>NW_024412405.1:19041269-19093628 GCF_014898765.1 Herpailurus yagouaroundi
AAAGAAGGCTTATAAAAATATACTCAAAGTGGAAAATATGTAGCAATGTTATGAATATAGAGGAAGAGTTTAATAGTATTTTTATATTGCACTGTGCTTATGCAAAGCCTTATTCACACAAATGAAAACAATGTCATGATATTATTATTTTTAACTCTTCAAGAAGATTTTGGTAGATAAGATCATTTTTGAGCAATTGTTTACTCTCTCCCCATCTGTATCCCTGGAGGAGGATATACGTTTCCATTGCTTGGCTTTAGTATTTCCTGTCTGACTTTGCTTTGGCCAAACGGATATCTTAGAGGAACAAACACAGAAAAAGGTGGCATGTTTTTGCACAGATGGGCTTGTGCTTTTGACTTCTACCATAAAAACATGCTTTTGGTTCTGTGATCTCAGCAGGATGACCAACGTGTACATCAGATCTGGACTTTAAGCAAATCCCAACCAAGCATGGCCTGTATCAGGTGACTTGTAGCTGACCACAGGTTCATGAACAAGAAAAAAAATGCTTATTGGTATATCTCAGTAAATTTTGCATGGTTTCTTAACACAAAATTATTGTGACAATAGCCTAACTGCTATGAAGGTGTTGTTGAGCATTTCTGTTATTCAGTCATTACATCTACTATGTGCAAGTTATAATATCTTTAAAATAAACTAGAACTATGTTCTAATTGAAAAAAGTTGTACCACAGTATTTCATTAAATGTCCTCTGGTAATTTGCTTTATATTCACTCTCAATTAAATGCCTTCTAGGTTCTTAAAATTGTGACTAATTCTGCGAAGCTAGATCAGAAATCTTAGTATAAAACCTACAAAGTGGGGGCGCCTGGGTGGCGCAGTCGGTTAGGCGTCCGACTTCAGCCAGGTCACGATCTTGCCGTCCGTGAGTTCGAGCCCCGCGTCGGGCTCTGGGCTGATGGCTCAGAGCCTGGAGCCTGTTTCCGATTCTGTGTCTCCCTCTCTCTCTTCCCCTCGCCCGTTCATGCTCTGTCTCTCTCTGTCCCAAAAATAAATAAACGTTGAAAAAAAATTAAAAAAAAAAAACCTACAAAGTGAATCCCTTTATCTTTTTATTATGGAAATAAATGTTTTACTATAAGCAAATGTGGTCTTACTCAATTTTGTGAACCTACTATTTCGGAAATTTCCTGATCCATAATAAAACTTCAATAACATTAGTTGAATAAAGTAAAGAGATAGTATCAGTCTTCTGTCAGCCTTCTCTCACCTACTTACTCAGAAGCATACCACATCATAATTGCTATAGGTATTGTTTCTATAATATATTCACTCTCATCAATGCCCTCATTTAATCATATTTTTTACTCCCTGTATTATTAACATACCTGGAACCGAGTGAGGAAATTGGTGTTTGTTCAGTGAATGAATGAATATATGGATGAATAAAATAGAAGAAGATTTTTAAAGTTATAATTTAAGATTGAAAGCATAGTATTTGTAATTAGATTGATTTTAAATGGTCTCTATTAAAACTTGATAATTGGGAAGATGCATTTTCCTGTTCCATTTAAATTTTACACATAGTGATCGACTTAATTATAAATTTCATTTATTTATTCAGTAGATATATATTAAACATTTCTTATCTTTCCCTGCACTCTGCTAGTCACAATGAGAAAATAACAGGTATATCCCATGACATGATGGAGATTATAGTCAAAGGCATCATAAATGATGATCTACATAAAGGCTTGTTTTAAATGGATAATATTCTCAATATTTTTGTTATTACAAACCCAAGAAATGCATTTATAGGTTTGCAATACATTTTAAAGTGTCAGATAAAAAGGTATTTTAAGAATGGGTGAAACATGACACTTTAATGAATTAGCATAGAAACATGACAAATACTCTAGTTATGAGTATATTTGTGAAACAGACATGGAAAATGAGTTTTGTAATAAGACTACTGTGTCCTTGGATGAAATATGATAATTTTGCTACTCAATATTTATCAATTAAAATAAAAAACACAATATTGTTGCTTACATCAGAATTAGGTATATAAATAACTCACTTTGATAGGTTTGAGGCATGTTTCCACATTTTCTAAGATGCGGAATTATGAAATTTAAACTCTATACATTTTAATGGGTGCAAATCAAATATTTAAAAATTTCTAAAAATTAGGTCTTCAAGCTTTATTAAGGGCCTTAAGAACATATTTATTTTCTAGAAATGTAAACTTTTCTGCTAATGTGATTCTTTTACAAAAACCTTGCAAAGATCTTCTTATCATTAACTTAAAAATGAATGTGTACAATAGAAAGTCACTAGGATCGAGTAAATTTAGCAACTATCTTGTTTTGTTACATATATATCTAATAGATTCAGATTTGACTTTTATAATTAACAGACGACAAGCTCATTTGCTTTTATAAGATAGAAAGAAAAGGAATGTTAAAGGAACTTAAATTAGATTTCACCATCTGTTTAATGAGTTTCAGGCCTTGTTTGATAATAAATTTCCAGATATAAAATTTCAAAATGATCATTTTCAGAAAGAGTAACTGACCTGACTTGCAAAAGGTATATAAAAGCCTATTCACACTCATTCCTATAAAACTCATGATTTGTTTTATTTCTAATGAAACTCATTAAGCTTCCATTATAGCAATGTGAAATACATAATAAATGCAGAACTTATATTCATAAGAGTTATCATAGTTCTTAAGGTTATTATAATTCATATTTTAATTTTACAAATAGGACTTTTACTTAGTTTAGTTTTTAATAAATCTCTTTGGAGTATTTATTTCACTACTGCAATATCCTGTGCCTAAGAGACTTTCCCGTCAATCCCCCATGACCATATTCTGCTACTGTCAGCCTACTTTCAAGGTGCATTAACTGCTCCAAAACTATAGGGGGCCATCTGGTTAAGTGCTTCTGAACTGCAAGAAATATATCCTGAAACTCCTCTGCACTGATGGATTACATCTTCAAACCACATTCATAAAATGATAGTTAAGTAATTACAGAGTACAGTTTTTGAGTCTGCCACTACAGACTCTTAACATACCTGCAGAAAGCTGAGAGTACACATAAGCCAGTTAAAATTTATGTGTGGCCTAAGAGTGCTTCAGAAAATCAGGTGAATTATTTTCTGCATGCTAAACTTTGGGGTATTTGGAGTCAATTTCTGGCCATTGCCAGGAGAGGACTGTACATGGCCCAGAAAACTGTGAATAATAAGAGGAGAAAAGCTGGGCTGTTTGGGAAGCCTTATAAACTATTATGACCCTAGGAATTCAGAGTTCAGTGAGGGTGTTTGAACTATGAACTTGAGTTAACATGCAGAAAAGGTAGAGGAAATGTTTCTCATTTTACCAGCACGAAGATCAGCCTAGTTTAAGCTAAAAAATTAGCAATGTTTGTATGATAAGCCCAAAACACTAGAGTCAGAATAGGAAGACAAAGGTTAGGGTCAGAAATAATAAAAATTAGCAGACTAACCAAGATATTTGGATACAGAGAAAGAGGCCACAGTCAATACCATCCAATACCCCAGTTTTTTAATTCCTTGATTTTTCTTTTCTAAACAAGTATTCTCGTAAGTCAGAGAGTGCCAAGGAGAACACAGGAGCACACAGGTTCTTTGTCAGAAAAAAACTGACACATGATGGATAACCAGGAGTTACAAAGAAAAAAATAGGTACAATTGTTTTGTTGCAATTAAAAACTACAACAATTTGTTTTGTTTTCTCTTTTTTTTTTCAACTTTTTTTTTGGGGGGTGGGGGACTGAGAGAGACAGAGCATGAACGGGGGAGGGGCAGAGAGAGAGGGAGACACAGAATCGGAAGCAGGCTCCAGGCTCCGAGCCATCAGCCCAGAGCCTGACGCGGGGCTCGAACTCACGGGCAGCGAGATCATGACCTGGCTGAAGTCGGACGCTTAACCGACTGCGCCACCCAGGCGCCCCTGTTTTCTCTTGTTTTTAAGACAGAATGAAACACCTAGAAGTAACAGTTGAAAAAAACTGAAACATTAAGGAGTACATCTGTGGGGAGATTAGATGTCAGGTTTGTGTAGAAAACGGGAGTAACTAGCTAATGAGGCTTGAGACATGGAAGATGAGATCAAGCAGGTCCACATAAATTCTGATGTAGAGTTTCTCTTTCATTTGTAAAATCATGTTTATATTTATCAGAGTAATAAACATATCTAATAGAAAACTGAGTAGTACCAAAAGGTCTATGTTAAGAAAAAATAGCATTCCTAAGCCCAAGCACTTTATATGCCATGTTTCCTGCTCCTGTAAGCAGTAGTAATCAACCTGATGGATTTTTCTGGTATTAACCTTACATATCTACATAACTTGTAGTAAATAGGCAGTTTTTCTGTTTCTTGAATGTCAATTCTTGGCAATATTTATCGATTTTCTATGTTATACCACCAACTCCCCATTTCTTTTTCCCATCCAACTAATATAGTTTTAGCAAGGTTTTTATTAATGTAATAGTTGTATCTACAAATCTACTATTTACTTCAGAGCAATACCTTATTATGATTATATTTTTTCTGTAAAATTTTTCCCCTATAATCTATAATTGTCATGGTATCTATCAATTGCCTTGAATCTATCACATCTTTCTATGTATCTACCCTGTTTTTTTCTCAAATGCTTTAGCAGATCTGTCAAACACTTAGTAATATCTTTTCCATACATTCCAACATCTCACCTTTTTACATTTATTTATTTTTGATAGACAGAGAGAGACAGAGCACAAGTTGGGGAGGGGCAGAGAGAGAAGGAGACACAGAATCTGAAGCAGACTCCAGGCTCCAAGCTGTCAGCACAGAGCCCGACATGCGGCTCGAACTCACAAACCACGAGATCATGACCTGAGCCCAAGTCGGACACTTAACCGACTGAGCCACCCAGGTGACCCCAACATATCACTTTAAGTTACTATTTTTTTCCTTTTTAGCTTATAAAATTCCCTTCCACAGCCACCTTTTTCCCTGTTCTGATGTTTTCAATCTGATGTTTAGTTTCCTAAACCCCATATATTCTTTTTTTTTTATTACTCCCATTGCCAAGAGCTTTCTACAAAAAGCATAATAAAATATGTATATGTGCATCCTTACCTATCTGAAAATCTTTTTATCTTCATGGTTGACTGCTAGTTTAGCTGGGTATAGAATTTCAGGCCAGAAATCAGTTGCTTTATAATTAGAAAGTATTGCTTTTGCATTTTTGTCTAGGATTCCTGTTGATAAGCAACTATAAATCTAACCCTATCTTTGTATGCATTACACACACATATATAAATATATATATATACATATATATATGTATATATATATACATATATATGTATATATATGTATATATAAGTGTGTATATATATATATACATATATATATGTATGTATACATATATATACATATATATATAGACACACACATATATATTTATTTCTTTCACTGGAAGATTTTGATATCTTCTCTTCAATATTCAGAAGTTTCACAATTATTTGTGAGTGGTGTATGTTTCATTGATTGTGATGGATCCTTGGTGGGTTCCATTTGGAGTCATGATTCCTTACTTTTGAAAAAAAATGGTATTTGATAAATTTCTTCTATTAGTTTGGTTATTTTCTCTGAAATTCTTATTACTTGGATCTTCTGGAGTGAAATTCTAATGTCTCATCATTTTTCTATTTCCTTCTCTTTTGTGTGTTATTTTTTTTTATTTCCTTAACTTTATCTATAAAACCCTTCCATTGAATTCAATTTAAAGAAATTAAAGAAAGGCACAAAGATTCTGGGAAAGAGTGATCAGAAAGCTTGAAAGGAAATCAAAGGAGTGAGAACAAAGAAAATACAGTCAATAGCACAGATAAGTGATATCAAATGTTCAAGAGAGACAACAACCTATAAAAGGCTATTAGATTCTGAACAACAACAACAAAAGATAATCAGTGACCTTAGCAAGAGAATTTCAGTGGACTGATGGAGGCAGCAATCAGACTGAATGGATCAGGAAGTAAAAAAGGAAAATTGATAAAACTTTACAGACATTCAGATATTAAAATTAAAAAGGAATTACGTATTTTATTTAGCACAGTATTTGCAAAACTGTTAGGATTACGTAGGATAAGCCTTCAGTATACCATACAATTATTGTCAGTATAAAATAATGTTCTATATGGAAATGAAAATTGATGTCAAAATATTGAAATATACTTATTAATATTTATTATATAAATGGATCCATACAATATGAGATCTTTTGTGACTGTCTTCTTTTACTTATCATGTTTTCAAGGTTCTTCTATGTTGTAGCATTTATCCATAGTAATCCCTTTTAACTGCTGAACAAAGTTTCATTTTATAGATATATAATATTTTATTTATCCATTCATCAGTTGATGAACATTTGAATTGTTTCTACTTTCTGTATATTATGAGTGAATTACACTGCTATCAACATTCATGTACAGGTTTTTGTGTAAACACATGTTTTCTTTTCTCTTAGGTATACAGCTAGGAGTAATATTTCTGGCTCGTATGGTAACTCTATGTTTAACCTTTAATAGAACTATCTAATTCTCAAAGTAGTTGCATGATTTTACATTCGACCAGTGGTGTTTGAGAGTTTCACTTTGTCTACATCCTACCACACTTGTGATTTTTTTATTTTTTTGGTTATATAACAAAATATGTTAATTAAGGTGACTACAGACATAGAGCTAGTATCTACAAGAGCTGGAATCTAGTCATATGCCTTGTGGCAACTCAAAAGTCATGCTCTTTAGCATACTGCAATATTGTGGCCAGTGAATTTTATTGAAATAAAAGGGACTTTGTTATTTTTTTATTTATTAATTATTATTATTATTATTATTATTATTATTATGGTTCTTTGACATTTTGTAGTTCCTGAAAAAATTCAAATTCTGGTAATTTCAATTTTTTGCAATAAATATAAATTTTTATGGGAGATGGTTATAATTTGGAATCTCATTTTGTGAAATTATATTTCATGTTATATTTCAAACAGAAAGATTAAAGATCTTAGCCTATAAATAGTTCTAGTTTTACCTAATCACCAAAATATAAAGTATAAAAGTTCTAGTGTTCAAAATTCTCACAATATGTTTGAGAAATGGAAAACCTGGTAGATAAATGGCTCAAATTTTAATAGGTAATAATAATATCCAATACATATTCTCTTATGTATTGAATCAGCAGCATCCAAGCAAATATAAAGTAAAATTTTATCCAACATAAAACAATTACATACACTTTAAGTAAAAAAAAAAAAATCAATGGCCAACCCAAATCCTTTCATTTCCAGTTGATTGTACACTAATTGAAATGGTTGGTTTTATGCTGACAGTTGATTTTTTTTTAATGAAATGGCCAATAGTAAAGTTAGCGCATTATACCACACACTCTAGAAAAGCAACCTTCCATTGAATTTATTCAGACCAGCTAATTGCTAAGTTAGATGACCATTCCAAGTTATTGAGTACATTTCAAATACTTTCATCTGAACCAAAAGATAACTAAATGTGTTTTGGCTACTACTGCACAGTTAAGTAAAATCAAAAGGTGTCTATCTTTCTGGAATATCAATATGATTAAGCCTGACACTGGTGCGTAATACAGATAAGTCAAAGTGCTGTGGTGAATTCTCAGAGCAAGAAAAGAAGTTTGTAGAAGTGAAAGAAATTCACAGAATCACCTGATACCACTGACCAATCAGTGGTGATTAACTGGTTCTGCATCACTATTATAAGCTATTATCAGTAAGAATAAGTTTCTAAAATGTGTATTAGAGTCAGTGTTTTAATGAAAAAACCTTAGGCAGTTTTCAGAATTCAGAAACTTCGACATATTAATGTTTTTAAAAATCTCATATATATTTTTTGTATATATAAACACTAACCTCATAACTGCCACTAAGTTTTAAGTTAGAATTTCTCACTCTATTACAGCTCTAAAGTTACTATTTATCATATTGGTATTCTAGGAACAGAATGGGAAAAAAGAAAAAAAGGCAATTTAGCACAGTCTTTTCCTACATGAAATAAAAAAGACTTCATCTCTGCTTGAACCCAGTACGTTATGAGTATTGAAAAACATATTATAAAATGTCTATATATTTTGTAGTTTTAAGCAAATGGTTATGATTATTGCTTTTTCTCACATTTAAAAATCAAATTTATTTTACACATGAAGACATATTTCCAAGGAAGTTTTAGTCTCTCTATAAAAATGAATATTTAATAGAAACTGATAATATTCTCTTATGTATTGAAATTAGGAGGTTTGAAGAAGTAAAATGTTACTTAAATCCACTACTTTTAACAACACTGTAGCATTTATTGGTTTTGCAATAAAAGAATTATAGAAAATTATTGTTATATTACTTTTTATGTTTCACATTGAAAGTAGGTAAAGTAATTTCTCAGCTATGGGTCATTATCGTTTCTAACTAACCATGCTCAACAGTTAGGTTTTTAACTGCTGACATCACTTTTTTTTCTTTTTTGGAAAAATGATAGATATTATTTAATATTTAAAGATAAATTGCTGCAAAACTGTGATTTTTTTGGCTGACAACTCTGCCCTAAACAAGCTTAGTCGATATGAACAACAAGAAGTTTTAAAATAAATTTGCTAAGAGAAGAAATCTGAATTAAATTTTTCATACATTTCCTCAGCCACTATAAGAGGAATCAAGTATTGTTTACAATCTATTATCAAAGGGCAATTTCGTCTGATGCAAACATCTAAGAAAGTTCATGTTAACCCTTTAGAACTTCTCCTTTTATAAAATTCCTCACCATACTCATCACAGGTAATTTTCAAAGGTATAAGCTTGTCTACCTCAAGCAGCACAGGCTTTAAAATGTAGGAAACCCCTGGGAAGCATGTTAGCACAATGGCTTCTCCAGAGAAAGGGGTCAGAATCACAGATGGCAGAAGGCCAGGCATGATTGTCCTCTTTTCTCCAAGATTCTTGTTCCCAATTCAGAAGGATTTACAGAGGAGGAGGGGACTTTGAAGTGTCTGAGATCCCTGAGGTCCAACCTACAATCTGTAAGTCTCCATGTACATGAGATCTTGTGAGCAACTTATTTTTTGTCTTGTAGGTTTTAAAAATAGAGGGCTTGTCCTAAACAAAATAAAATTAAAGTTGTGTCTGCTAGGATCTTTCTCTAGGAAGCCTTGAAACTTTTTATAAACTATTTTCTAAAATTTTTTAATGTTATTTATTTTTGAGAGAGAGAGAAAGAGACAGGGCATGAATGGGGGAGGAGCAGAGAGAGAGGGAGACACAGAATGTGAGACAGGCTCCAGGCTCTGAGCTGTCAGCACAGAGCAGGACACGGGCTCAAACCCACAAACCATGAGATCATGACCTGAGCCAAATTGGATGCTTAACTGAGCTATCCAGGTGCCTCTAAACTATTTTCTAGTTAAAATATTTATTTTGGCCATACTTGGAGTACCCACAGGTGACACCAGTTCAAGCCAACACATCTAAAGGATTGCTACTTTGGTCTCTAGAACTCCATGTGATTTTCCTACCACCATGCGTAATCACTGTCAAATTCCCAATTATACCTTCAACATGCTGAGAAAGTTGACATATATCCTGTGCTTCACTTCATGTATAAATTCTTAGAATTTTCCTGAATAAAAATTTAGCAATATTTATTAAAATACTTAAAATTATGAATGAATAGATTCTTGGTTATAACATCTAGAAATCTATCACAAGGGGAAACAGTTATAAAACAATTTACATCTGAAACATTCCTATTAGCAGTATTTATTACAGTGAAAAATTGGTAACAACCTAAATATCCAACTTCAGTTTTAGATTAAATAAAATTATAGTCCTTCCATATGATAGAATATTATACAGGCACCAGCAACCACATTGCAGAGCATTTTATTTTATGGAGACAAATATGTTACGTGTTGTTAGATGAGTACTTTGTGACACAAAACCAAATAAATGTACTCTTGAATCTCACTCGGTTATACCAAAAATGTAAAAGTATTGATCTAATTATATGTATAATTAAGTCTAGCAAGAGCCTAGAAGGCTTGCTTATTTCCTGATCCTGCTTATTGTTTTACAAGTATAAGTTGTTTATTTTCCACTCATTTTGAAAATTTTCTAAAATAACCCATTTCAATTTCTTATAATGGACATTGATCATCCTTCAGTAAAAGAAAAGTTAATGTTACTAAATACCTTGTCTGTCCTAGATCAACTCTCTATCTATGTGGTATCACATACATTTAATAAATGCTTTCTCCTTTCCTAGACTTTCAGAATATACATCTCTCATATGATTCTGCTATTTTGTATTATCCTCTAACAGTTTTTGTTGAGAATTTATTCTCTAACAAGAAGGTGGCCACCTCGCAGTCCCACGACTTACATATTGTCTAACGCTGATGCTCCCAACGGGCACCTCTTGCTGTGTGGTTGCCACTGAATCCTGGACGTTCCCCTTGAGAGTCTGATGTATTTCAAATGTAACAGAGCCATAATTTCCAATTAACTCCAACAACTAAACCCCAGACTTGTTCCACTTTCAGAATTCCTTGTTTCACTTAATCACTCTATCATCCCACCCAACGTAGTTTTCATCCTTGCTCTCTCCCTCTCAATCCCATTTCCAATCCATCAACAAATCCTGAGTAACTCTCCTTCTCCTATCTATCTAAATCTCCCTGCTTCTCATATTAGCCATTCTTCCTATTCTAGTCCCAATCGCCACAATCTTTTGTTTTGTTACTTTCTTCCTCTATGTTTGTTCTTCTTCTACTTTTGGTCCATTTCCAAAGTGAAGCCAAAACTACCCTTATAAAACATTAATTATATTATATCATCCTCTGCCTACAGTCTTTGGCTTCCCATCCCACTTAGGATAAAATCTGAACTCCCTGCTGGAAGTATCAAATCTTAATTCAGAATCTCTATCTCTTACCCGTTCACTCACTCTGTTCTGGCCACATGGGCTTCTGTTTGTTCTTTGAATACAATAAACCTATTTCTGCCATAGGTCCTTTGTATGTGCTATTCCTTTTGCGCCAAACACAGTTCCTCAGATTTTCCTGATTCTTTTCTTTTCCTTCTTTAACACCAACCCAAATATCCTCCTTTTAACGGCCTCCCAAAACACATGCTTCTGAAGTACCTTTTCCTACCTCATCCTGTTTTGTTTTCTTTATAACATTTGTCAGCTATAGTTATTGTACTTGCTATTAAGACGTTTAAAAAGTACCACTTCTTAAAGTAAAATTCCTACCCACTTGTCTAGTTAGTGACTCTAATTATAGAGGTTACAGGGCAGGAAAGGTGGTACAGTTCAATGACAGGCCAAAAGAAAGGTGTTTGGAGGCTAATTGTATGGAGCCAATTTACTAATAAATATGGCTGGTTTATTTCCACATACTTACATAGAAGGAAAAGGACAAGAGGAACATTTACTTATCCATATGATGAGAGATGTCATTTTAACTGTTAAATGCACTTAATATCGGGGCACCTGGGTGGCTCAGTCGGTTAAGCGTCCGACTTCGGCTCAGGTCATGATCTCACGGTCTGTGAGTTCAAGCCCCGCGTCGGGCTCTGTGCTGACAGCTCAGAGCCTGGAACCTGCTTCGGATTCTGTGTCTCCCTCTCTCTCTGACCCTCCCCCCCATTCATGCTCTGTCTCTCTCTGTCTCAAAAGTAAATAAACGTTAAAAAAAATAAAAAAATAATAATAAATGCACTTAATATCCATCGCAATAACAAATAGATTGAGTTCTAGCCAAACAGAAATAAATGATGATCTAAATCCATAGATTAGATTTTGAAATATATTCCTACTTCTACTTCCTCCCTTTGTCTCACACTATTCCAAAATTAAGAAGTTATCACTTATAGAAGACAATGTTCTGAAACTCTTCAGACCTGACACTTTGTCAGGTCTTTATAACTGTCCCTTGATAGTTGCCAGGGCACACACATATTATCAATAGTCATAAGTCTAGCGAAAACAAAAATGTTCCTTCATCTCCAGGAGAGCTGCCTTAGGAAAGAACGTGTTCTAAGACATTAAGTGCGAATATGTTCATGCCACCTGTACAAAATATGACTTTCTGCTATCTTCAATAAAAATCTAAATTTCAATCATCATCCTAGTAGACTTTAAAAAGACAGACCTCAAAAAGAGCATTTTATATGATATTCTCTTCTAGTTCTAGAACAAAACTTAAGTATGAATAACTGGAGATGTTCACAAATGTAAAGATGAAAGAATGGGACTCAATTTAACACAGGAGATAAAAAAAAGGGGGATTATTTCCCTCTGCCATCTTGAAAAGGATATGGCTTTAAACCTATGAAACAAGAATATAGTGATGTTAGGCTGAATGGACAACATATCCGTGAACCGGTTTCCTAAGAGTTTTTATAAACCTTTATATTTTGAATATCTACTTATTTCCTCGAGAATATGGTTACTTATGTCTGTATACTCTTTCCTATATAGCAGCTCCGTCCCTTTTACTTATAACAGGTTTTCATCATGTTATGTATTGAATGCACACCTACTTGACATATATATCTACATACTTCTACACTATAGCCATGTGCCATTGCCCTCTTACATATGTTACCCGCCTTCCTACGACCAAATAAATTAACATAATGAGGCAGAATAAATATACACTGAAGTTTTATTTTTCCGTCCTGCCCCCCAGTGGCGTATCCTGTACACTCTCTGGAGACTGCTTACCCCACTTCGGAGACCGCTAAAATTTTGCTATATCCCAAGGAGAGAAACCAACTCATCTTAAAGCTCTTTTGATTTTATGACCAGTGAACACTCGAATTTCTGAATAATCTAGATCTGCACACCTTATTACGGTTCATGATGCTAGGAAGTGCTGGCTAGACCAAGGCATTCATTCCTTCAGCCACAGGTTATATTGTTGGCCGCTGGTGATTCAGAGCTGAGTTAACATACCACCCACCTCCACCCTCGCAGCCTTCATCTAATTACTGGTCCAATGATCCAATTCCTCATCCAACGCAGGCCAAACTGAAAGGCTGAAAGGCTCCAGAATTCCTACTGGATTCAGATGAGGCTTCCATTACAACCACAATAAAGTTCAACTGCTCTCTTTTTAAGGCACCACTTCTGGTCTTTTTACTGATTATAACGTCACGCTGCCAGAAACCTCCTGCACAGATATCTCTGTCCCAGCGTCTCTTTCCTAGGAAACCTCAACAATTATGTGTCGAGTTCCTAATAAATTGTTTATGGAGCCACTGGAAATTCAAGAATTAAAATAATACCCTAAATTTTCCTGAATCCCCATTTGGTTCTCACTGAGTCAGGACTAATTTCACCTGGAGGTCTTCTTTGTTTTTTTTTATGAAAAATCAAGTTTCCAAAAATTCCTCCTTTTGAATGCCTGAGCGACATTTACTATTGGGCTTAATATCACTGCTTCTGAGGACAACAGGGTTTGTCCATCTTGATCTCAGCCATTCTGCCTCAGGCTACGGTCTAGTTGATACTGCTCACTACAATACCTCCTTCAGTGTCACTTTAGCTCCTGACACAATCCCACGACCACTGAGGTCCAAGAAATGTCTGAACACTTGGCATAATAACAGCATAAAGGACTCACTTTATCTGGGAAGTGTCTCTCTGAGGGAAGGCTGTGAGGTTTAACTCACTAGTAGATGTGACACCACTTTTCTCTTACACTTTTCTCAATGGAACTTAACTTTCAGTTCTGCCATCCAGGCTGAGAGCTCTGTTTCCCCAAAGCACCAGTCATAGAGTAAGCAAAATACCATTATTGCCTCCTGGACGGGATAAATGTTGGACACAGACCCTGATATCCTCCTTGAATTTCCTTTGATGAAGACACAGACTTTGATAAAAATGCAATCCTAAGAACAGACCCTACATAAACTTAGGTTTTGCAGAGCAACTATGAAAAGCATACCAGTGACTCTAGAATATTTGAATATTAATAGAGTCAGTACTTTAAGTTTGTTATGTTAGTTATTAGAAATAAGAATCAACTATCCATCCAAGGTTCTACTTAGGAAAAATGAAAATATATGTACAGATTGTTATAAAAAGACTAATAGCTAGAAAATAGTCCTTCTTACCCCAAACTCCAACAAATGAAGAATGGAGGGTGGCCTTCACAGCATGTAACATAATATTTGATTCTAACTAAAAGATTAGTTCAGTGAAGTGTTCTTTTGATAGAAATTCTCATGCTTCATATGCTATATGTTAAAAACAGCAGTATATACTCACTTGATGACATATTATTAAAGATAAAACAGAAGTATTTCATAAACCACCAGATTATAGATTATAAGTAGATTATAAGGTAACATGTAAAACGTGATACAGAAAATAAATACAAAAAATGCATATTATTCATTTACGATAACTTTTATAGAAAATGGAACAAAAATCTTCACAGCAAGTCTCAGAGAGTTGCCTGCAAATGACTTACTTGTTCTTTGTTTCCTCTAATTGTCACAGTAGACTCCATGTCTAAAGCTTATTCACTGGGATGAAGGTTATCCTGAGATTTTCATCACATATTAAAATGCTGAGGCTATGTCTCATTTTCACAGATACAGACTGCCCTCCATTGAAATACTACTGTACATTGATTCTTTATGAAAACCGCTCGAATATTTCTAAAACTCTAGATACAAATAATTTATTCCAATACTCACTCTTAAATAGGACTATTAGGATTAACAGATTTATCACATGTAATGGAAAGTGGCCACTTATTATTTACCATTGATTCTACCAATAAATAGAGTTTCAGTCACTTACCTGAATAACGTGCTTTAGTTTATCAATAATTTGATTTATCACAGGATCAGTTCCTCTGACTTTGACTTCGGGATTTCCAGATTGGGCTTTGATTCCATTTCCAACCACACGCTGAGTATAGCTAACAAAATGAAAAGTGGAAGATATATGAGTTAGTAACCTGGTCACAATATGATCTGCCATAACTATTTGAACATATTTGAGTTCAGAATATTGTTCCTTTAAGGGTACATGACAATATACCCTGGCACAGCTACAGTATTTTTTTTTTTGGTAAATGCTTAGCAATGTAAATATAGACTACTCTAATGTTTTTTCTCTCAAAAGACCCAACCAAAGATTGTGTTTTAACATCACTTATCAATATACTAAAGAAAGCTAATACACATTTCACTTTGTTACCAAGTCTTGCTGAATGACACATATGTCTGCATCCATATTATCTGAGTCAACTTACTTCATTTTATATAATATACAAATGAGTCCCAACAATATCTTTTACATATTGGATCAGGAAATTATATATATAATTAAATGTAATTAAATACGTATTTACATAAAACATATATATGTATATATAAATATGTATTTACATTAAATATGTATTCATATACAAATATATTTATATAAAATACACATACATATATTTTACCACACAAGTCAAAATTACAAACATTATAAACAACTAAACTGACAAAATATTTTGCAAGTAGACAAAACACAATCAGCTTTCACCAACATATACCTAAACGAGGGTCTAGTAAATTGTGTTGTATGTAATGGGGTGATTGTATAGGTGGTTAAAGTCATTGCAAATTACTATCTTCCCAAAATGATAATCACACAGTATCAACTTAGTAAGCATACACATGTTTAGATTCATCAGTCACAATCCTAGGAATGAAGGAGAGGTTTAGCATGCTATGGGGATAGCTAGAAGGAACTGTGTATGTCAAGTAAGAGGTAGGAATAACACAGGTAGTAAACACTGAGCATTCAGAAAAGTCCATCTTGACTAAGACACTTGGGGAAACACTAAAGAAGTTAGAGGTTGTGTTAGCCCTTGAAGTATTACGGAAAGAATAGGTCCTAGATGACATAGTTAACGCAAACTCCAGAGCAAAGGATGACATCCCAGCAGGAGAAATGGCAAAGGCATATGAATGACACACACAGTGAAGAATAACTAGGTTTCTATTTGCAAAGAGCACAAATGGGGAAAAGTAAGAGATAGGAGGTCACACCCTGAACATTCCATACTCTCTCCACTTAAGACTTTCCTCTGAGCAATTTGTTTGTTTAAATAAAAGTCATAATAAAGTGGTCTCAGAGACTTTTCAACAAACATTTTCATGTTTAATATAATTTTTCTTCCCTCTATTTGAGCAGACTATCACAACTATCCATATGAACCATCTGTATTTTTCTACAGCAATGGAATCTCTTTGAAAAGATGAAAAGAGAGTCCACTGTTGACAATATGGCGACACAAAAGAATTTTCTTTTTTTATTTTTATTTTTTATTTTTTTTTTAACGTTTATTTATTTTTGAGACAGAGAGAGACAGAGCATGAACGGGGGAGGGGCAGAGAGAGAGGGAGACACAGAATCGGAAACAGGCTCCAGGCTCTGAGCCATCAGCCCAGAGCCCGACGCAGGGCTCGAACTCACGGACCGCGAGATCGTGATCTGAGCTGAAGTCAGATGCTTAACCGACTGCGCCACCCAGGCGCCCCAAGAATTTTCAAGGAATATCCAGCTTCATCCCAAATTTTGCATACACAATGACCAGTTCATAAAAGTGGATCAAACAATTCTTAACTAGATCCTTCCAATTAAATGATGGAATTGTGGGGGGCACCTGGGTGGTACAGTCAGTTGAGTGTCCGACTCTTGATCTCTGCTCAGTAGATGGTGTGCATTGATGGTGCAGAGCCTGCTTGGGATTCTGTCTCTCTTCCTGTCTGCCCCTACCCTGCTGTACACATGCTCACTCTTGCTCTCTCTCTCAAAATAAATAAATAGACTTTAAAAAAAATGTAAACAAAAATGATGGAACTTTTTCATATTGATAATATCAATTGGACATGACAAAAATAATGATATTAATAAATCTTTTTTATTTTAAAACAACCTTGAACCCACTTCTTCAGGCAGAAATAGAAGGTACAGAGTTATGCATTCCAGTATACATTAGACACTGTCAATATGTGCCAATAACCAGTGGTAGAAGGAAACCAAGCCCACAAATCTATTAATGTGTAATAATATTTTTTACTTAGGAGGAATTGAGTAAAATCTAAATATTAAGCTTTTCTTAACTCCTCTATAGCACTATTATATTTTTCTTCAAAATATTTCAAGCAGATTGCACATGTGGCTCCTTTATTAATGTACTATTAACAATAATGAGTAATATGAATACATAAATAGACAAATGCATGTTTATCATTCAGGCATTGTTTTAAATACTTCCTTTGTAGTTTGTCACTTTATTCACATGATAATCATTTGTTGTGGTCATGAGAATGTGCCTATAGACCTCAAACTACTGGAAGTTTAATTGCCTAAAGATACATGGGCTTTGCTCTGAAATCTATTTCTGCATCTGCCCCCAACCAGTGACTGAGAGCAGCAGAGCTAATAAGCAGGGCCATCACTAGAAGACACAGGGCTCCTCTGGTGACCAAGTTTGTCTCAGGATTCCCTGAAACCCTTGCTAACCTTTCTTAGGCTGCACTACATGGTAGAATGCTTTCACTCAACCTTTTTACCATCCCCTTCACTCTGGGTCATACGTGCTTCATGACTAACAGCTTTTCCAGCTTTACTCAGTGTCCACCCCATTTACTCCGATAGATATTTCCTTTAATAAATCCTCTTGTGTTTAATCCCTTTTTGGCATCTGCTTCTTAGAGAACCCAGATTAATACATCATATAATTTTTATACTGTAAGTATTCCTACTCTATAGATTGAGGATCTAGGATCTGAATAGGTTAAGTAACTTTCCCAAAGGCAACATTTTGTTAAGTGTGCAGCAAGGGTATGAATCCAGGGAACATGAGGTCCAAAATACAATCACTCAAAAATTATTAATGAAAACTCCTGAAATCAACTAAGATAAATTGGGATACAATTAGCTTGGTGCAAAGTGTTTATTTGTTTGTTTGTTTTAATCATTTCTTCTTTTTTTCTGTAACTACAGCATTTTCAAAAGTTTTACTATTTATAATTAGGAAAGAATGTACTATTTTCCTCAAAGATCCCAAAGAACAGTTGTATATTACCAGCTGGTGGGGTGAAAAGAAACTAATAGACTTCAAGTGTGCTCTAAGATTTTCCTGTTTGGGACACCTGGCTGGCTCAGTCAGTTAAGCATCTGACTTCGGCTCAGGTCATGATCTCACAGTTTGTGAGTTGGAGCCCTGCATCGGGCTCTGTGTTAACAGCTTGGAGCCTGGAGCCTGCTTCAGGATCTCTGTCTCCTCTCTCTCTCTCTCCCCTTCCTCTGCTCATGCTCTATCTGTCTCTCTCTCTCTCTCTCTCAAAAATAAAAAAAAATTTTTTTAATTAAAAAAAATATTTTCCTATTTCTCTAGAAACACAGACAAAGTGAGTAATGGAAAGTTAGTCTTGTATCTTAATTTTAAATACAGTAAATTCTTGAACAACACACGTTTGGACTTCCCTCAGTCCACTAATACATAAATTTTGTTTTTCAATAAATACAATATTATAAATATACTTTTGCTTCCTAATTATTTTCTTAATAACATTTTTATTTTCTCTAGCTTACTTTACTGTAAGTATAGTTAGTATGTAATACATATAATATACAAAATATGTGTTAACTGACTGCTTATGTTATTGGTAAGGCTTCTGGTCGACAGTAGGCTATTTGTAGTTTGGGGAAAGTCAAAGGTCATATGTTGATTTTTGATTATGCTCATAACCTCCACATTCTTCAATGATCAACTGTAAACTGTTACTTGGTTTATGGTTCGTGGGTTCGAGCCGTGCATCAGGCTCTGGACTGATGGCTTGGAGCCTGGAGCCTGCTTTATAATCTGTGTCTCCCTCTCTCTCTGCCCCTCTCCCACTTATGCTCTGTCTCTCTCTCAAAAATAACATTAAAAAAAAGATGTAGGAATGTCATGTTACTTAAATCTGAAGAATATCTCATTTTTTATTCTTAACTGTCACTGTTGATAACACAGATAAATGTTATCACAAATACAATTGATCAAGAATCTCATTCCAAACTAGTGTCTTATAGAATAGTTCAGGATCACTATTCTTATTTATTGTTTAAATAAGGAAAAAGTCTGCAGCAGGCCATTTAAGATACTTCAAGTGAAATATAAGTTTTAAAAATAAGTTCTTCTTTTCTGTTTTTGTAAGGTTAAGGAGAACCACAATGCAATAGCTGTTCATACATACCAGAATGGTTTAAATGAAAAAGACAGATGATACCAGGAGGAACTGGAGCCTCTTCTGGTGGGTGAGAGTATAAACCAATCAATGTAAACCACTACTTGACATGTATTTTAAAGCTAACATATCCCGTGGCCCAGAGGATATACTCAACAATGTTTACCAAAAGACAGGTATAAGAACACTCAGGGAAGTCCTACTCAAAATAGCCCCAAACTGGACACAATCTCAATGTTCATAAACATTAACATGGGAAAATAAATGGTCATATATTTATATAATGATATATGATACAGCAATGAGAATGAATGAATGACAACTATACTCAAAATCTTATATAAGCTAAATGTGGCATGAAAAAAGCAAGATATGGAACATATTCTATTACCCCATCTATAAAAGTTTAAAAATGAGTCAATAATGTTCTAAATCACCATAACTGCTACTCTAGAAGATACGGTCTAGAAGGTTGAAGGGGCTCCCTGGAGTTCTAGTAATATGTTTCTTGATTTGGGACCTGGTTACATAACAATGCTCATTTTGTATAAATAAAAAAAACAAAAACAAAAAACGCTGAATTGTAGAGTTAAGGTTTGAATATTTTACTATATGTGTGTATTTTCAACCTAAATAAAACACATTAAAAACCTCCTTGCTCTTTTTTCCTTAATATGTATACAATAGACAAATTGTCTCTGAACCATGTATAAATAAAAGATCCACGCAGGTATTTTTAACATGGTCTAAATGGTGGTGTCATCACTAAATTAGTAATTTAGGAGCCTAGATTGATATAAAAACTTACTCCCTGCAGCCTTGCCTTTGTATGCAAAAATATGGTTTCTAAATAAATAAATATTTTTCTAACAAAGAGTTTGAGTTTTTTATTATGAAATTTTAATAAATCATTAATCACATTTTCCTTCTAATGTACAAGTAATGGATAAAACATTTCAAGGATCCCTATAGAGGTTTCTCAACTTGAAAAATTGCTTGCATTTCAACTAGAAAAAGGGAATAAAACACACACCCACCAAAAAGGCCAATTTTTTGTTAGAGAAGTAGCAGACCCACCATCTGTGCTGATTTCTTCTAAGCAGGTCTGGTAATGGATGACAGCAACTTAATAGGGATACTCACTCCCCAAGTAAAACTTGCTTTTCATTAAAATGGAAAAAAGGCAAGCACTGACGTTATTTACATTCTATAAAGATATTTTAAAATGATGATTAACAAGATTCCAATTCTCTATGTGTTCAACATATGAAATATTAAAAAGAAGTGTTATTAAATCTACACACAGTATGTCATTAGGAAATCATTTCTCCAGACTCTACCAACATTTCTTATTTGAAATTCATGTCATGCCCTACTAGTTGGTATTAATTTTACTTTATTTAGAACACAGAATTTGTTTCAGATGCACATCAAAAGTATGGTATTTTGATGTGTGCTCACATAATTTCTGGGGGACAAATATTTGGAATCTGACCCTGGAATGCATTACAAATCAGTTCAAGTGGTCTGAGAAGTCTTTGATAACTTCACTGGGTCAAGACATAAGAACTTCAAAATTTATACGAAATGAGAAAAACACTTGATCAGGGACTTTCTCTTTTTAACATGTCACCATCTTTGTTAGAGTTTTAAGACTGAGAATGGGGACCATGTTGGTGGTGGTGGTTTAGCAATAACAGTAGTAATAGGTGTTTTGTTTGTTTGCTTGTTTGCTACTTTTTTTGTATGATCTGGTTAGGTGATTGTATATTAAAATTCCTTCAATTTCCAGAGTTTTGAGTCTTCTAAAATCTAGGAGGCAAAACACTGTGTGTTTTTGGCTCTGGTAAATATGTTGCCATCCTGGGTAAAAAAGTGTGGGAAGGACATTACATGTATTCATCAATGAACCTCTTTTTTGACAACAAATTGTCCTTTCAAATAATTTCTGGGCCTCCCTTCCTGGTTCTGGCAGCAAATGTGAAAGTAAGTAGCACTGGTATTTTTGTGTGTAAATTTTCATCAAATATTTGGGTGACACTGAATACCGCTGCTGACTGCTGCTTTATGTACAGGCAGCTTCTGTATAGCACTTTTCCTCTACAGTGAAGGTCTTAATCTTTGAAATCTCAGAACAAAAAGAAGTCATATGATTGATTTTATGTGCCAGGTTTATGGGGCTAACCTTTCATGGTAGGTAAGAGGCTTACAGGGGATTTAGAAAATAGAGACATCTGTAGAATCAATTCAAAATGATTAAACCTTTTGTGATTACACTATCTCATTTCAATTGCTGAGCCACAAACTATTTATAAGTTAATCTCTACCATTTATTTGGCTTTATAATTATAGATAATGTCTAAATTTGAGATCTATGTTTCTGAACCTAAATAATGAAGTCAAAATAAATATATATCTTAGAGACCTTATTGTGTTATCATTACTTATAGGTAATTAATTTCCTGATGCAGGGGCGCCTGGGTGGCGCAGTCGGTTAAGCGTCCGACTTCAGCCAGGTCACAATCTCGTGGTCCGTGAGTTCGAGCCCCGCGTCGGGCTCTGGGCTGATGGCTCAGAGCCTGGAGCCTGTTTCCGATTCTGTGTCTCCCTCTCTCTCTGCCCCTCCCCCGTTCATGCTCTGTCTCTCTCTGTCCCCAAAAAAATAAATAAACGTTGAAAAAAAAATTAAAAAAAAAAAATTTCCTGATGCAGATATTGTATTTCTGATACCTTATGGATAACAATCGTTAACATTATTTTAATAAGGCAACGTCATGCTTTGTATGGTAGCCAACGAAGAATGTTTATCAGATCCCTGCCATAAATAAAATACGAACATGTTTAGAAAAAGCAAGAAAGCAAGAACTCATTAAAGAATGGATATCAATCAATTTTCCGCCTAACTTCAGTCGGCAAGGCATGTATTTGTGCTTGTCAGTTTAGCCAGGTAATCACAGGTTTCAAGATATTTTATAAGATAAGCAGCTGTGTGAACCTGCAAAATATTTGCACATGAGAAACTAGTGACTATACATGCAAAACCAGTGGTGTTCTGAAGGCTATCACTTTGACAAACGTTGATTACCTGATAAAAATTGTATTAAAAGTAAACTTCCCCCCATGTAAAAAAAAAAAAAATAGTACATTCCTTACATGATTTCTTTTCTCCTAACCCCTCCCTAATCTTACCAAGAAAAGATCAATATCTTAATTATAGCAAAAGCTCTGTTTTTATGGTTTAAAATTTTTGAATTAAAAATTCAAAGCAAGTAATAATAAACCTTTGGTTTGTTTAATTAATTATCCTCATTTTCTTCAAGGTAACTGTCAAATTTAAAATGATCACTTCCAACTACCATCAACTGCACATACTGTTATATGAATTATGAAATGTTATACTAACTTCTGTTTCCCAGGCACACATTTCAAAATTAAATTCTTCTCAGTAAGAGACAAGCTATCTTTCATGGATTTATGATAGCTGATAATCATCATTTTGTACTGATTTTCTGTCTCCCTTCACTGTTTGCTATCAATATATGAAAGTAAAATGTTATTGTCTGAGTACTAATAAATTAAATACTATTAGAGCCAAAAAAATGACGTGAAATTGTTTAAGGTATAAATTTCATTTAACCAAACTTGTATTAGACATCACTAAATCCTAAAAGTTCCCAGAATCTTATACAGCCTGTTTTGGTATTTTTTAAATGTAATTGACACCAACATTAATTAAATTTCAGATATAAAACTATCAACTGCATCATAAATACTTTAAAATTAGGCACAAGATACAATATCTAAGACTACCAACGTATCATCCAAATGAAACACTTAGGTACTTCTTACTAATAGATACCATAATAAAATCAGAGAGAAAGAACCTCTGAATTTCAGACTATACTAGGTTACTAGTACCACCACTAGGTTCCTAGGGCCACCATATTCACCCCACTACACAGAGTATTATAAAGAAACTGGAAGCTACCTGCATGAAAACAAATTTCCCCTTGAACTTTAATTAATCAATAGACTTTACATATAAACCTCTATCCTTGAAGTCATAATCTATTTTATTCTAGGGAAATTTTATTTACTACAAAATAATATTTATATTTCTCAAATACAGCTCTCAAATTATAGCTTGGGTTTTTTTCATTACAATTCAGTTATCCTTAAGGAAAATAATCACCTTTGGAAATTTTCAGTACCTAGTATCTAGCATTTCCTGTAATCTAAATAATTTTCATCTTACTAGCAAAAGTAAACAATGCTATTGATAATTTCCTGTGTTCCAAATTCATACAAACAGGAAATAGAATCTTAAAATATGATTTGTTCTCCTCTTAAGCAGCAGCCCAACCACCTGCCCTGAATGTAAACTTTCCCTGAAAGCTATGAAGGGCTAGTTTATCATGAAGGTGTTGACGGTTGATTCTTTGGGGACCCATATAAGCACACAGAATAAATTTTAATCATACTTAATGCTAATGTGGTAGCAAGGCTGTGACAATATTCAAATGTGACTAATTTCATTGAATTAGCTGTACTCAGTAAGCTAAACTTCATTGCTTAAATCTATATAAATGCCTCAAAAGAAATAATTAAGCTCATCTCCTTTCTATTTATTTTTTTGTTGATGCTTAAGAGTGAAAAGATTTTAACCGAGATCTTTTGTCTGCTTGGTTTTTGTTTTTATTTAGCAATCAGTTCTCCTGTTTTATCACCATAAGACTATGTGGGTACTTAGCAGGTTGCTGAAGACAGCACTCTGCTTTCAAAAAGAAATACACCTATTCCAGGAATATAGTACTTGGCATTCAGCTCTTGGCCTATAGCCTAATAGATCTGTTGTCTGTCTTTAGTGACAGTCACATAAATTTAAAGCTGGAGAGGACCCTAGAGGTCATCTAGTCCAACTGAACCATGTTTTAAAACAAATGAAGAGGTATGTTTATTTCATCATTTTGTACCTATGTACTGTATATTTCCAGAAAAGCCTTTGAGACAGCTTAAAATAAAAGGCATAGACACTATAAAACAAGGGCACAATGACAGAATAATGAAGAGAGGCAGATGACAATTATAAAAGAAGACCTAGTAAAGAGACACTACACTTCAGCCTAAAACTTAGCCCTAAGCCTCTTGATGGTAAAGGCTAAAAGGAAACCCAGAATTCAAATAGCTCTTATTAGTTAATGAAAGTGGTATTTGCAAATGTCAACAGCCACTTTTGTTTTGTTTTGTTTTGTTTTGTTTTGTTTTGCTTTTGGTATCCCTAAACTCTCAAGCACAGCACTTGAGTCCTTAAGTAACAGACAATGAACAATACAACCAAAATTATCTTGAATAGCAATTTCAAAGGTTCCAAAGATATAAGTACACATGATCCTTTTTTATATGAATCTTTGTTAAGAGCTGTCTGTGTGATATTAGATTTTAGTTCTGAACAAGCATTTCTCCTGGGGCTTGGTTATCTGACTTGGTGAAAAATGTAGCCTTGGAGAACTTAGAAGAGCAGATGGTTAATATTTCCCTGAATTTACTTTTGTTTTTAATTGATATTTCATTTCACCACTCACAAGGAATATATTCTCTGGATAATGTATTGAAGCACCATAAACAAAGACTCTCAAGGTCAAAGGGACTTGAGATAGATCAGAAAGCAGAGGTCTGGTCTGAAGAGCTGCATGCATGGTCTCTACTGTACTACACGGCAAATAGGAACACGACAAGCAATTTACCAATAAATAAACACCAATGAGAGGGGAAGAGTGGGTGTAATGGCACGACACATTTTAACTGACAGTTAAATGTTTTCTAATAGATTTATACATCCTACATTTAATGGGATCATTTTCTTTTCTCTTCCATCACTTTTCAAAACATGTAGCTTGTTGCTTTGTAGAGGAAATTATTTGGTAGATTCAATTTCCAAAGTTTAAAACAGGCCCATCATCAATGTTCTATGAATTCGATGGTCTTGATGTTTTGATGGTCTTGAATGTATTGGACGGTTCATATATTTTTGGATAGGGATGGGAGCCTGTCAAGGAGGTCAAAAAGTCTGCATTTTGTAGCTCTTATTATGAACACTTCTCGTCTGCTCTTATCTTACCATAATCGCACAAATTAGTTAGGAATTAATAAAAGCCAGGCATAATCACAAAGAACTAAATGGATAAAAATGTTTATATATACTTTATTTGTATTTTCAATAACAAGAACTTGGAGTTCTGGGCCCATGGAAGAGATTTCAAGTTTTGAAGATTTGTAAATCTCCATTCTTAACAAAAATAACCCAGCAATAATTAGTATTTAGAAAGCAATTAGAATTGGAGCCTAACACGTCAGTTTTAATCTCCAGTTTCAATCTTGTCTCTGATGCCAACTTGAAGTTCTGTCCAACTATTCTATTTTGCGGTCTGTTGAATCTCGAAATACAAATCGATAGGTTTCAAATCATAGTTATTATGAAGAGCAAGAAGGAGGTGAAGATGGGGAAATAACTAAGCTTTTTGTCCATACTTCATCTTAACTAGACCATAGCCAACTTTCTGTTATCACACAGTCCTGAGAAAACAGTCCACTTGCATAACAGAATTTAATGTGTCCACTTGCATATATGAGAAAATTTCTCTTCCAGCTATTTTTTGGCGAACTCAGCTGTGCTGTGCAGAAAACAGCTGGACTTAGTTCCACAGACAGAACTATACATGCCCAGGGACTTTTAGATCCCCAACAACTGTATATACCCCAGAAACACATTTGGCTGACTCACTATATGAAAAATATGCATACACAGAATACAGGACATTTCTGATAGCCTCCAGAGTCCAAATAGAAGGGGTATTTCTGGCCCAGATGACTTAGAGATTCCACACCTTTGGGAAAATGTGGCCAATCTCTCCCTCACTCTCTTTACTTCCCTTCTTCTTATCTTTTCTCAGTCACTTAAATGATTTCTGCCACATCTCTCAGGGTTTACACACTCCATCCTCCCTGCCTGGAAAGTTCTGTACCTTTAGACCCTTTCCTCAGTCAGCTGCACTAAACATCAAAAAGATTTTTGCAGTAATGATTCATTTAAGGATTTTGAGATTACCCTAAATTATCTGGGTGAGTCCCAAATGCAGTCACCTATATCTCCTTAAATGGCAGACAGAGGGAGATTTCTTTCTAAAGGAAGGGAGAGAAGATGACAGTGGGATCACAAGTCAGGGGTCACAGTGACGCAGCCACAAGCCTAGAAACTCCAGAAGCTGGAAGAGGCAAGGGATGGATTCTCCCTAGAGCCATTAGAGGGAGTTTGGTCTGGCCAATAATTTGATTTTGGCCCAGTGATATGAATTTCAGACTTCTGAACTATTAGAGAATACGTTTTTGTGGTTTTAAGTTTCTCAGTGGTAATCTGTTACAGCAGCCACAGGAAACTAATACAACCACCAACTTGGGTATCTCCTGTGTTATTTGCTCTCACTTCAGCTATTGCTTGCTAATACCTCGTTTTCTGGGATGCATGTATCATCACTGTAATTAAGTAATTAATTCACAAGGATGTGTTTAATGTCTGTAACTCCCTTCTAGACTGTAAATCCTTAAGGTCAACTAGCGTGTCTGTCCTAATCATCCTCTAGTTCCAGGGCTTGGCAACATGTTTGTAATATGAGAGCTCATATCTGTATCAGAGTGAATGTAGGACAGATACAAAAGTAAACTAAAAAATCATTTTCAGGCAGTAGTTTATCTTTCCCAGAACTGTTCCTTATAAAAGTGATGACTCACTTCTAAACATTCCTGAATTTGGTAACAAATTCTAGGAATATGAAGTTCATTTTAATGCTGATTTGATCAAGCTTTAAATAGCTTCTGATAGTCTATAATGGAGTCCGACCCAAGACCCCATTAGTAAAGAAAAAGAAAGAAATTAGGAAAACATAACAAACAACATGAACAACACGAAACGTTAAAACTGATACTCAATATATGGATTATAAGAACGATTAAGTCATCCTATCCATATTTTATTTCATAAGACAGAAGAATTTCCTCCTTATAAAAGCCATATAAGATGGTAGTTGGCTCTCCATAGCCTATTCTCTGAGTCACTCTTGCAGCATCCCAGAGAATGTTCCTCTATTGTCCCAGTCCTGTTTCTTGAGGGGCCAGAGACTAGCCACTCCCACATAATTCATAATGTGAAGCCTCCTTAGGAGACAGTAGCTATAATAAAAGAACATGATGCATTAGGGGCCTGCTGGGCTTTGTTCCCTCAAGAAAGCCTTGTTGGGGGGGAGGCAGTATGATACGGGTGCTAGAAGCAAATCATTACCTGAGTGATGAGAGCTTAATCACATAAGTTTCCCAGAATCCTTCTCTCCCTCTGCTGCTTCCCCCACTACCCTAACATGAAATCAGCCTCTTTTTCTTTTCCCTTCTCTTCCACAAGTTACAAATTGCTATTTATTAGTACAATGGAATTTGAATGAAGTTTAGGGAAAAATGGAGAGAGATTATAAAGCAAAACAGGGAACTACTGATAAACAAGTGGCCTGCACTATACCAATAGGCTATTTAAAATTAATGCCCATTCTGATAAAGGGTTAGTATCCAAAATCTATAAAGAACTTATCAAACCCAACACCCCAAAACCAAATAATCCAGCTATGAAATGGGCAAAAGACATGGATAAACAGTTTTCCAAAGAAGACATCCAGATGGCTAATAGACACATGAAAAATGCTCAATATCAATCATCATCAGGGAAATACAAATCAAAACCATGATGAGATACCACCCCACATCTGTCAGAATGGCTAACATTAACACAAGAAACAACAGGTGTTGACTAGTGTATGGAGAAAGGGGAACTCTCTTACACTGTTGATGGTAATGCAAAGTGGTGCAGCTATCCTGGAGAACATTATGAAAGTTCCTCACAAGGTTAAAAACAGAACGACCCTATGATCTAGCAATTGTATTACTAGGTATTTACCCAAAGGTTACAAAAATACAGATTCAAAGGGGTACATGCACCCTGACTGTTGTAGCAGCATTATCAACAATATGTAAATTAGGAGAGAGACAAATGTACATCAATTGATGAATGGATAAAAAGAGATGGTGTATATAATTTGTGTGTGTGTGTATGTGTATATATATGTATATATACATATACACATATATATATATACACACACACTTGTATATATATATACTGTGGTGTATACATATACTATATAACAGAATATATAAATATGTTATATATGTGTATATGTACGGATATATGATATATTTACACAGATGGTATATATACATATATATAATGTGTATATACATATAAAATGTGATATATGTAAATATATATAATATATATAATGGAATATTACTCAGCCATCAAAAAGAATGAAATTGTGCCATTTGCAACAACATGGATGGAACTTGAGTGTATTATGCTAAGTGAAATAAGCCAGTAAGAGAAAGACAAATAGCATATGATTTCACTCATATGTGGAATTTAAGAAACTAAACAGATGAACATAGGAGAAGGGGAAAAAAAAGAGAGGGAAGAAAACCTAAGAGACTCTTAATGATAGAGAACAAACTGAGAGTTGATGGAGGGAGGTGGATAGGGAATGGGCTGGATGGGTGATGGGCACTTGTTGTAATGAGTTCTGGCTGTTGAATATAAGTGATGAGTCACTGAATTCTACTCCTGAAACCAATATTGCACTGAATGTTAACTAACTAGGATTTATATAAAAAACTGAAATAAAAAAATTAATATCCAAATAAATACAGCCCTCCTTTAGAATTCCTCATCAGAAAGCAGTAACATGTATAACCTGTAATAAGTACTCATTCTTATATGAGTACCCCAGTCCCCACTATATGTCCATGCTGAGTACAATAACATGTTTGGTACCTTGAAGCAGACAGATTAAACAGGTTTCAACTTAGCCTAGTTGAGCTGTTCCAATAAATGCTTGCTGGCCACTGGGAGGAGTTATGTCTATCAACTTGCTCTCCAGTTTACGGCAAAAAGTAGCTCATCTCAAAGGTAAACAAATTAATGGAAAAATGGTTATTATTTTTTGATGTTAGACCCTGATTTTGGATAAACATCACTACCTTCTAGATAAAGAGAGTGGGGAAAATAAAACAGAAAGCGCGCGCGCGCGCGCACACACACACACACACACAATTAAAAATCATGCTGTAGAAAAGGGAAAGGGAACATCATGTTCTCATAATAAAGACTCAGGGAGAAGGAATATCCCTTAAAAAGATTTAACTGTGGAACCAGAAGGAATATTTAGAAAATTGCTTTGAAGTACTTAAACTATGAAGAATGTGTAGAAAGGCAAGTCATTTATGAAATAGAACAAAGTTAAAATGACAAAATGGCAAAATGAGAGATGCCTGAGATTAGGAGGTTTATAGGAAAACTAACATGCAGTAGCAGAATTTCCAACCACAAAGAAATACATGGGCAAGAAAACTGATACAGTGAAAAGTTCAAGTGGTAATGGAATCACAGCCCTGGGGGGAAAAGAGAAAGATAAAACAATGACAGAGAAATGGTATGTGGGAATGCCAGAGACTGGAGTTTCAACTCAAAAACCATTTGTGTACCTGAGAAACAAGACCAACTCATTCTGAAACAATAATCAAAACTATAACTGAAACATGAAGACTAAAATGACTAATCAGTTAGTAGAGGCAGTGGTAGGAAAACAATGAAGCGTGACCCATATTTAGATAGAAACTAGCCAAACTCCAGAAATTAAAAAAAAATGTCCAGGGGCGCCTGGGTGGCTCAGTCAGTTAAGCGTCTGACTTTGGCTCAGGTCATGATCTCACAGTTTGTGAGTTCGAGCCCCACATCGGGCTCTGTGCTGACAGCTCAGAGCCTGGAGCCTCTTCAGATTCTGTCTTTCTCTCTCTCTCTTTGCCTCTCACTGGCTCTCAAAAATAAATAAACATTAAAAAAATTTTTTAAAATACATAAAAATTTTTAAAATGTCCATCTTATATATAGACAGAAAACAACAACATTAGCCACAGCAAAAACAACAGCAACAAAGAGTCCTTTAAAAATAATTATGTCAGGCTTGCTTTGGACCTTTCTTCTGCTGCATTAACATATTCAAAGACACGGCACTTTTAAAAGGATAAGACTACCAAGAATATACCTATTAGGTTGTCTTTCTCCAGGCTGACTGAGAGATATTCTATATATTCTACTGATTTATCTTTCTAATAATTACTCAAGGGCATATGGGTATATACTGGGGAAAAACAATAAAAATTAAAGTTTTAAGAGCCAGGAAATTGTAAATCCAAAATCCTGAGACAATTGACTCAATTAATTATAAATCTAGGGTGTCTTGGTGGCTCAGTCCATTAAGCATCTGACTATTGATGTTGGCTCAGGTCATGATCTCATGGTACATGGGATCAAGCACTGAATCAGGCTCTGCAAAGTCAGTGCGTAGCCTGCTTGGGATTCTCTCTCTTCATCTCTCTCTGCTCCTCCCCCGCTCACCCTCTCTCTCTCAAAATAAATAAAATAAACTTAAAATATATATTTAAACTTAATTTTACATATCTTATAATTGTTTGCCACCATAATATTCTTAAAGTAACACTGGAAGAGAACATAAAATATTTTATAAATGCAATTATATTTCACATTCCAATAGTAGATATTAAGAATTTTAGGGTCAAAGAGAAGGAAAAGCTTTCTATACCCCTCATCTAACACTGTGAGCTCAAGAGATACCACTAAAAATTCTTTTAGGCTCTAATCAGTGTCCGGACTCACACCACAGATAACCTCTTCCAACCTGATCACTGTAGTCTGGTCCATGCCTATTCCCTCATCTGATGATTACAAAAAACTCTTAACTAGTCTCCCAGCTTCTGCCATGAACCCCCTTCAGCTATTCCTAACACAACGCCAGAAAGATATTATTAAACATAATTCATATCATGTTACTCCTCTGCTTAAAACCTTTCAATGGAGGCCATCTCAGTTATAAGAAAAGACAGTCTTTACAATGGTCTACAAGACCCTTTCTCCATAATCTGCCTCATCTCCTTTATTTTTCTATCAGCTACTGATACTCTTCCCTCATTAGGCTCCAACCACACTGGTTTCAAAGATGGTACTCTCAGCCTAGTCCACATGCTTCCGATTCAGGGTCTTGGTACAAGCTACCTTCTCCCCAGAATGCTCTTTCCTCAGAAGAGCATGATCCCTCCTCATCTCTTTCAAGTCTCTCCTTAAATGCCTGGCACCTGATATACAATCGCCATGTCTGGCAGTTTTAAAAATGGCCTCAAAATAGGTTGACACCAAGTGATGGGTCTGTGTCCCCTTACCATGAACCGGAGCATGCTTGTGACTGCTAAAACCAATAGATTACGGCAAATAATTTTGTGTGACTTCTAAGGCTAGACAGTAAAAACCCACAAAACTTCTCCCTGGTTCCCTCAGAATTCTCAATCCATGGGAACCCAGTTACCATATAAGAAGTTCAACTACCCTGATACCTCCAGGGTGGCAAAGTCATGTGTAGGCTCTCCAATGAAGAGTGCCTCCCAACTGACCCCATCCTTCTAGCCACCCTCACTGATTTATAAGACATAGGAAAAAGCCCCTTAGACCCTCCAGACTGATTTATTTGACAGTAGAGTAGTACTGAGTCACTTTAATCACACAAAAGCGAAGAATCATCCAGGTGAACCCTGCTGTAATATTCCTGACCTATAGTATCCATGAAATATAATAAAATGTTTGTTGTTTTAAGTTATTAAATTGTGGGGATAGTTTCTTAAGCAGCAATAGTAACTATAACACCACCCTATCTCTACAGGCATCAGTTATCCTCTTTTCTTTTTCATTTGTTTTTTAAAAATTTTTAACATTTATTTACTTTTGAGATAGAGACAGATCATGAGCAGGAGAGGGGCAGAGAGAGAATCCAAAGCATGCTCCAGCTCCAAGCTGTCAGCAGAGAGCCTGATGTGGGGCCTGAATTCATAAACCATGAGATCAAGACCTGAGCCAAAGTCATATGCTCAACAGACTGAGCCACCCAGGCGCCCCTCTATCCTCTTTTCTTGATTTATTTTTTGGTTGGTATGTAACATTTTAAAACAAATCAAGGAATTATCCTATTTTGTGATAACTTCTATTACAGAGAGATTTCTGTATGTTTTATTCACAGATACATAAAAACCTACCTATAAATAGTTATTATTCTATAAATATGTTGAATGCTGAATGACTAATATGAAATGGTAATAAAGTTTACATATGTAAGTTTTTAACATTAAAAAAATACAAAGTAAAAAACACATTCCATGCAGGAGGAAACAAACACAGAATGCTGTTTACAAAGGATAAATGAGTTCACTGAAGTAAATCCAAATAATCAGGTATGGTAAACTGAGATAAATTATATCACTTACTATTGAAAACAGACTCTCAGGTTGAATTTATAAAAATACATGAATAAAACTCTATTCTATTTCCAGGAAGTGTAAAAATCATTCCTGGAAGTTTAACAATCTAGAATACCTAGATTAATATAGAGATTATTATGGAATATAAAAATCAAAAGTTTTTGAGTAGCAACATTGACTTCAGACAAAGTGGAATTTAAGGGGAAAGATTTTACATGGAAAATAAGAAAGCAACTTAATGGTAAAAGGCAAAATAGTCAATGAATATATAGCAACAATAACCTTTATTCAATAAGTTACATAGCAAACATTTACAAAGCAAAATATATTCCCAACAATGAATACATAATTAAAGATAAAACTATATTTAAAAGAGATTTAATGATGGTAGAATTAGTATGGCTCTCAGTTATGATTGATTACATAAAAAGTTTAAAGGATATAATTTTGTCACTATAATGTATATTTTTAACACATGCATATTATAATCTGTGGACCACAAAAATATTTTTCTTTCATGTCTCCTTTGAAAATGAAAAATGGATTATATCTAGGACTACCAAAAAAGTTACAATATGTTTTTAAAAGTAAAAATTATGTCGGGCACCTGGGTGGCTCAGTTGGTTAAGCATCCTATTTCAGCTCAGGTCATGATCTCACGATTGTAAGATTCGATTGTACATTCGATTGTAAATTCGAGCCCAGCGTCAGGCTCTGTGCTGACAGCTCAGAGGCTGGAGCCTGCTTCAGATTCTGTGTCTCCCTCTCTCTGCCCCTCCCCCATTCATGCTCTGTCTCTCTCAAAAATGAATAAATGTTAAAAAAGAAATTTTAAAGTGCAAATTATGTGATTTACATTATCTGCATTGAACTCAAAAAAACTAAAAATTAAGGGAAAGCTGAAACAAGACAACCACCACCAATCCTGTTCTTATAATATTTAAAAATAGACACCTCGAGATTAGTCCTTTTTAACTGAAACCCAGCCAATTACAATAGAAATAATCCCACATTTAATTCAAAATGCATAGCTATAAATATTCTCATTTATGTTTAAAAATTTTAAATAATTTAGTATTTAACTCAAAAATTTTTAATGGTAAAACAAAACATATATTAGTCAATTTAGGGTATATTAAATTAAATATTAAACGCAATGAATTATAAATTTAACAAGTAGAACTGATAAAGATATGAATTCATCCTTTAACAAGAATCCCATAATACACAAAAATATGACAAAATATACAAAAAAATACAAGATTATATAAAAAAATTAAAAATTAAAACTTTGAAGTGGAACAATAAATATAGGAAATGAGGAAATCATTTTAAATACAGAGAATATGACTCTAGAAAATGGATTACATGTTTCATTTAGATGAACTGGGTAAATGAATCTTGTATTAACTTAAAAAATGGTAAACTGGTAAACATACCAAATCTTTGCAAGAAACTCAAAAGTATTATTGAAAATGAAATTTCTATTAAAGCTTCAATAACCAAACAGTTTTATTAGTATCTTTTTAAAAAATCTGATTTGGAGGCACCTGGGTGGCTCAGTTGGTTAAGTGTCTGACTCTTGGTTTCCGCTCAGGTTATGATCTCACTGTTTGGTGAGTTCAAGTCCCACACTGGGCTCCTTGCTGACAGTGTGGAGCCTGCTTGAGATTCTCTGTCTCCCTCTCTCTGCTTCCCTCCCTCACTTGAGCTGTCTCTGTCTCTCTCAAAATAAATACATTTTAAAAATAAAGTTAAATTAAAATTAAAATCTGAGTTGAAGCAATAAAATATATATAAAAGCATAGAAAAACAAGTAGCTTCTATTCCAGTAATTATACAAAGCAAATATAACTCTGATACTAACTCTTGAAAAAGTTAGAATGAAATATTTAAACAGTATCTCCCATGAACACAGTTAAAATATCCCTAACTAGGGGTGCCTGGGTGGCTCAGTCGGTTAAGCCTTTGACTTTGGCTCAGGTCATGATTTTGTAGTTCGTGAGTTCGAGCCCCACATCGGGCTGTGTGCTGATAACTCAGAGCCTGGAGCCTGCTTCAGATTCTGTGTCTCCCTCTCTCTCTCCACCTCCCCCACTCACACTCAGTGTCTCTGTCTCTCAAAAATAAATAAACCTTAAAAAAATTTTTTTTAAATATTCCTAACTAAAATGACAACAAACTGAACTGTACCCTACTAAGAAATCACCCACGCCAATAATTTGGGATTCAAATTCAGGCATACAAACATGGTTTAATACTAAGAAATGCCTATTCATGTAACACAACATAACAATAAACCTCTTCATTTACTTTATATTGCACATTTACTTAATAAGTATAATACACATGACTAATTTAATTAAAAATAGTTAAAGCATATTTCCTTACCCTGATTAAAATAACTATCTTAAACTAACAGGCACTTTTATTATTATTTAGGTCTAGCCAACACCATAACATGAAAAAAACAAATAAGTATGTATATTAGAAAGGAGACAATAAATGATCAGTAATAGGTTTAATAATTAATCATTTAATCATGATGAGTTCTGTGTGATCACATATGCCACAAGAAAAACACAAAGTAAGTTTGTGCAATCAACCCAAAAGATAAATCTCTATCTTCATATGAGACAATATAATTGTATAGGAAAATTTTAGACTTCATTACAAAGATTGAACCTAAGTCCTATGTTGGCCTTTCTCTCATATACAGGAGCAAATTTTGCCACCCCAAAATACGCCTCTTTGGCATATTGATAATTTTAAGCTGGTTTTTCTTTTTTTTTTTTTTTTTTTTTTTAAATTAGAGAGAGAGAGAAAATGAGAGCACAGGAATGGGGGAGAAGGGTGGAGGGAGAGAGAGAGAATGTTAAGCAGGTTCCATGCTCCTGGCAGAGCCTGACTTGGGGCTCGATCCCACAATCCTGGGATCGTGACCTGAGCTGATATCAAGAGTTGGACACTCGACTGACTGAGCCACCCAGGCACCCCTTAAGCCGTTCATTCTTAAGAAACTGCAAACACAAGAGAAAAATTGAAAATCAAGTAGAAGCTACCCTTTTGTAAGAGACATTTACATGTATAAGGGAAAATTCTAAGTGTAATCTCCTTTGTATTAAGAAGAGGCAGGTGGGGCGCCTGGGTGGCGCAGTCGGTTAAGCATCCGACTTCAGCCAGGTCGCGATCTCGCGGTCCGTGAGTTCGAGCCCCGCGTGGGGCTCTGGGCTGATGGCTCAGAGCTTGGAGCCTGTTTCCGATTCTGTGTCTCCCTCTCTCTCTGCCCCTCCCCCGTTCATGCTCTGTCTCTCTCTGTCCCAAAAATAAATAAACGTTGAAAAAAAATTAAAAAAAAAAAAAAAAAAGAAGAGGCTGGTGATTCAATCTGTAAAACTTTTACCAATGAAGAAAGCACAGACTTAAATCTGTGTAACAACCTTTACTGTGTGTTTCTTGGTAACCTCCCACCTGACTTCCCACCCCCAACATCTTTTATGTTTAGCTGAAGATGGTATTTAAGGTGATGGCTTCTGCCATTTGGGGGAGTTACTCAATTTTCCTGGGTCTCTCCCATATATAAAGAAGGTATACATACTGTTAAACTTTTGTTTGATTCTCTTCTATCAATCTGTCTCTGTTTAATTCTGTAACCACACAAAAGAACTTAAAGGGGAGAGGAACATTTTTCCTCCCAACATTCACAATGTGGATTTGGTCACTCATTAACTCTCCCTGAGCTTCAATTACCTTATGTTTAGAATATCAGTGCTGTGTTCTAATATTCAGGGTGGCTGTGATATTAAGTGTGCACTGAAACGGTGCTGCATTAAAACAGGTGACTGATGCCAGCCTTCTGTGACCTTCTCAAGTAACTTCAAGGAGAAACCCAAAACAAGAAGAACCAGAAGGCCAGTTAAGCAAAGGCATTCAGGCAATGTTTTTGAACAATCAGATATGATAGAAACATAATGTATAGAGATGACCTAGGGTCGGTCTTTCATGTGTTTACGTGGAAATCATTAAACCTTAATTCTTAAAACCAAACAAGTTATACCTGGTGACACACAACTGCAGCTTTGTGCACTGCTTACAACACTTATATATACCCCTCCCCCTTTCTGCATACAATCCTCTGTAAACTAACAAACTTCAGAGCAGTTTTTTCAGAACAATCTGAAATACAGTAAAGCCTTGGTTTGTGAGCATAATTCGTTCCAGAAACATGCTTATAACCCAAAGCACTTGTATATCAAAGCAAATTTCCCCACAAGAAATCATGGAAATGTAGATAATTCATTCCACAACTCCAAAATATTCACATAAAAATGATTACAATACTGTAATATAATACAAAGTAATAAAGAAAATATAAAGAAAAATAAACAAATTAACCTGCACTTACCTTTGAAAATCTTCGTAGCTGGTGTGAGGAAGAGAGAGGTGGGTTATTGTCTAGGACCACTTTCATTATTGCTAACAGAATCACTGCTATCTATTGGTTCAATGGAATCTTTTTCTTTTTGTGCAACTTTAACAAGGAACCTATCCAATGACACTTGCTTTTGGCTTTTTTTGAGGATTTCTGGCAATAAAGCACCAAAGGAAAGGGTCTCTACCTGCAGGCAGCCTGACCTAGAATGAAGCAAAGCATTTCTAAGCTTACTCTCTTATGGAAAAGCAAAGGACTTTCCACAGGTGCTTTGAAGTGACAAAAAATACCCTTGTGCCAGTTGTGGGCACTTTCCAATGTTGAAAAACCACTGATTTCTGCCAAACACCATGGCCTGAAACCAAGCATCTGAGCATGGGAGACAATCACCCACAATCCCACAGCAAGAGAGAGAGAGAGAGAGAGAGAGAGAGAGAACCACTGGCTCAGTTGTGATCATGGGACATTTGGCATCACATACTACTTGGTTGCAAGACATCATTTGTTTATCAAGTTAAAATTTATTAGTAGTGTTTACTCGTCCTGTGAAAAACTTGCAGAACAAGTTACTCACAATCCAAGTACTGTCTCCCGTGCTACAGTCCTCAGTAAGACAAGCAAGAAAGCATTTACTAATTTACTTTGAGGCTGACTTTTTTTTTCAGTCAATGTAAGTGAAATCATCCATGTGTATTACCAATAACAAGGCATTTTAACAAATATTAGTTACCATTATTTTAATCTATGGAAGAAATACAAAATATTGATTTTGCTATACTTTATTTTTCTCCAATCATAGCTATAAAGGAGATAAACAAAACTAAAAACTATCAAGGATAATACTTTTGAAGTAAAATTAGTTGCTCCTTATAAGGACATCATCGGCAAAGAGCTCATATTACTACATACATTGTTTTAAAATAATCCAAAACCGGGGCGCCTGGGTGGCTCAGTTGGTTGGGCATGTGACTTTGGCTTAGGTCATGATCTCGCAATTGGTGGTTTCCAGTCGCTCTGTGCTGATAGCTCAGAGCCTGAAGCCTGCTTCAAATTCTGTCTCCTCCTCTCTCTGCCCCTCCCATGCTCATGCTCTGTCTCGCTCTCTCAATAATAAATAAACATTAAAAAATTTTTAAATAATCCAAAACCCCAAGTATTTCACTAGTTTAGTTAATTGTTTATGCCAATATAAATTCCTTGGTTTTGATAATGCATCACAGTTATATAAAATGTCATCATTGGGGAAAGTGAGTTATGGATACATTAGGTCTCTCTACACTTTGTTTGCAACTTCTTGTGACTCTATAATTATTTCAAAATAAGAAGTTAAAGATATAATGCAAACACATGTTCAAGGAGAAAGAGAAAAACTGCAAGACAAATAAAGACGGGACTGTGTTCGAAACAGTGAATTTAATCCTTCAAAATGTAAAAATAGAGAACAAAGAGAAACCTTATGTGAGGAACACCAAATTAAACGTGATTAAATAAAAGATAAAATTTTGCCTGAGGAAAAATTGAGCAGCAGCAATCCACTGCATCTGTAGTTTCTTGAAATCTCAGCTCTTTTTAAAAATAAGGTATCCTCTTTAACACACCCAATTAGTGGTACTGTGAAGTATTAACATTACAAAGTACCTTATTGTGTACTAAGGCATCTAGAAAAACAAAGGTTGCTATTCTTGGAAAAATGCAAACCAAGGGATGACATGATATTGCCAAGGCTAATTAGAATCAAATAGAAGAGTAAAGATTCCAAAAAGAGACTGAATATTTCCACTTTATGCAGACAAAAGGGCATCCAATAAAGGACACATACAATCTATTACTCAGGAGACCAAACCTTGGAGACACAAGTCTGACATTTCTTATTTCCTTTAAAACAACACTGAAAATCTCTTGGAACCCACAGCAACACCCTTGGAGATTTGAGATTACCTGATAATTTCAGAACTGATGTTTGACATAACACTGACATGTTGAATATTTTTCTTTAGCCACAGGAGATCTCCAGCTCCAGAAATCATAAGTCAAAGAGCATACACTCAATTCATTCTTTGTTATTGAGTGGTTTGTTTTTTGCTAGGTAATTTATGGAAAATTAGCACAAAATGACAGCTACGATATGGTGTACGAATACCAAGCAGATGAGAAAGTTGAATATTATTACCAACACAAGATAAGAAGGGCAGTCAGCAAATAAAGGTCAAATGAAAGAATCAGCCTAAGTTTCTCATAATGTCAACTCTGAAATGCAGTTTCAGCAAAAGTCTGGGCAAAGATAGTTTGCTTGCCTTTTTTTCTTGCCTGAGCTATACTTTGAAATTCTCAATCACTGAAGATATATGCCATTATCAAAATCCTAACATATATTCATTACCTTTAACTCAACAATGTAAATTTTATTATAACAAGCAAAATAATAGAAGAGTACTGAAATTAATGAATGCAAAGAAATTGATCACAGCTATCATTTTGGTGGGCAAAATTAAAAACAATGGAAGTATACATAAGTGAATTACGGTATATTCCTTCTAGGGAATTATATATCATATAGGGAAATGCTGGCTATACAATGTTAGGTGACAAAAGCAATGTTAAAACTGCTTACATAGTATTACCTCTACCGTATGAAAATTATGTACATGCTCAGAAAATCAATAATAACACATTTTCAAATATATGGTGACCATAAAGTTATTTCTCCATACCAGGCCATAACTGACAGTAAAGGAGGGAGTAATAATAAAATACTTTAGGACAAGAGGTCTAAGTGGGAATCTCCTGGAGACACAGAACACGTGTCCCGCTACTTGGGTTGTGTGTACTATGTTTAAGACAGGAAGGTCTTTGAGTAGTTTGTATATTTAAACTCATTTAATCCACGTCAGCACACTGGAATATGGACAACACTGGGATATGCATTTTACAGATGAAGAAACTGAGGTACACAAATAGCCACTAACTTGCCCTAATTTGGTGAGTTTGAATTTAAGGGGAGAGAGTCTGGCTAGAGTTCATGCTCTTAATCACTATACAAAATGCTTACTAGAAATACTGGAAGGAAACACATCAAACTACTACAGAGTGGAGACTAGTTTGGGATAAATTTTTATGCTTTTTTAAATGATTCAAAATTTTCATGTCCATGCTAACTGAATATTATTTTCAAGAAGAACAATATTGTAAATGCATCAGAGATATAAAAGAAAAATACTGTATCTATTTTTTCTACTTTTGGTATAAAATAAACTATAAAATAACAGTAATTTTAAATTAATAAATCAATATTATCATGTTACTTTCTTAATTATTTCCTGGTTTTATAAGTACAGTGAATATGAGTTTTCTTTCATGTCTCACTTTACCAGTGAATGGATACTCTAGAATTAATAATATCTAGCTAGGCATGTTTTCACACACGCACACACACACACACACACACACACACACACACAAAACCCTAAAACAAAAATGAATTTCCAAACATCTTTCTTCCATGGGCCTTTTTTAGCTAGGGGCTGGGGGCGGGGGAGGGAAGCAAGGGTTCAATCATTTTTTTTCCCAACCACTTTATTAAAGTATTAATGACATATAAACAAAGTGCATATTTAATGTTTACAACTTGATGAGTTTGAGGATAAATAGACACCCATGAAACCATCACCACCATCAAGGCCATAGATATACCATGACGTTGAACAGTTTCCTCCTCTTCCCATTATTATTATTAGTGTGTATGTAGTAAGAACACTTAACATAAGACCTACCTACTTAGAAACTTTTACGTATACAATATTGTTAGTTATAGGCACTATCATGAATTATAGATCTCCAGAACTTATTTATCTTGTATAACTAAAACATTGCATCTTTTGACCATGACTGTCCCATTTTCCCCTCTGCCCAACCCCTGAAAACCACCATTCTACTCTCTGCTTCTATGAGTTTGATCACTTTAGATTCCACATGTAAATGATGTCATACAGTATTTATCTTTGTGTGATTGGCTATTTCACTTAGCATAATGTACTGCAGGTTCATCCATATTATTGCAAATGTCAGGATTTTCTTTTTTTTAAGGCTGAATAATATTTCATTGTATGTATATAACATATTTTCTTTATACATTCATCCACTGGTGGACATTTAGGTTGTTTCCATATTTTGCCTAATGTGAGTAATGCTGTGATGAACATGGGAGTACAGAGAACTCTGAAATCCTGAATTCAATTTCTTTGGATAAATACCCACAAGTGTGATTGCTGAACCATATGGTAGTTCTATTTTTAATTTTTTGAGGAAACTCTGTGCTGTTTTCCATAATGGCTGAACAAATTTACATTCCCACCAAGAGCATATCAGTATTCCTATTCCTCCACAACCTCAGCTTTTTTTTTTTTTTCTACCTTTAACTAATAGCCATCTTAATTGGTATGAGGTAGTATCTCATTTTGGTTTTAATCTGCATTTCCCTGATTATTAGTGATGTTGAGCAACTTTCATGTACCTCCTAGTACCTCCTAGCCATTTGTATGTCTTCTTTAGAAAAATGTCTATTCAGGTGCTTTGCCCAGTATTTAATCAGGTCATTTGTTTTCTGCTATTGAGTTTTAGGCGTTTTTTTTTTTTTTTAATTTTTTTTCAACGTTTATTTATTTTTGGGACAGAGAGAGACAGAGCATGAACGGGGGAGGGGCAGAGAGAGAGGGAGACACAGAATCGGAAACAGGCTCCAAGCTCTGAGCCATCAGCCCAGAGCCCCACGCGGGGCTCGAACTCCCGGACCGCGAGATCGCGACCTGGCTGAAGTCGGACGCTTAACCGACTGCGCCACCCAGGCGCCCCGAGTTTTAGGCGTTTATTACATATTTTGGATATTAACTCTTTAACAGATACATGATTTATATTATGTTCCCCCCATTCTGTAGGTTGCCTTTTCTTTTGGTTGACAGTTTCCTTTGCTGTGTGGAAGCTTTTTAGTTTGATGCAGTCTCACATGTTTATTCTTGCTTTTGTTGTCTACACTTTTGGTGTTATATCCAAAAACATCATTGCCAAGACTCACATCAAGGAGTCTTACATTTTTCTTAGGAATTTTATGGTTTCAGGCCTACATTTAAATCTTTAATCCATTTTGAATTGATTTTCATATGTGGTAAGGTATGGGTCCAATTTCATTCTTTCATATGTGTATAACCAGTTTTTCCAGTATCATTTTTTGGAGCCTACCCTTTCTCCATTTTGTATTCTTGTCAAAGATCAGTTGATCATACATGTATGAGTTTATTTCTGGGCTCTCTAATACACTCATTGCTCTGTCTGCTTTTATGCCACTACCATACTGCTTTATTACAGAATTATCCCATACTATGGAATCAGAAAGTATGAATCTTTAGCTGAAGGCATTACACTTCCTAATTCCATGGGACTTTTTTATTAAATACCACTAAATATCATCAAATACTATTTACCAGGCTTATTATTGACTTCTTTTTCTGTATTGAATGTATGTTAACCGTATCAATAAATCATCATAATAAAAAATAGACTATAGAACAGGTGATCAATACCTATATTTTATTTTTCTATAACTTTTAATCTGGATGGACACTAAGGAAGCTACACTACATATGCTATATGGTTATTGTGAGAAATAAGTCAACTTTAATAAGGTAATGTGTATGCATACAATATATGTATGCATACATATCTGCTGATAGATATACACACGCATTAACTTTCTCATTCTCTTGGTCATGATATTCTGAGGAGAATTTTTCAAGTTCTATACCCATATTTCTGATAAGTAAACAAAATTAAGAAAACATAAATACAGTAAAAACTTGATTTGCAAGCATAATTCATTCCAGAAACATGCTTGTAATCCAAAGCACTTTTATATCAAAGTGAATTTCAAGAACCATTGGCTCCCTGCAAGACATCACTTGTTTATCAAGTTAAAATTTATTAGAAATGTTTGCTCGTCTTGCGGAACACTTGCAGAACAAGTTACTTGTAATCCAAGGTTTTTCTATATATTTTTTGTGCTCATTAAAAAAAGAAAAAAAATACTTATTTATCATTTCTTGTTTATTGTGGGTATCTTCCTAAATGTTTCCACAGGACCCATGGGCAGAAAGAGCTGCCCTGGAATCATGAGGCGTGACTGATTACGTACTTGGGAGTTGGGGGAAATAAGGGCAAGAGTAATTTTCCAAAAGGATTCTCAAATGCTAAAGAAGCTCAAGAAGACAGGATCCCAGAGGCCTCGCTAGTGTCAAGCTAAGGTTGTTTTTCACTCTCGCAAAGCATAACATTAAGACAATTGGGAGTTCCAGGAGGAAGGTGGTACTTTGCCTGCCTCAAGTATTTGTCAACGGGCTGCAGATTAAAAGGAAATTTAATTGTATCATTTCCTTCTGCCTTTGTTTCCCACATCGATAGGGAGCAATTTAGCAAGCCCTATTGGATCAAAGCTCTCTCTCTGTCCCAGAGTTTCTGAATGGCCCTTGTGTACCAAACATTCACTCTTTTTCATTCTTCCCTTCTCCTTAATTCAGAAAGACACATATACTTTATTTTGCCTGTCTTTGGATTTCCAGGTATGCATGGATTCCTCGAACACATGTGACTATTAAATTTTATATTTTCCTGATAATCTGTCTCATGTCAGTTTGATTCTTAGTCCAGATAAAAGGACCTTGAAGAGGACAAGAATTCTTGCTCCCTGACATCACAATAAAGCTGAAATAACTGCCTTTTGTGATATGAATAAGAACACAGAAAATGATACTTTAGATAACATTTGAGGACTCACATGTCCTCAAATCTTTATTTGAATGAAAATATTATGTTTAATCTCTCTTTTGTAAACTTCACTCTTATTTTTTTACCTATTTATTTAGTGTTGTGATACAGTGGGAAATGCTGAACTGACATCATTTCTACAATTAGTAACCTACCGCGGACAGCCACTTCTTTCCTCTTTTCTATAGTAAGCCTGGGAAATCAAAGCTCAAACAAACATGTATTGCAAGGTGAGAATCCCCTATTTCCCCTGGGGCAGTGGTAGATTTGAAAGAGAATTGGAGAACAGCTACCCCAGCAGGAAAGTTTCCTGGATGACACATTTACGTCAACAATGGAAGCTGGCAGTTCCTAGAAATATAGCTAAGATAAAATTTTAAAGCACATTTAAAGCCAGGTTTAGAATTCATTATTAGTCAGGGGAAATGTAGAAGGTAAACCCCTCAAAATAGGGGAATTTAGAAATTACATTTTGAGGGGCGCCTGGGTGGCTCAGTCTGTTAAGCGTCCGACTTCAGCTCAGGTCATGACCTCACAGTCTGTGGGTTCGAGCCCGCATCGGGCTCCAGGCTGACAGCTCGGAGCCTGGAGCCTGTGCTGGAGCCTGCTTCCGATTCTGTGTCTCCCTCTCTCTCTGCCCCTCCCCTGCTCACACTCTGTCTCTCTCAAAAATAAATAAACATTAAAAAAATTTTTTTTAATTAAAAAAAAAGAAATTACATTTTGATTTGAAAGATGTATACTGTCAAAATGAGCAGAAATTTATTTAAATTTAGTTTCTTGTTCTTTTTGAAAAGAGCATCCATTTTATTCTTCAACAAAGTTATTATTTGTGATACTTAAGCATCTTAATTCTTTAAATGATTGTTACAGGTGAGTTTAAGAGTATCAGCATAAATATGAGGTTGGTTAAAATTATGTGGTATGGAGGTATAGGAATGAGCTAGAAAATCTCAGGAGACAGAAAGAAGGAGCAAGCGAAAAGGGGAGGGAGAAGGGGAAGGGAAGAAATTGAGATAAGGAAACTGAAGGACTCCAAAAATATATTTTTGCTCCTTTGCTTTTTGCTCCTTTGCCTGCTTCTATTCTTGCTAGTACCTGCACCCCCACTTTCCACTTGCCTCAAAATGGAAATAGTGTATGTCTTCCTTGTAGGGGACAGGGAATTAATGATTTGCGATAACATCTAAGGAAGGACCACATGAGGATGACCAGAAGAAGCCATCACATGCTATTCCAGTCCACCAGAGCTACATATCTTGGCGCCCAGACCCTCTGGCCACAAGGAATAACAGCTGCGCACTTATCTTTCTTCGAACTGCTTCCTGGATGCCTGAGCAGACACAGGGACCAGACCATGATCCTCAATAAAACTCACCCCGGGGCGTCTGGGTGTCTCAGTCAGCTGAGCCTCAGACTTTGGCTCCGGTCGTGATCTCACTGTTCCTGAGGGAGTTCCAGCCAGGCTCTGTGCTGACAGCTCAGACCCTGGAGCCCTCTTCAGATGCTGTGTCTCTCTCTCTCTCTGCCCCTCCCCCCTCATGTTCTGTCTCAGTCTTGGTCTCTCTCTCTCTCTCTCTCAAAAATAAACATTAAAAAAATTAAAACATAAAAACTCACCCCAAAGAGGAGACTCCCTCCTTTTTTTTTCTGGGATACTCTGTCTGTACCTGCACTCTCTCTATACGACCAATAAACTTGGCTTTCATCTCCTACTGGCTTACATTTGATTTCTATTCTGCTTGTAGTCAGGGACCCTCTTGGTTAGTCCTGTGGAAATCCCCTCCCCCCCAACTGGACCCAGCCTATCAGCATCAAAATGAGATAAGAAAAACAAAGAGAGGAAAGCAACAAATATCTGAATAAGCAGCAAATGTTCTCTGATGGTTTTTTTTGCCATGAGATCTTAAAGCATTTGAAATTTTAGAAGATTCAGAAATTTAAAGAAAATGTGATTTTAGCAGAGTGAGATTACAACTTCTAAGAGAAACAAGAGGTATCTTTCTAAGAGAACCTTCTTAAAGGTGCTGCCTTCTTCTTTTTTTTACTTTTTTTTCTTTTTTCATTTTTTTTCTCCACTTCTTTCTTGTTACAGATTTTTGTACCAAAATGTTGGTTCATTAGATAAAGCAAAGTCTATGTGAGTTGATTTCACCAAAGAAAGTCTTTATTTGTTTGTTTAAATTCATAGTGTTTGTAAGAGGATTGCATGCTTATTTAAGAGAATACAGAAAAGATGAACAGAAGAAAACTTAAAAATTTGTTTGGGTACTTTCCATGTTTGTCAAACAAAGTAATACCCAAATAATCCATTGACATTTTACTCAAAAATTAAAATAAAAATTAACTATAGAGATATGTGTGTTATAATTTGTGTTGACAGCTTCAATTTCAGAATGCCAGAATCAAATGTTCAAATTAGTGGTTCTAAATATACTTTCCAGAATATACTTCTGTTTAACTTGAAAACTCTAGATATGCAATGTTTTATTTTTTTAATCCAAATTTTGCAAGTGGTTAATTTAAATGAACTATCTAACATTTTAATGTTACTTAAAATTACTTAAGAGTAAAATTTTTTATTTTTTTTATTTTTATTTTTTTTCAACGTTTATTTATTTTTGGGACAGAGAGAGACAGAGCATGAACGGGGGAAGGGCAGAGAGAGAGGGAGACACAGAATCGGAAACAGGCTCCAGGCTCTGAGCCATCAGCCCAGAGCCTGACGCGGGGCTCGAACTCATGGACCGCGAGATCGTGACCTGGCTGAAGTCGGACGCTTAACCGACTGCGCCACCCAGGCACCCCATTAAGAGTAAAATTTAAACAAATTTTTACTCATTTTTAGTCATAGCATATAGTTCCTACATTTACTTTACTAAAGATAACCTATATTACTGTTATTTATAAACAGTATGGCAAGAGTTGCTTGCCATGGGTCCAGTCTATACAGTATACAACATGAACCACCTGCATTAAATACCTCACAAATTTCTATTCCATCTGGAAGGACACAAAAGACTCCATAATTTAAAGACAATAATAAGTATTTTTTATAAACGTAAGGACAGAGTAAAGCTTCAGACTTATTAGCCTAAGTAAAAGTATGATTTGCTTGAGCCTATAAGTAAACTTTCTTTATATATGAAATATCAATGACTAATAAAAGTAGAAGTCATTATGAAATTCTCCAGATTTTACAAAGAAAGGTAACATCTTAAACTCAAGTGTTAAGACTGCAGGGGGATGCCTGGCTGGCTCAGTCAATAGAGCCTGCAACTCTTGGTCTCTGGGTCTTGAGTCCAAGACCCACACTGGATGTGAAGCCTACTTAAAAAACAAACAAACAAACGACAACAAAAACAAAGAGCAAGTGTTAAGATTGCAAATAAAATTATTTAAATTCAACCCTTCTCTTCATTTTCAAAACTTTGGCATACAGACATAACTACATGAGCACACAAACACTTCAGTAAGAGACAAATTCCCTTTTTTCATTCATTCTAACAACCACCAACTTTATTAAGAATTAGAATCAAACTCAATAAGAATAAAATTAGTATAATCCTTGATTTAAGTGTGTGTGTTAAGACATAACCTTTAGACAGCTACAACAGTGCCTGCATAAATAATACTCAATAACTTCTAGATGACAAATTGTAATAGCAATAAAATCTGACTGTTTTTTAATCAATCATTTTGGTTATTTACTTTTGGTATTATAAATAAGGCAGTGATTGATATTCATATATCAAAATCTTTGTTCTCATCTCTGTTTCTTTCCTTAGGATGTTAAATTGTTCATTTTTTTATAAATTTATTTTATTTTATATTGGGGTGTGATTAGACACATGACTTCTATATTTCCTACTAATGTTAGGGCAAAGGTTTAACATGCAATCATATTTTATATACATCAGGGGCACTCCAGTTTAGAATAAATGTTTGGAGGGTACTAAGTTTACTGTTTTTAATCAGTACTATTATCTCATTTAGTTCTCTGCATCCAATTATATATTTTATCTTCTTGGCATAGGAAAACGTGAGTGGTGAGTTTACAACTCTCATTACTATTAAATGTTGTCCCATGGAGCGCCTGGGTGGCTCAGTCAGTTAAGCTTCCGACTTCAGCTCAGGTCATGATCTTGCTATTTGTGAGTTCAAGCTCCCTGTGGGATTCTGTGCTGACAGCTCAGAGCCTAGGGCCTGCTTTAAATTCTGTGTCTCCCCCTCTCTCTGCCCTCCCCATTCACACTCTCTCTCTCAAAAATAAATAAACATTAAAACCTTTTAAAAAAATAATAAATAAATGTCCCCCTTTACATTATTAGTTTTTGTTTTGTTTTGTTTTGTTTTAATGGTATATGACATTAAATCACATATTATTTGGCACATATAAGGGCTTGAGTGCTGGTATGCTTTTATTACCAGTTGCATGCTTCATCAATAAAGAGTGACACATTGTTTTTTAATGCTTTTAAGAATACGTTATATTAATTTTAATAATCTGATCACTGGTCTCATTTTGCTTCCATTTACCTGGTGCATCTTTTTTTTCCCATTTCCTTTTTAAAAATTCTCTAAATCTCTTTATTTTAGGTTTTTCACATAACAGCATATATTTGATTTTTCATTTTTTTTACCCAATTGAGATTAAGTATCCATTAAAATTACTCTCCTAAATGATACATTTAGCTTTACTTTTGTCATTTTAATATTTTTGTTTGTATATCTTTGCCATATTTTGCTGAATAAAGTCTATGTCATTTCTCATTACAATCTAGAGCATACCTGTCCTCACTTAAAATACCTTAAAGCTTTAGATATACTTACATGCAAACTGCCTGTCAGCACGATGAATAAACAAATATATCACATACTTTTTGTAAGAATTTTAAAAATTTTAATTTCACCTATGGTTCCTCGTGCCAACTGCTGGATTGTGGAGTTAAATTATTACTTTTAGATCATATATCTTTTCCTATGGCAATCACATTCTGATTCATATTTATAGTATATGATTAGAGAAATAATTAGAATTAAGTCTTGATTTACAATTATTCCTGTGTTTTGCTGACATTTACATTTCTATTTCCCACAAGTTTAGTTTTTGATTCATGTGTTTAATTGCCTAAAAAATGACTTTACATGAATCTTTCAGGAACAGTAACATAAGCGGTTTAGTATCCTAGGCTTTGCATATTTGAAAATTCTGTCATTCATTTGTCTTCTTAATGTTCCTTGCTTACAATGTTCTATTCTAAACATCTTATACTGTTGTCTTTTCTTTTCTTTTTTAATATAATTTATTGTCAAACTGGCTTCCATACAACACCCCATGCTGTTCTCTTCTCATCCCTTCTTCGCTTATTTTTCCTTAGCCAAAAAAAAAAAAAAAAAAAAAGATAGCACAAAGTCAATGCTCTCTATACTTTATTTCTGCTTCCTGTAATTATTTTTACAAAGCGTGATGTTTTCTCTTCTATGATTGTGAGCTATAGGCATTTTCATTTTTTATGTAATAGAAACTAACTCTCTCCAATGATGGAATTTTTCTATTCACTTATTTATTTTTTTTTTTTAATTTTTTTTTTAACGTTTATTTATTTTGGGGGGACAGAGAGAGACAGAGCATGAACGGGGGAGGTGCAGAGAGAGAGGGAGACACAGAATCGGAAACAGGCTCCAGGCTCTGAGCCATCAGCCCAGAGCCCGACACGGGGCTCGAACTCCCGGACCGCGAGATCGTGACCTGGCTGAAGTCGGACGCTCAACCGACTGCGCCACCCAGGCGCCCCTCTATTCACTTATTTAAAAAAAAGAGAGATGGATCCAGGCTGAGTTTATGCCAAAAAAGATTCCTGCTTTGATCCCTCATGGTGAGTCTTTCTCATATCCTAACCAGAAAAGCTTGTTAACCTCTTGTTATATCTCTAGTTCACCAATATAATAGGCTATACAATAGGAGGGAATGAAAGGGCTTTAGTCAGTCCCACTGGGAAGCCTCAGCATGAACAAATTGGTAGTTGGTGGTATCACTACAGAGAAAAACAGTAATGGAAGACAACTTTGTATCAGAAACACAGATTCAGTTGTGAACAACAAACATGTTTGAGTTTTGCACTAGGTACCATAACTATAAGTACAGCAAGGAATGAAACCATCTGCTTGATATAATAGATAAAAATAGGTAAAGAAACAGATAAAATTCTATTGCCTTTTAAGAGAATTGACATAAGATAAAAGAAGACAGTCTGGTGATAGAGACTAACAGAGTGGAAACCAAGTAGATACCACCTTGATCAACCTGTCAAAATATGCATCATTACTAATGAGATAAACTGAAATTATGTCTGACCTGACAGAATGCAATGAAAAAATGCAGCATTAGTTCTGTAATATTCTTGTCAAAATGTAGTACCTGAATCTAATCACAAGGAAATATCAGAAAATCTAAATTGAGGTATTCTCTAAAAGGAAAAAAAAGGAAGGAAGGAAAGAAAAGAGAGGGGAAAATGATGAGGGAGCATAAGACAAGCTGAGGGCAAAGTACAGGCTAACAGCAACCCCCTGCCCCCAGGTCGGATATGTGTGATATACCTCGGACACTCCTGTCTGCCCAAGAGCAAAGGAAAGGAAAGGAAACAAATGGTTGACTGATAGAGCTCACAGACTTGCAGGATAGGAGTCTCCTTCAGTTTATGGATAACTTAGTAAACTGCAAGAAAAAGGCAGTCTTATCCATAGCAACCTATAGATTCCATTTCCTGGAGCACTAATATCACCCTCATCAAGACGTAAGGGGTTTTAAGTACTTGCCATGGTGATGTGGGAAAAAAAGGCAAATGAAAAATTAAATTCCCTTACTGCCTACAGCCCATTGACAAGTCCTTGAAACAGGCTTTCCTCTAGGAGCTCAGCTGCCTTGATGATGACACTTTGCTAGGGGCAAAAGGGAAATTTGGCTTAACATAATCCTGACACCCAGGATCCTGTGAGTCTCCTTAAACACGTGAAACCACATTATAAATCACCTTAACCTTATTGGCATTCATAAACTACATCAAATAAGGGGAAAATTCACAGTGTTTTCTTGTGCAATTAAAATATTCACAATGGGGAAAAGATAGTTTCTTCAATAAATGTTACTGGGAAAACTGGACCAGAACATGCAAAAGAATGAAATTGGATGCTTCTCTCACATCATACACAACAACCAGTTCAAAATGGGTTAAATATTTAAACATAAGACTGGGAATCATAAAACTCCTAGAAGAAAAATCATAAAAAGCTTTGCATAGGTCTTGGCAATGACTTGTTGACATGACACCAAAAGCATAGACAAAAAAAGAAAAAATAAATGCAAAAACATGTGGAACTATACTAAACTAAAAGGTTTCTGTACAGCAAAGGAAACCATCAACAAAATTAAAAACTAGTCTACTAAATGGGAGAAAATACATCCAAAGCCATATATCTCATAAAAAGTTATATCCAAGGAGCACCTCGGTGGCTCAGTCAGTTACGCGTCCAACTCTTTTTTTTTTTAATTTTTTTTTTTTAATTTAAAAAAAAAATTTTGTTTTTCAACGTTTATTTATTTTTGGGACAGAGAGAGACAGAGCATGAACGGGGGAGGGGCAGAGAGAGAGGGAGACACAGAATCGGAAACAGGCTCCAGGCTCTGAGCCATCAGCCCGGAGCCTGACGCGGGGCTCGAACTCACAGGCCGCAAGATCGTGACCTGGCTGGAGTCGGGCGCTTAACCGACTGTGCCACCCAGGCGCCCCTCCAACTCTTGATTTCAACTCAGGTCATGATCTCATAGTTCCATGAGTTCAAGGCCCACATCAGGCTCTGCACTGACAGTGTGGAGGCTTCCTGGGATTCTCTCCCACTCCCTCTGTCTCTGTCTCTCCCTCTCTCTCTCTCTCAAAATAAATAAATAAACTTAAAAAAAAGTTATATCCAATATATATAAGGAAAACTTACAACTCAATAGCAACACACACACACACACACACACACACACACACACACCCAAATAACACAATTAAAAATTGGGCAAAGACTCAATTGATTTTTTTTCCAAAGAAGGCATATAAAAATGGCCAATGGATTTATGAAAAAGTGCCCAAACTTACTAATCATCAGAGAAGTGCAAATCAAAACCACATTGAGATATCACTTCACACCTGTTAGAATGGCTATTGTTTTTTAAAAAAAAGGAAAAGGAAGGAAGGAAGGAAGGAAGGAAGGAAGGAAGGAAGGAAGGAAAAGAGAAGAGAAGAGAAGAGAAGAGAAGAGAAGAGAAGAGAAGAGAAGAGAA
>NW_024412405.1:19093638-19104211 GCF_014898765.1 Herpailurus yagouaroundi
AAGAGAAGAGAAGAGAAGAGAAGAGAAGAGAAGAGAAGAGAAGAGAAAAAAAAGAGGAGGGAGGAAGCAAGAAGAAAAAAAGTATTGGCAAGGATGTGGAGGAAATGGAACTTATGTGCTATTGCAGAGAATGTACATCGTTACAGCCATTATAAAAAACAGAATGGATTTTCCTCAAAAAATTTAAAACAGGGGGTGCCTAGGTGGCTAAGTTGGTTAGCATTCAACTCTTGATTTCAGTTCAGGTCATGATCTCACAGTTCATGAGTCTGAGCCCATGTTGGGTTCTGCACTGACAGCACTGACAGTGTGGATTCTCTCTCTCCCTTTCTCTCTGCCCCTGTCCCACCCAAGCTCTCTCTTGCACACGATCTCTCTCAAAATAAACAAACAAAAAATTTAAAACAGAACTATAATGTGATCCAACAATCCCATTTCTGAATACATAATCAAAGGAATTGAAACCAGGATCTTGAAAAGATATCTACACACCCATGTACATTGAAGCATTCATTATTCACATTAGCCAATATGAAAACACCTAAATGTCTGTCGATGGATAAATGGTTAAAGAAATGTGATATATACACACAATGAAGAAATCCTGAAATTTGTGACAACATGAATGAACAACACAAGTGAAATAAGCGAGACACAGAAAGACAAACATTGCATGATTTCACTTACATCACACACACACACACACACACACACACACACACACACACACACAAACTGAACTCATAGTAACCGTGTAGAATGGTTACCAAAGGCTGGGACACGGGGAGAAAAAGGGAAATTAGAAAAAAAAATTGGTGGTTGCCATTGACTGAGTGGAGGGGGTAATGAAAAGTTATTGTTTAATGGTTAGAAGGCTTCAGTTTTGCAAGATGAAGAGTCTGGGGATAGATGGTGGTGATGTTTGCATAACACTGCAAATGTACTAAATACCATTGAAACACACACTTAAAAATGGTTGAGGTAGTAAGTCTCATGTTATGTGTATTTTACCACAATCTTAAAAACTTTAACCATGACAGGCCACTCGGTGGGCCAAATAGTAAGTTTCAATAAATCTCAAGTTTTAGAACTTATATAGTATATTCTTTGACCAGCATAGAAAGCAATTTGAAATCAATGTCATAAAAGATACCTAACCCTCCCCCCAATACTTGTAAATTAGACAAAAACACTTTTTCAGAAGTCTCAGAGTTCATAAAAGAAAATTTAAAAGATAATACCAAATGATAAAAATGTCATAAAATATTATTATTTGTGGGGTGGAGTTAAATTTGGGTTGAGAGACAGTTTGAACATTTTAAGTGCTTACACTGAAAAAAACATGCAACTAAAGAACAAGAGAATTGTAAGAAAAATAAAAAGTGAAAAAATCAAATAATAAAGATAATGGAAGAAATAAATGAAATTGAAAACAAATACTAAAAAATACTCACAAAATGAAAAGCTGTTCTTTTGAAAAGATTCATACAATTGTTAAAACTTAGCAAGACTAATTAAGAAAAAAAGGATGAAAGGGTAACATCATTACAGATCCTGCGGATATTCAAATGATAACTAACTATACAAATAACTTGACAGTCACAAATTTAACAGATTAAAATTCTTCAAAACAACAAATTACCAAAGCTTAGTGAAGAAGAAACAGATAATCTGCAATTTTCTGTATCTATTAAATAAAATAAAACATAGTGTGAGAATTTCAATCATAGATTGATGAATTCTCTCAAATATGTAAGGAATAAATAATGTCAACTGTATATGAACTCCTTCAGAAAGTAGACAAAGGGATAACCATACCAACTTCTTTCATGATTTCAGCAGTACTCTAATACTAAAATATGGTACAGACATTACCACAAACAATTACAAGAATCTGTCACTCATGAACATAGATGCAAATGTTCTATAAAAATATTAGAAAATCAAATTCAGCAAAATATAAAAAAAATAATGAATATCAAAAATTAGTGAGACTTACTATAGTAATAAAAGGTTATTTTAGCATCCAAAAAATTAATCAATATTTTTTAACTTAGTAACAGAACAAAAAACAACACACCCATATGATAATCTCAATAAATGAAGAAAATACTTTTGACAAAATTGAATAAGTATTTATGATAAAATATTACTTCAGATTGATAATAGAAGCAAAGTGCCTCAGTCTTATAGAGGGGCATCATCTACATAATTGTACAGCAAATATAATACTTAATTACATAGTGAATGAGTTTTCTCTAAGATTGGAAACAAGGCAGGTATGTATGTCTTTGCAACTTCTACTCACTACTGTATGGGAAATCTGAGCCAGTACAATAAAACAAGAAAAATGAATGAAATACAAAATTTGCAAAGGAAGCCAAAAAACTGTCTTTATTTACAAACAACACAATAATTTATGTAGAAATTCATACAAAATGTGTAAAACAGAACACAAGACCCATATGCAACTTTATGTACTAGCAACCAAAAAATAATTTAACAAATGATATATAAAAAATTCTGCCCAGAAAATTACTAACCATTTCTGTGAGAAGTTAAATAAGACCCAAATCCATGTTTGTAAATTAAAAGTAATATTAAGGTGCCATTCTACCTAATTTGGTTATTAGATTTAATCCCAGTCAAAATACCTGATGGGATTTTAAAGAAATTGACAAGTTGATTTTAAAATTTGTATGGAAATGAACAGGACCTAAAATAGAAAAATAAAAATAATGACAAAAAAGCAGAGTTAGAGAACTGATTATTCCTAGCTCAAGACTTATCAAAAGCTACCCTAGTTGAGACAGTGTGGTATTGATATAAGTGAGGATAAGTAGGTCAATAGAGCAGAATATTCATGTAATGGAATAATATTCAGCAATATACATACACCACCATAAATGGACATCAAAAATACATAAGGAACAAAAATAGCTGGACACAAAATGTCAGTCCAAGCAAAGACCAAACTAATACATGGAGATAAATTTCAAAAATGGGACATAGGGAACTTTCTAGGGTATAGAAACATTCTGTATTTTGATTAAGTTTTAGTTATGTGGAGGTACATATTTCTTAAACTCCTTTAATTGTATATTTAACATCTATACATTTCAATATATGTAAATTTTCCCTCAAAATATTTTTTAAATGTTCAAATAAGGATGAAAAATTAAGATTTAAAATGCAGTAGCTAAACTAATCATCAAGGAAAGCACATCTAAAGAGTAGTTCGCACATGTATCAGAGATTTAGAAGCAAGAGAAGCAAGATTTAGAAGCAAGCTGCTTTGGTGGTACTAATGAAGGATTTGATTCTATACGTTAATTTTAAATCATTAGGAATAATTATCAACTTTGATTCTTATTCATATGTCTAATTTAGGATGCTGCTATTATTTCACAGTAGAAAATACTGTGATTAGTACAAAGTAAGCTGTCCTTCCATTAGGAGCATTTTTCCTTAACTGTATTATATCAGGAAAGAGTGACTGATTTTATATGCATGTTTGGCTATAGATTGCCATGGTTGTAATGGCTAGTGGAAAAGTACACATTTTACAGATATTTTTAAGGAAGATTAAGCAAGATTTCATTGCTTAGATACAAGACTATAATGCTAAGAACTGAAAAGTTAATGAAGTTTGACACTGCATTTTTTTTTTTTTTGGCTTTCTTCCATGGTTACTAGAAGCCAGTTAGAAATGCATGTTAAACTTCACCTTACAGAAGATAAAGACTGTCACACATCTATTATGTCTTCCTTATCAAATTGTCATATTTTCTGAAATTTAGACTTTCAAGTTTGGAAACAAGATAATAAAATTAAATGGATTTTTAAGAATAACAACATAATTATTTCAATATATTCTTTCAATGTACAATGTGAATCTAGTATTTAATATATCTATTCATACTTCTAGGCAACGTAAAATACTTAACATATTAGCGTAGAGAAGAATCAAGTGTGCCTTGGCAAGTACTGAATTCTTTTTTATTTCTAATGTTTATTTATTTACTTTTAAGAGACAAAGACAGAGATAATCCCAAGCAGTCTCTGCACTGTCAGTACAGAGCCCAATGGGGGGCTCAAACTCATGAACAGTGAGATCATAACCTGAACCAAAATCGAGAGTCAGATGTTTAACCAACTGAGCCACCCAGGCACCCCCACAGGTACTGAATTCTTGCTCTGACTATTAAATGGTAAGTCTAGAAACTAAACTCCTATTTTTTTCAAAAAATTTAAAAGTACATCTATTAACAGTATAGGTTTAAGGGTTAGATTTCACATATATTTTTAAAAGTCAAAAGAAACAGTTCAAACATTCCAGTTCTTTATTAGACTAAATTTAATTCTTAGCATCAATTGATATTTTTGCTTTGTTTGTTAGAAATTGTCAGTAATTTCTTCAAAATCTAAGTGTATCATTCTGATTAAACTATTCATAGTATAACTTAACTGTTCATAGAATAATTCATCATACTGTAGCATCCCCCCCAACACACAATACTTGATACAGAACCCTGGTACCCACTCTCAGCTCAAACCATGAAGGAGTCGGAAAGCAAAAGAGTAAGTGCATAAATAAACTTTCTAACAGCAGAGATTTCAGAAATAAAGTAACGATAGTGAAATTGGAAGACTTAAGGAAAGCTATTTATGTTACTCTGAGGAATACAAATCAATAAAAGTTCATGGCTGAAAGGTTCTCATTGATTGGAACATACTGGTAGCAGAGTAATTTCAAAACTCAATGTAGGGTTTGCCAACCACACCACATTTTCTGATTGTATCCAATAAAATGTTATGACCTCGAAACAGCTATCTCTAGTATTAGTTTCTTGAATGACTTTATTTTTTACTCTAACATGACTAAGCTGAAATCAAAACATTTGAAATTTCAAAGAATTATAAACTCTTTTTAAGTTAAATATTTCAAAGTTGACTTCATGAATGTTGTTGTTGGAAAGCATTCACCATTTAGACGTGTTGTAAAAAAATAATGCAGACAATTGCTTGATTGTATTTCTAGAAATTTCCTTAAATTTCCTATGAATGCAGTTTTCAGGGCACTACTAACTAATCCTTTGTTAATTTTTTTTCCACATCCAGCCCAACGGAAGCTACTGTAAATCTCTCCATTGCTGCACGGGCACTTGCAGGATTAATGGGACTTAGTGTCGGGTCAGGGAATCACTTTTCTAAGAAGTGCCTTCATTTCTTTTTTTTTTTTTTTTTAATTTTTTTTTCCAACGTTTATTTATTTATTTGGGACAGAGAGAGACAGAGCATGAACAGGGGAGGGGCAGAGAGAGAGGGAGACACAGAATCGGAAACAGGCTCCAGGTTCTGAGCCATCAGCCCAGAGCCCGACGCCGGGCTCGAACTCACGGACCGCGAGATCCTGACCTGACTGAAGTCGGACGCTTAACCGACTGCGCCACCCAGGCGCCCCGAAGTGCCTTCATTTCTATGCTGCTTCAGAAAATGATTCTTCTGCATGTGCTGCTGATAGTCATATCTGCCCAATCAATTATGACACTTTAACTGAAAAAAGGAAGAAAACCTCTCTAAGAGGAAAGGTCTCATCTATAACAAGCAGCTCCGAAGGATAGCTTGAGGAATTAGGAACTGGATATCAAAATATCTTAGATAAATGTGTAATGTTTCTCAAATTGACATCATTTTTATGATTTTATAAATATATTAAATTAACTTGCCATTCAATACATTGCTCAGTCTAACAATTCTTTCGCCTCACCTCTTTGACTACACACAAGAGGAAAACGTGTTAATGAAAAGCAACCTACGTAAAAAAATAATATATAAATAAAAATATTTATATGATATATTTATATTTCATTTATATATTTAATATATAAGTAAACCAGCACACTAGAATGTAAGCTACCTGAGGCCAGAGCTTCAGTTGTTTTGTTCAGTGTCAGTCCTAGAGTTGTCTTTCAGTAAATGTTTGTTAATGAATGAATATATATGAAATGAAGCTCTTTCAAGCTTTACATTATGTCTTTAAATCCTGTGGGGCACTTATTGTGTCCCATGTCTTACGTGTTTAAACACATTATTCTTTTTGTAAAGGCAATAGTTTCCTCCCACTTCATTCATCAGGTCTCAGAACAAATATAATTTCCCTGACCACTGATGCCTAGATTAAATGTATTATGTACATTTAAAGCATCTTCCACATTCATTATCATCATATTTTGTTTATAAGCTTATTTATGTTTATCCCCTACAAGACTAAGTTCCAAAAGGGCAGGTAGGTATCTAGCTGATATTCCCTGGACTCAGTAAAAATTTTCAATGTATAAAACATAATTATTAATCATTACATGAGATTATAAATCATTAATAAGAATCTAAACCTATCTAAACTGCATCAGCCAGATATTCTATCTATCTAGAGATACAGCTGACAAATAGAACTTGAAAAGTCAAAAAGGAACGATATGCTATTCTTATGAGGTTAGATAAAAAAAAAATACCAAAAACCTTAGAACAAAAGGAAAGAGGATCAAATTCTATAAAATAAAGATGAAAACATTTGGAACTCTCCACCAAAATATGAAATACTGCAATCTAGGGATAACCCTAAAGGTTTAAATCCAATATGAGAGGGAAGATCAGGCTTCTTTTCAACTAGTACAGGAAACCTGTCATTCATTACATTTATGTCTTACAGAGGACAACATTAAATCCCTAGAGGGGGCTTATTAACCTTGATACTATTGACATTTCGGACTAATTTTTGTTTTGACAACCAAAGATGGCTCCAGACATTGAAGATTGTCATCTGAGAGGTAAAGTTGTCCCTGGTAGTTCTGTAGTGTTACAGCAGATTCAGCTAAGAGCATAGAAGTTAAGAGATTTAGTCATGGTTTGGCAGTTTAAAGACACTAATGATATTCAGATGATATTTTAACCTTTAAATATGATATCCAAACAAAATATAAGTGTTGTAACTTTCAAACAAATATTGATCTGAACAAACTCTGTTCTAAGATACAAGTTCCAGCAATAACAATATATGATTAAGCGTCCATCTTGCTACAGAGGGTATAGATGGAAGAGAGAATCAAGAGATCTAAATGCCTGACCCTCCTTTGCCCTTAACTCGGACATTTTAAATCGTGTCCCTTACTTTCTTCATCTTTAAATAGAAGGTATGAATTATTTGATTTCTTACTTCCTTTTAGCTCTAATATACCATGAATATATGACACCATTTTATGTATATTTCAGAAACAAATAAAAACAACCCCTCCCTTCTTGATACATGCATCATAATGTACCACAGATGATATTGAACACAAAAGATTTATACAGCATTGTGTGATTTTTGGAGTTTGATTTTCGTCAAAAGGTGTTAATTTCAAAAGCCTGTTGAAGATGCCTGAAATTCTATTAGAAAATGGTATTTTGTTTCTTTGACTTAAGGCAATAATTTTCAAACTGTGCTATAGGTACTCAGAAGTATATGTTAGAGCGCAGCTAAGCAGGTAAGCAGGTAATTCTTTAGATCCCCCTCCAATGATTCAAACAGAATACAGAAGCTTTCATCATTTTATTCATTAAGGCTCAACAAAAAAATCGTTTGCACACAGAATTTGGTATAGATGTGAAAACACTGGAAAGAATACCTATCATATGCCATTTATCTTTTTATGTATATATACCTATGTATAGCATTCACATATATTTTATATCTGTGTATATATATACATAAATACAAACATATATATATACACACACCTATATATAGGTGTATATATAGGTGTGTGTGTGTGTGTATGTATACATATATATATACATACATATATATACATATATACATACATATGTATATATGTATATATGTATGTATATATGTATGTGCATACATATATATGTATATATGTATGCGCATACACATATATACATATGTATATATGTATGCGCATACATATATACATATGTATATATGCATATATATGTGTGTATATATATATATATATATATGTATACATACACACACACACACACTTGCAAGTGTCTCTAGAGCTATTAAACCATGTGCTGTTGTTCATGGACAACGGATTATAAATTCATTCAGTCCCCTTTTTAAAACAGGCTCATCAGGGAGACAGTGCCCCCATACAGCAGTGTTTGGGGGAAACGATTTGCAAAGTCAGATACAAAAACACTGAGTGTAGGAATATATGCCATGTCATCCTACTGAAAGGGCAGGTGGCAGGTGCTGTGTTGAAAGTTGTGTGTTTCTGAAACAGGCATGTATGTGGAAACCCAACAGGAGCAAATGTGTGCGTTACCACACCAAGAAAAGATCTATTGGCCTGCAGCACATGGGTGGAAGGGAGAGATGTAAGAGTTTCACAGTGAGTAGGAAAAACTAAGAGGAGGTGACCTCTTTCTTTAATAAACCAAAAGCTCATTTTTTACAAACCATCTCTAAAAAACAGCATCACATTTAAACATTACTGGATTTAAGATAATAAATATCTATAATGAATATGATTAAGCTTTGAAACTAGTCATACTGCATAAAAAAATATTTTTAGGAATATCTGGAATGATTTTTTAAGCTACTAATTATACAAGGCTACTGTTACAATATCTTATAAATTATTTGCATAACAATTTACTTCCAAGTACATGACTCAAGTATAAGAATTCTTAGGGGTACCTGGGTGGCTCAGTCAGTTAAGGATCTGACTCTTGATTTCAGCTCAGATCCTGATCTCACAGTTTGTGGGTTCGAGTCCTGCACCAGACTCTGTGAGAACAGTGTGGAGCCTGCTTGGGATTCTCTCTCTCTCCCTCTCTCTCTCTGCCCCTCCCCTGCTTGTGCTCTCTAAACAAACAAACAAACAAACAAACTTAAAAAAATAATTCTTAATGGATCAGTCTTTGGAAATCTCTGTAGAAGATATGTATTGGAAATCTACTACTATGGTTTAAGAGATTAGTTTAAATATTGTATTTTCCAAATGGGTCATCAGCGGATATACTTCATGTATGACCCAAGTAGGACTACTCCAACACACCCTCTCCTCTATCCTCTTCCTTCCCCTTCTACATTCTCTTTCTCCTTCATTTCCACTTCTTATCCCACTCTTTTTAGGCACAGCCTCCTCCAGGAAGCCTTCCTTGTAGGCAAGCCACCTCCAGCATATTCCTAAGTGCACTTCTCTCTCACTGCATCTACTTCAACCCTTCTCCCTTTTTATAGGCTCCTGAAAACAGGAATAAAAGGCCACCCATGGCTTTCATTCCTAGTGTCTGCCATTGTTTGTGACACAGAAGAACATCCAATAAATATTCTTTCAACTAAAACATTAAATGTCTTTGCACTAGGTTCATCCAACAGAGGGGCCACATGCAAGTCTTGTGCTTCCTCCTTAACGAGATAAAATTCATTACATTTTCAAGGTGATAGTAAATGCGAGATAAAACTGACATTCAAGTAAGAACTGGAACTCAAATACCTGACAACAATTACATGAAGCAACAGCAACTGTTACTACTACTATGCTACAGGCCTACTGTTGTTACTGCCCCTACTATAGAAGACGACTTCAATACCTGAGTATGAAAAGTATCTTGTTCAACTAGGATGTCATCTCCAAAGTCATGCAAAGAATATAGCACCAAGGACTCCACTGTCTATTACTATGCTTATTCTATAAAGAATAACTGTTTTATTTTAAAAAATCAGATTTATGGCCACTAAAAGACATTTGTTTTGAAAATAAAATGAGTGAAACTTTTTTGCCAACACATATTTTTCTTTAAAAAAATAATCTCAAAGATGGCTGAACCAGGAGATCTAACTTTCAATTATACTACCAACAAGATTAAGAGAAAGTTTTTTAAATTATGAAACTATTGCTAAATACTCCCTTATCTTCTTCCTATTATATTTAATAAAATATATATTTAACCAGGGATTATTTTTTTTCATTACATTTTGATACTACTAATTTTGTCTTCACTTTGAAATTTGGAACCAAAGCACAGGTACTTCAAATATTATGAAAATGATTATTTTTTCCCTCTAAATAATAAACTAATAATTCTCAACACCTGAAAGGACATCCTGTCTACTGGTATGCAGTTTCTCTTTGAATAGAGTTTTTATTTTTTCAGTTGAGCTATGATACACTTGCAGTAAAGTCAATAATCTGTTCTAATCTAAGCATATATACATAATAAATGCACATCAGACCCTGTTTAACTGGCACCAGAAATGCAGTCTGTTTTTGTTTATTATTTATTTTTCACTTTTAAAAAATGTTTATTTATCTATTTTTTTAAAGTGTCTTTATTTAAGGTAACTTTATGTTCACTAATTTTGAATGTATAATCTGAAGCATCATAAACTTTTTTTTCCTAGACAAAATAAATCACACTCAAGAATTTTATCACAAATAATCACTTGTGGCTTGGTGGCTAAAAAAATCACAAAGACTTATGATCTTACAGTTCTATAGGTTAAAAGTCCCATACAGGCCCAAAGAGAAGTATGGGACTTCTAACCTATTTA
>NW_024412405.1:19109211-19111424 GCF_014898765.1 Herpailurus yagouaroundi
GTAAAGAGCCATTCAAAAGTCGATGGTTGGGGAAAACTAAGTGTACAAATCCTCACTTCTCTCTGTGAATTTATATTTCACAAAAGTTCTACAGTCCTCAAGCTGCTTCACTTACTCCAAAGTTATTTGAGCATCACATTCAGTTTACATGTTTGCATCTATCCCAAGGAGATACTAATTTACTAAACCTATGCCTTATGAAAGAGTGAAACTTTGGGGCGCCTGGGTGGCGCAGTCGGTTAAGTGTCTGACTTCAGCCAGGTCACGATCTCGCGGTCCATGAGTTCGAGCCCCGCGTCAGGCTCTGGGCTGATGGCTCAGAGCCTGGAGCCTGTTTCCGATTCTGTGTCTCCCTCTCTCTCTGCCCCTTCCCCGTTCATGCTCTGTCTCTCTCTGTCCCAAAAATAAATAAACGTTGAAAAAAAAATTTTTAAAAAAAAAGAAAGAGTGAAACTTTCCATAAAACTTTTAGATATAATGCAAAATTGTTGCACTGGGAGACTGAGGTGAAACTGGCCTTTAGTACATTACAAGGGTGGTATAATAGTCTTTCATTTTACAACATAAAACATGAAATTTAGGATTATAAGTTAATTTGAGAGGTTGTGAAATGAATCTGATGAAGACTAGAATCTGATTTACTTATATGATTTAGTGAATTACATGGGCATGTCAGAGGCAAGGCAAGAGGATGTGAAATGTTTCTTGCAGTCATATGTGTATTTTCATGTAATGGACAGGGAACCCTACATGTCCTTCTGTGTGGAAGGAAGAAACAGTTTCCCACATGCCCATTTAATTTTGCATGGATTTTCCACTTCATTATGCCTCTTTAAGCCAATAGAGAAACCATAGTGGGAATTGGTAAAAAAGGTGAAGATTAAAACTCCACTTAGGGTCTTATTTACCATGATCTGATTTTAACCACCATCCAATAAATCCCTATGAAGTAAGTATTATTTCCATTTTATTGTCAAAAAACAGAAGCTTAGAGAATTTAAATAGCTCTTTTTAAATCATGCATCTACTAAGTGGAAAATCTTGAATTTTAACCAAGTTTTATCTCTTAAGGGAGAATAATAACAATACACTCATAAAGGGTTGTTATAAAATTAAGTTAGAAAATTCAGGAAAAGCACTCAAACATGTTAATAATATTATTTTATACTAATACTTTGTAGTCTGCTGAGGGAGTGATTCTTCAATAAAGTCTTACAGGTAGAACAGGATTACAGGAAAAGAATAAGAAACCCTCCTTTCGTTAAGGGAAAATTGTATTTGCTCATTAAGATTAATGACTAAAAAAATCAAACTCTCACCAATTTTTATAGTTTAAAAATATCTAAGAATTCTATGTTGAGATGTGGACTCAGTAGATAAATTCTACATTGAGATAGAAGTCAAAAATAAATGAACTTCACTCTACTTAAAAAATTTTTTAATGTTTATTCATTTTTGAGAGAGAGAGAGAGAGAGAGAGAGCGAGCAGGGGGAGGGCAGAGAGAGAGGGAGAACAGAATCCAAATCAGGCTTCAGGCTTTGAGCTGTCAGCACAGAGCCCCACACAAGGATAGAACTCAGGAACCAAGGAACTGGAGATCATGTCCTGAGGGAAAGACCAATGCTCAACAGACTGAGCCACCCAGGCGCCCCTCTATTTAAACTTCACTCTATTTAAAACAAACATTTCTTCACTAGATTATTTGTTTGTTGAGTTTGATAAGTTCTTATAGACACTTTTCCAAGGAAGATATCCAGATGGCCAACTGACACATGAAAAAATGCTCAATATCACTCATCATCAGGGAAATCCAAATCAAAACCACAAGGAGGTACCACCTTACACCTGTCAGAATGGCTAACATTAACAACTCAGGCAAGGACAGATGTTGTCAAGGATGCGGAGAAAGAGCACTTCTTTTTCATTGTTGGTGGGAATGCAAGCTGGTGCAGCCACTCTGGAAAAACAGTATGGAGGTTCCTTAAAAAAGTAAAAATAGAACTACCCCATGACCTAGCAATTGCACTACTAGGCATTTATCCATGGCATATAGGTGTGCTTATTTGAAGGGACACATGCAGCCCCATGTTTATAGCAGCACTATCCACAATAGCCAAAGTATGGAAAGAGCCCAAATGTCCATCGATGGATGAATGGATAAAGAAGATGTGGTATATATATATATATATATATATATATATATATATATATA
>NW_024412405.1:19111524-19175460 GCF_014898765.1 Herpailurus yagouaroundi
TGTGTGTGTGTATACATATATATATGTGTGTATATATATACATATACATATATATGTATACACACACACACACACACACACACACACACACACACAATGGAGTATTACTCGGCAATCAAAAAGAATGAAATCTTGGGGCGCCTGGGTGGCACAGTCGGTTAAGCGTCCGACTTCAGCCAGGTCACGATCTCGCGGTTCGTGGGTTCGAGCCCCGCGTCAGGCTCTGGGCTGATGGCTCAGAGCCTGGAGCCTGTTTCTGATTCTGTGTCTCCCTCTCTCTCTGCCCCTCCCCCGTTCATGCTCTGTCTCTCTCTATCCCAAAAATAAATAAACGTTGAAAAAAAAAAGAATGAAATCTTGCCATTTGCAACTACGTGGATGGAACTGGAGTGTATTATGCTAGGTGAAATTAGTCAGAGAAAGACAAATATCATATGACCTCACTGATATGAGGACTTTAAGAGAAAAAACAGATGAACATAAGGGAAGGGAAACAAAAATAATATAAAAACAGGGAGAGGGACAAAACAGAAGAGACTCATAAATATGGAGAACAAACAGGGTTGCTGGAGGGAGTGAGGGAGGGGGTATGGGCTAATGGGTAAGGGGCATAAAGGAATATAATCCTGAAATCATTGTTTCACTTTATGCTAACTAATTTGGACGTAAATTTAAAAAAATAAAAAATAAGATTAAAAAAATAAATAAAATAAAACAAATAAACAAACATAGGTTGTGACTGGCCCAGGGACAGAGGCGCAGCTGAAATAAGCTTCACGAAGTTGTCACTGAGTGTGACGCCGGTGTTAGTGTTGAAGATGGACGAACGGGTATCACTTATAAAATCCGTGGAGACAACCTGGGTGTTGGAATTTTAAGATAAGCATGGGTCGCAGAGCAAGTATCTCCAGGAGCCCAGGCTCCGACCCTTAGGCACACTGGCCATCCATTCATCAACAATATCTGGTGGAGCCCTGCTGTGGCCGGGTTCTGGGGATGGTATGAGGAAGGCACACTGGGGCTTTGCCTGCGTTTGTGTGTGTGGGGGGGGGGGGGGAGTCCCATAGGATGAAGATGGAAACACCCTGATGCTGCACCAGTAAACATCACTTCCTGGTGATGACGCAGGCACTCACAGCCAGCCAGCACACAGGCCCTCTCCAAGGGTATGCAGTGAGGCTGGGTCTGGACGTCTAGGAGGATCTGGTCAACTCAAGCCCTTGGCAGTGCCTGAGGTGTTAGGAGCTACAACACAGAGGCCCTGAGGGCTTGGCCCTCGTGTGAAGTAAGGCTACAGAGTATGGTGTTCAGAAGCGAGGGGATAAATTAAAAAAAAAAAAAAAAAAGCCAACAAACATGAAAAAATCTCAACAGCCAAACATGAGAGATATTAATTAGTGTATCATAAAAATCATGTCCATGAATTTATTACTAACATTCTTTTGTGTAGATGATCACTGTATATTGTCAGAGCCACCCTGAAATAATAACATTATAACACGTTTGACTTTATGAGTAAGTCCTGTGTTCTTCAGATCTTCTCCCCGAAGATGATTACAACCTTTTTCCAATATTAGAGGCAGAGGCTTCCAGAAAAGTATCATTGATTTTTTTTTTCTCACTAAAGTTAATTTGAAAATCCACACAGCAATCAAAGGTTATTCCAAAGCAAGAGCAATTGTTACATTTTCAGGACTTTCGCAAGCCAGTTGAGGTCACATCAGTAGCTTGAAATCAGCCATAGTAAGAGTATTTACACCATTTATTACAGAAACTGGAAAATACTACACATCAGGGCTTTAAATTTTTTCCCCAGAGAGTAATTAAAAATTTACCAGCACACCACAGTTTTAAACCCACCTTTTCTATTAAGAAAACATGATACAAATAACAACAACCACCACAAAATTTTGATGTTACCAGTACCCTCTACTGATAAGAAGTTAACTACCTATTAAAGGAACCTTGACTTTCCAAGACTAAACACTTCATGCCAACTTTGGTTACAATTCATTTTTGCTCTTACAAAAACCATGTTCCTTTTCTCCCTATTTTACTCCGTGTCTCGCAAAAGTTACCAAATCTTAAATCTCCAAAATTTCCTCTTCGGCTATGTGTCCCCTTGATTTCACTCCTCAGACCACTACGGTCTAGCGTCTGTATCCACAATTCAAATGAGATAGCTCTCTTAAAGATCGTAAAGACACTGTATACACCACACCAAATGCCATCGATCAGGCCAGTGAGCCAAAGTACTCCGCCGCTGCAAAGTTGTTGGCTGCTGAGGGTTCCCATGGATGCCCTTTACTGGGTGAATGCCCCTGGTTGAAGGAAACTTGCTTCCTGGAGGTTTATGTTTACAGTGACTGGCTACTTCAGGGTTTACCCATAGCCAGTGACTGACTGATGTAGGGCTAAAACAGCCCAGGCCATTTGCCTCAAGAGTCTGACACCATTCATATTCTAGAGTCCCTTCTGGCATCGGGCCGAAGCTAGACTCCACCTGAGTGTGTTCCCCTCCACACCTCCCCTGTCATGATTTCCGGGCCAGCCACTTAGCCACTACACTATGCTCCACAGAGGCACTACAGCTGTTTATCTAAAAATGTGTTATGATCATCATTTCTCTGTTTAAGAACTTTGCAGAGCTCCACAGTTTGTTTTTAGAAGTAGTTTCCCCATTTGCTTTAAAACAATATCCAAAGACGATTACAAGTTAAGGAAAAAAAATCAGTTTGTCCCATTCTCCGCTAACTTTCATCAGAAAACCTATGGTCCTCTAATACCAGTCTGCTTGCCATTCCCAAAACACATGACGTACCTGCACATTCCAGGGCAGGTTTTCATATTCCTCTCTCTTCCTGTAATTCTAAAGCAGATGTCCTATGTGACTTTCCCCTTCACATAATGTCCTATGTGACTCCTTCCATGGCCAACTTGCAAAGACTCATCTTTTACATATCATTTCAGCCAATGCATTCTCCCTTCCTCATGAACCTATCATAAATTCTTATATATTATCACACTTGGATATTTTGGCATATTTACAGTTTTGTGTATATATTTGTCCTTCCAACATGTTGACTATAAATACCCAGAAGGATCAAGATGACTAATAATCACTTTTTATGTTTCTTCTGGTGTAGAGCATAGAGATTTACACAAAACAGTTGTTCAATACATATTGGAATTTAATACTAAAATTATGAACTACACAGCCAATCAACAACAATGACTACAGTAGATTTATGTTTCCTATTCAAATAAAACCTTAAAAATATGAAAAGAAATAGAGGACAAAGTAAAACAGTCATTGAAATACTGCCAAACAGGGGCGCCCGGGTGGCTCAGTTGGTCAAGTGTCCAGCTTTGGCTCAGGTCATGATCTCGTGGTTTGTGAGTCTGAGTCCCGTGTTGGGCTCTGTGCTGACAGCTCAGAGCCTGGAGCCTGCTTTGGATTCTGTGTCTTCCTCTCTCTCTGTCCCTCCCCCACTTTCTCTCTCTCTCTCTCTCTCTCTCTCTCTCTCTCTCTCTCTCTCTCTCAAATAAGTAATAAAAATGTTTTAAAAAATGTTTTAAAAAGGGGTGTCTGGGTGGCTCAGTTGGTTGAGCGGCTGAGCCCTCTCAAATAAGTAATAAAAACATTTTAAAAAATGTTTTAAAAAGGGGTGTCTGGGTGGCTCAGTTGGTTGAGCGGCTGACTTCGGCTCAGGTCATGATCTCGCGGTTTGTGGGTTCAGGCCCCGCATCGGGCTCTGTGCTGACAGCTCAGAGCCTGGAGCCTGCTTCTGATTCTGTGTCTCCATCTCTCTGTGTCCCTCCCCCACTCATGCTCTGTCTCTGTCTCAGAAATAAATGAACATTAAAAAAAATTTTTTATTAAAAAATTATTTAAAAATTTTTTTTAAAAAAAGAAATGCTGCCAAAAAAAATAACATGGCTAATACAAAAGTATTAATTGACACAAGATGATACAATTCACATTATGTTAATCTACTTTCATGTAAAAGTCATTGGTGGAGTCCATTTATCCAGATAATAAAATGAATCAAAATGCATCCTGAAAGATAAGTAGAATTTTAAAGTTCATCAATATGTCATCAACTTTCATATCAACCTCAGCTCAGATACTTTGAAAATTTTGAGCAATATGAATAAAATTAAAATAAAGGTTGTCACTGAGAATATAAAATAAATATCATTCTTATGAATCATAGTTGCCTCATGAGTTTCCTTTAAACAAAACAGCATTCACTATTGGCAGTGATATAATGTAAATCATGGAATTTTTAAACAGTTCAGTCAAAAATAAAATGTTTAAATAATAGCGTTTTGAAATAAAATGTTTCTATGTTTACAATCTTTACTTCCTCTTTATTTCCTTTATACCACCAACCAGACAAATGTAAAATGAATTCCTTATTTCTAAATATATTCACATTCCTTTGCTCTAAACTCAAATATTTCTAAACTAGAAAAGAAACCCTTTTAGAATATTGGAATGTGATCTGATTCTTAAAGGCTTGAAGATATACAGCATGCACAAAAATCAGAGTGTGGGAAAATTCTTGCACTATATCTAAGGGAATGTTCACACAGAATGAAAGGGTGGAATCAAAGTTCAAACTGTTCCTTCAAAATGGTTCATCTTCCCTAGCAAACTGAAACTTCTTTGTGACTTAAAGACAATGAATCACTAAATCCAATGGGCACTAGAATATCCCCAAAAGAGAGTAGATCTTGACAAACTGAATAGAACTTCAGTCTGCCCGTGTGTTCAAAAAGTCATTGAAATCAATTGCCCATTGTATTTATGTTTGCTCTACTTGAGACAATCCACTGTCCGTCCTTCCTTCCTTCCTTTCTTCCTTCCTTCCATCCTCCATTTGGTTTTCTAAGCTACCCTAAATTACTAGTATAAATTCAATGCTTTTTTTTGGTTATTTGTGCCAAGACTAAATACCATTAGTATTATTCATTGGCCACCTGGTTAAAGCTGACTCCTTCTACAGTGATAGAATTTCTATCCATAACCTTTAAGTGGGGCAAAATAATTTAGATGATATACACAGCATTTAGCATAGTATATTACTTTGAAAAAACAGATGAATTTTTTATGTAAAATGCTACTGAAGTACTCACTTAAATGTAACCATTCAATTTTCTACCTCAAGCCCAAAAGCTCTCTTTGCTGGCATAAGGTATTTTTCTTTATCTAGCATGCCTGATGTTGCAGGCTACCTTCTCACTCCATATTCTGCAAGACATGCTCAGATTCTCTTCCCATTCAATTTATGACATGATTCATTGAATGCTACAGCCTACTTGAGGATTTTTTAATATTTTCCAGCCCTGCAGTAGAAATCCATTTTTCCGATAAGAAATGTAGTGATGACCCTGTCAGCTAAGTATCCTAATTCATCTGTCTATGTGAAAAAGCTCTTCCCTCCAGGCTCCTTCAGAATTCATATATGGATTGTTCTGTATGTATTAACATCTGTGGAGAGACTAGCTTTCACACTTCTTTAAAAATAAAAAATACATATATTTTACAATTCCAGAAGTAGTAGATAATAATCAATTCAAAATATTATGATCACATTTTTTCTGGTTCTCAGGGATTTATCTATAGTTATGACATGAAAGAATTTATAAAAGAGAGTGTACTACCAGAGCATTAAAAATGAGGCACATTTCTCTGGACTCACATTATGCTGTTTCCAGTGGAAATTTTTCCAACCAATATGATGTTTACTCTTAATTCAGAAATATGCACCAGTTGTGTAAAATTAATACTTTACAGTTAATTAACAATTAAATTGATACTTGATATTGGTCAAAATTTAAAAATGCATCTAAATATGCTCTTAAAAGGCATGAAAATAAGAACCTATAAATCATTATGTGACTAGCATTAGAAATTATAAAAATTAAGTAAACTTCTTCCACCTGCATATATGGGATGTTGTGAATTGAAAACATACTTTAAATATGAAATCACATGGTCTAATGTGAGGAACTTCAGGGGAGGAAAACAAATGAGGTTGGTTTCCCAATTTTGTCTCACAGTTTGTTTGTATCATCTACTTATCTATTTTATTCTCAGAAGGTTTTTGGAAAGGGTGTTCTGCCCCACTGCAAGCTTCATTATATCCTGAAGACCTTAATACAGTGTTCCCAGGATTTATAACCAGCAGTGGACACTGACAGCACCACCTTTCCTAACCCGGTTTAGCTAGCCTGCTCCATCATCCACACGCACTTTCACTCATTCAACTGTTACTTAGAATCTTCTGTGTGCAATGCATTGAGTTAGATGTCAGATAATACAAATGGCTGCCAAATACAAAGATGAGTAAGACGAATACTCTGATCTCAACACTCCTAAAATCTACTAAGAGAGACAGCGATGTGTAACTATAGTGATAATACAAAATACAGTATCTAATTGATAAAAGTGAGAATAGATTACAAAAACTTGAGAGCCACTTCAGGAAAGAGTTGCCATTGAGCTGAGTCCTGTCAGTTGAATATGACTTCCTGTGGCATTCCTAATTCAATGGCTTGAATTACTGCAGAAAGACACGTATGTGTATGGCAGATTTCAGAAATCACGAATAATTCACTATTGCTAGCTCATAGGGAAAGAAATATGTAGAAGGACAGACACTGGAAAACAAGTTCCAAGCCATGAGAGAGGGACTTAGTTACCATCACCTCTAAATTAGACTTTATTCATTATCACTGAATTGTGTTTAACTTGTTTCAGTAAATTCTCCTCCTGATGAAACTAAACGCATACCATTTCAAAAGAAATCACTGCCAACCCTTTTCTGATGACTTAGGCTTCTCCTCCTCTCTCCTAACCCATCATAACAGGCAGGGTTAATAAACTGGCGAACTTTTAAGTCTCTAGGGAACAAAACATACACAATTTTGGTACAGATTCCCAAACTATGGGTTGAAATAACTGTGTATCCACACATTTCTAAAGCTCTAATTTCAGCCCTAGACTAATTTATATGCCTTATTTTCTACACAGAAAAACCAGACTATCCTCCCAAAGCAGTACATGAAGGCTGAGGGGTTGCTTGAACCAGCCTATTTTCTCTTTAGTCAGGAAACCCTTTCCAAAAAAAAGTCACTTGATAATATTTAAGAAATGTCTATTAACTTTCAATCATATGTAAACAAAAAGGGAGCAACCTCCCAGCATTTCTGTCCCCTCGACCCCTAAGAGTCAGAAAGTAATAATGTTCGGTGCTGATCTGGACGTAAAAAAATGGGTTTTCATGGATTGTCAGTGGGGGAGAAAATTGATAGAACCTTTTGGAAAATCATGTATTAAAATATCAAAAGCCTAAGCAATATAAATGTAAATATAAAATCTGAGCAATTTCTATAAAAATTCCAGTATATGTATACAATGATGTATACTGTTATTTATTGCACATTGTTTGTAGGGGAAAAAATTAACTTAAATTTATATCCATTTAGAGGGAAATGACTGAATCAATTTGGCAAAAGCATATTATTGAATAGTATGCAAAAACTAAAATTACAAGTTGAGATGTTTTGCATATCAGCCACTGGAAAAGCCACTACATGATGATGAGTGAGAAAAATTAGAGTTTAATATGGGTAGTCATAGAATAACCACATTTTCGTAAGTATTATCGATAATAACTTTATGAGTATATATGTATACAGAGGCATGGAAAACATGGCGAAGTATTATATGTCTTGCTATTAGCATGGTTGCTCTTGAAATACCTTTTTAAAAATTAAGTGAATAAAACACATACCAGCACTCTCTCCCTAGCTTGAATTCTATTCAATAAGAGGCCTGTGGAAAGAGCAAGTAGCCCATATTACTGACAGAAAATATTTACCATTCTCCTCAAGCTTCTTGACTCACAGTGATGATAATGTCTCCTCATTTATAGAAAAATTGCTGTCTCGACTAGGAAATTCTTCATCTTCCTACCTACCAATGTAACAATTGTCCATATTCATTCCCAGGCTTTTCTTCCGTTCCAGGGACTGTCTTCTCCCCACCCTACACTAATATCTACGTCTAGGTACCCTGGATTCTTCTCCCACTCCATTTCTTCCTGATTTCAACATTTACATCTCTACCCAATCCTTCTCTTCTATCTATAAACAGAAATAAACCTCTCCTTCCTTAAAAATAAGTCAAAGAAACAAAAAACCCACAGCCTCCTTTTTTTTAACGTTTACTTATTTTTGAGACAGAGAGAGACAGAGCATGAACGGGGGAGGGGCAGAGAGAAAGGGAGACAGAATCTGAAACGGGCTCCAGGCTCTGAGCTGTCAGCATAGAGCCCCACGCGGGGTTCGGACCGTGAGATCATGACCTGAGCCGAAGTCAGACGCTTAAACGACTGAGCCACCCAGGCGCCCCTCCCACAGCCTCCTTTGACCTAATTTACCCCTGTGGCATGTTATTAAAATTATTTATCTGGAAGAGGTCATCCAGCTGGACCTAGGATATGGAGACTCTCAACCCCCTCCTCATTCTTGCAGTGTATGTTCTGCTTGACTTCCCTACTCCCAAAAGCTGCTCCACAGACACAGCCATGATACATAAATGTGTTGGTGAGACCATGTGAATTCAGTACATGACTAAACCCAGTTAAGGCCTCTATACAACATGTGACAAGCTTCATAAGTAAGTTTGTTGCTTATTAAGCAGCCACCGACCACTCTGGAGTGGTCTGCCTCTTTGGTCTCTAACCTCTGTGTACAGAGGCTAGCTTCAAATTAAGCCCAGGAAGCTCCCCAAGGAGGCTGCAAGCCAATAGTACGCCATCAATCATACAAGAGCCTACATCAGGTCCTGAGGTCCCCACTGAACTAAGAGCTCCTTTTTGTTATTGGATTCTGGGTCAGTCACTGAATTCTTGTGGAGTGTCCAGGCTAGGTGGGATGGCAGGGGACATCAGGAAATATGGGTAGTGGCTATCTACCACCTTTTCAATTGTTATTAATCCTCAAATTTGAAAGTTAAAATTTCAAAATTTTGACAAGGACAGGTATTCCATTGCATACTAGATGAACCCAACCCTCTTTACCTTTCCTTCTCTTTTCTCTCAGAGAAACATCCTTAAAATAAAAGTCCACCAGACTATAATTACAACCATTTGTTAAACTCCTATTTATCACCTCTACATACCTAGAGAATGGCCCAAGTCTAGAACACTGATAAATGCTGGGTAGGATGGGCAACAACAGAAACACTCACATTGCTGGTGGGAATGCAAAATGGTACAACCACATTGGTAGACAGTTTGGCAGTTTCTGACAAGACTAAACAGACTCATCATATGATCTAGCAATTGTACTCCTTGGTATTTACCTCAAGAAGTTGGAAACATGTCCACACAAAAACCTGTATGAGAATGTAGATACCAGCTTCCTTCATAACTGCCAAAACTTGGAAGTAACCAAGATATCCTTCAGTAGGTGAATGGATAACTAGAAAATAAACTGTGGTGCATACCAACAATGGAATATCATTCAGTGCTGAAGAAAAATGAACTATCTAGCCATGAAAAGACATGGAGCAAACTTAAATGCACACTACTAAGTGAAAGAATCTGAAGACTACATACTGTATGATTATAGCTACAGGATATTTCAGAAAAGATTAAAAAACAAAAAGCATGGACACAGTAAAAAGATCAGTGGTTGCCAGAGATTGGGGCTTGGGAGTTGAAGGGATGAGTAGGCAAAGCACAGAATTTTTAGGGCAGTGAAACTCTTGCATATGATCCTATTGTGGCAGATTGATGTCATTATACACTTGTCTGAATTCAGACAATGTACAACACCAAGAATGAGCCTATGGTAACCTGCAGACTTTAAGTGATTATGATGTGTCAATGTAGGTTCATCAATTATATAAATGCACCACTTTGGTGGGGGGGATATTGATGATGGGGGAGGTTATGCATGTGTACAGTGGGGGATTACATGGGGAATCTCTCTACCTTGCTCTTAATTTTGTTGTGAACCTAAAATTGCTCTTTCATGAAATGTCCTAAAAAAAGAGAAAGCATATCTATCCATCATTTCATGATTATCCAGTTTAATCCACAGTTCATTGAGATGCTTCTCTTCTGGAGCCTCCACTGATCTTCTAATTTGCCAAGACTAAACTACACTCTTAAATATATCTGATAATTGGCCGCTCTGCTCCATTGTCACTTCACTGTTGAATGTGTCCTGTATTAGTTTCCACACATTATTCTCCCAGGTTCATCTACCACATCTCCTGCTGCTCTGCTTTGGTGATTCAGAGGTCACATCTTCAGCTCTCTAGATTTCTGACTCTAAACACTCTCCCAGGGTGACCTCATCCATGTCATTTTTTCACTTACCATCATGACATCCAAATTCATAGTTTTGTCTCTCATTTCTCTCTTGAGATTCAGACTCATAATCCCTGACTGCCTGCTCATCTTATTTAGAGCCAGCTTCCACTTTGCAGCAAAGGTGATTCTACTTCAGAGTGCAATGAGTGTGGCATAATAATCGTCTAACAACACAAAAGTTATTAACATGGAATACTGTTTAGCAGATTTTAGACAGGTGCAAAAATTAAATGACAGCAGAAGTTGCACAGAATGTACCAAACACACCTCAGTGTAGAATTCTACGGCTGAGGTATGCTGGAAAGCCAAAAGACTGTTGATTCAGGTCTCTTTGGGACCACTGACTTAGAATTTTGTTTCTTTCTTTCCTTTTTTTGTCAATTTAATGTTTCCCCTGTGGCCTAAAAGGCTAATGAAGCTTCAAAAGTTCCTGCCGTGGTCCCAGACTGTAACTTACACAGAAAGAAGCTGGGTCATTAAGCTAAAGGTCTCTGGATGAGCATCTTCTCTAACAAGCATAAAGGTGATCTTGACCCTTATTGTCATTCAGGGAATAACTTTCCTAATTCCCAATAACAGAACCATAATTGAGCCTTGCACATGAAAGGCAATCAGATCAAAAGTTTTTGGTTAATTTTGCTTTCCATAGAATGGGATCTTGACAAGGTTGTCTTAAAATAGGGATTCCCAGTAAATAGTAAGTTAGACATTCATTCAATTTCTCAGAAATTTGTGGCAGGTGCAAACAATTTACAAAAGTTTCCGTTTACCCCAGGAGTAAGAGAAATACATGCATTTTATTTCAAATGTCGAATTGTACTGTTTTAATTTCTGATATAAGAATTTTTAAAACCTTCAATTGTTCAAAACCTGCAAACTATTCAATTTGGCAAAATATTTGCCAAATTATTCCAGAAAACCAAGCAATCTAACTGGCAAATTCCTTTATTTTGAGCATAATGAAAATATTTGGGTAGTAAATAACATGGTCTGAATATGAATATTTTTTCCAGTCAGTAAAAATCTGTCACTTGCATCAAACTAAGGATTCTAAAGAATGTGAATGTAAATATTGTGGCAACTACCAACACAAAAGATTCTTTGTTTAAAACATAAAACAAACCTCAAGATACATCTTGGATGCTATTTAAAAGAGCATTAAAATTTATCTTAAGATTAAATTAGCATTTGTGTTATAAAATAAATTAAGGATTAAAGATGAGCCATGTTTTTATAAATGTATTTGCTGTAAAAAAAGGAAATCAGCTGTCAATTGCTCAGTATTTATTTATAATTGAAACCAGTTAATAGTAACATGAAAGGCTTTATTTTGGGGAGAATAGATATTTTTATATATATGGCCTGAAGTAAATCCGTAGTGGCACCAAAACTAAATATATGTCCCTGTTTCAGAAAGCAAGAAAATATGCTATACTACTGATGAAGAAAGTGTTCATAAATTTAATGTAAAGCAGTAGTTTTAAACTGGGAAGTTTAAAGGAAAAGGGATAGAGGTCAACTGTATAAAATGTTGTGATTTCCTGGGAAACAACTACTTGGATGGTGGTATAATAGTATCAATTTCCTACACAATATACCAATGTCAATAATAACGTGAACCTCCTATATAATGATATCGCTCACTATTCAATATTTTCTAACTACATTAAAATAATGTTTGCTATCAATATTTTTCTCATGAGCACATAGTAACATTCAATATTTAAGTACGTTCTTAGTAATTAGTATTTTCTCCCATTTGGCTTCCTCCCCCATCACTCCACCACCAGTTCAAATGCATGTGTTTTAATCTTTAAAGAAACTACAAAGCTGTATAATCACAGTAGGTTAAGACATTAGTACATGATGTGCTTGAGGCACTGGGAAGTCGTAGATCTAAAACATTATGATCAAAGTCTTTTTATTCCCTCTGACATAATGCAGTTTAGCTAATTTCCTCTATTTAATGGATATAAAATAACTTTGATTTTCTAAATAGGTAAGTTTATATATTTTTAAATATGGGGATTAATAGGATTCTTCAGCGCAAACGAACCAGTAAGATGTAAACAGTAACAGAAAAAGTTAGAGGTGCAGTTGTATTTTCAAACTATTGTTATATTATGTCAAATTTATGGAAAATTTGCAAAAAAAAATGATCTGAAGACTTTTAAGATAATTTTAAGATTCACGAATTCTTTCCATTTTTCTCCACTTGATTTCTCATTCTCATTCTTTCCCTCTCACTCATATGCCCTGTTGTGTGTATTTCCTAAGAACAAAGGAATTCTCTTAGTTAACCATACAACAATGATCAAAATCAGAAAATTTAATATTAATATAATTCTATCCCACTAATGTCCTTCTTTTTCCATATCTTTTCTTTTTCCCTCGTCCAGGATCCTGCATTACTTGATGTATCTCTATTGTCTACTTTAATCTGGAAAGTAAGAGTTTCTCAAGATTGTCTTTTTCCCCCTTAAAATTTTTAAAGAGAGGTACAGCATAGGGAATATAGTCAATGGAATTGTAATAGCATTGCATGGTGACAGATACAGTTGGGGTGAGCATAGCATCACATATAGAATTGTTGAATCACCATATGTTGTACAGCTGAAGCTCATGTAATATTGTGTGTCAACTATACTCAAATGAAAAAGAAAAAAAAATGGAAAGGTATACCTCCCACTTCTTTGGTAGAAGCCCCCTCAGGTTGAGATCAACTATTGTTTTTTATGACTAGAGTAAATTTACATCCTTTTGGTAAGAACACCAGAGAAGTAATATGTGTTCTTCTAGGTATCAAATCAGGAAGCACATAAAATCATTTATTACAAGACTGATGATAACATGTACAATTGGACTGAGGTGCTGCACTGGATTTATCCACTGTAAAATTATTTTGATCTTTTTGTTATTAACAAATGCTTTAATACTATGCCAATATGATGCTCCTCATCAAATTTAACCTGCTAGTTGTAGCACAAATTGATAATTCTTGGCTGAATCAATGATTAGTGTGATAACTACAACACAGTGATTTTCTAATCTCTTCATTTCCTCTACATTTATTTGTTGATATTCTATTGCAAAATAAGAACTATTCCTTCTCTTCTATTTATTCATGTATTTATTCATTCATTTATTCATTTATATCAGTTTGGACTCATGGATTTCCATTTTATCAAATGGATTTTTTAACATTTTTTTAACGTTTATTCAATTTTGAGAAAGAGAGACAGAGCATGAGCAGAGGAAGAGCAGACAGAGAGGGAGACACAGAATCTGAAGCAGACTCCAGACCCTGAGCTGTCAGCACTGAGCCCAACACAGGGCTCAAACTCAACAACTGTGAGATCATGACTGGAGCCAAAGTCAGCCACTTAACCAACTGAGCCACCCACGCACTCCTCAAATGGATTTGATCTTTTACCATTCCTATTTGTTTCTGATACTCAGACTGTACTAGATTTGTCTATTTGGAGGCTCTTCCATCTGGATCTCAAGTACTTTTCCCATGTCTGTTTCTGCCATTCTTCAGCAATTCTTTACTTTCTAGTACAAGACAATTCCTTCTTGGCCTTTTGGCTAAGATCAAGTGTCTAGTACAAGACATTCTAGACTCATTTTGTAATTTTTCTGCCACAATTTTGGAACTGTCCATTTCTCCAAGGAATCCTGGTTACTTTTACTGGAGAATGATAATTTAAAAACTAGAATCTGGGCAACAGATACAGCAATTGCTATTGAAATGATATTGTCCTTAGGTATTCTCAACAAACAGAGCTAGAAAATATGTGTACGTGTCTACCCGTCCTCATCTATACATATGCATATTTTTAAAAGCCATGAATTGTAGGTTTTTATGTTTAAGTGTGATCCATAATGAATTGATTTTTGTGTATTGCGTGAGACATACATATGCACACACAAATAATACATTCAGTTGAACAGTGTTTTAAAACTCTTTGTTGACCATGCTTTCCTTTACCAACTGAGCTGCTTTGGCAACTTTGTTAAAAATTATTTGATCTTACTCTTTTGTTTCAGCAAGCTATTTATTTATTTTCATGCCAATTCCATTGTTTCATGAATATTGTAGCTTTAATTTCGATTTTGATGTCACGCTGTATAAGTCCTTCAATCATAGGCATCACTTTTAATATTGTTTTTGTTATTCTATGTCATTCATATTTCCATTTAAATTTTTGATTTGAAGTAATTTCTCATTTTTATAAAACAAGTTAGTGATGTATATGTGTATATATATGTACATATATATGTATATCTATATCTATAGATATATGTATGTATATGTATTTACATATATGCATATATGTACATATATATCTATATGTATATGTATCTATAGATATATATGTACATATATTAAGGTCATATTAAGCAAACTGTATCATGTGAAACTGATACATGCGTATATATCTATAGACACACTCATATATCAGTTTCACATCAGCTCTCTCAATATAAACATGTTTTCCTCTAAGTGCTTGAACATATGTACTATAGCTACCTTAAAGTCCTTATCTGCCACGTGCCACATGTGGACATCTAGACTTTACAGTTTGCTTAATATGACCTGTCTCTTCTCTTGACTCTAGGTATTATTTTTCATATTTCTTTGCACATAAATAAATTTTTGTTATTTTAACTAATCTTCATAAATATATTATAAACTCTGGATTCTGTTATATTCCCCTGAAGAACGTTGTTTTTCGTTATGGCAAGCAGTCAGCTTGGCTGGACTGATTTTAAGCTCCGTGTCCCTTGTGATGGACAGCAGCTAAGCTCACTACTCAGTTCTTCAAACCTTCAGCTGTTGTTGCACTGGGATGCTGGTAGCCTCCCTCATGTAAGCACAGTTCAAGAGAGAGCCAAAGATTTGAGAAGAGTTTACATGCAGATTTGAGGTTTGCTTCCTCTGTGGTTCCCTCCCTTGTTTGACTCCCCTCTCAGTTCCAGGCATGTCTTAAAGAATAAAACTCTGTCATCTGACTCTTCAAGCCACTAAATCTGGCTTTTGGTTTGAGTTCTAGCCTCCTGATGCCCTGTGAACTGGTAGTGCTTTCTGACAAAAGCCTTATATATATGAATCTCACCCCACACAATTCTCTTCCTTTAGGGGAAAATCCCTTCTAGTCTCTGCTTTCTTTTGATCATTTTCCTATGCCTTCAAATAGCTATTTTTATATTTTCCCCAGAGTTCATAAGTTTTAGCCTCAGCTTTGCTATTACTGGAATTGAAACCAAGTGCTTCAGTTTTTATTTCAGTCATCATAAGGCATCATGATTCAAATATTTTCACTCTATAAAAACTAGCAACTCTTTTTCTCTCTTTCTTACTCTGTCAGGAGTAGTGCTATGCTATACACTATACATGCACAAGTGTTTTGACACAATGCACAAACATCTAATTTCATTTAGTCCTAAAATAACATTGGAAATAAGCATATTTATCCCATTTTATATTGCAGAAAATAAGACTGAAAATATTGTTTAGGCAAGTTCAAACAGTTAGAAACAGAGTGAAATAAATCACAGCTATGTCACACTCTCTTGCTACTCATTCTCCCCGCCCCCCAACCCCTTCAAACAAATACATCTGACAACTACAATTTGAAAATGTAACACCACTGACGAGTACCAACTGAGCAGTATGATTCGGTGGTTAAGGTCATGGGCTTCAGAATCAGACAAACTATTTTTAGTCCCTCCTCTTCACCAATTCCCTATACGTAATGATCAAATCTACAAAAGCAGGTAACATAAAATAACATTGTGAGAATTACATGTGTTGTGCAGACTATCTGATATACACAGAAAGAGCTTAATAGATATTAGATTTTAAAATAACTATTAAATATAGTTTTATTACCAGATACTAAGGAGCTAACCTTCTTGCAAAATAATTTAAAATAATTTTAAGTGTATTTATTTATTCTGAGAGTGAGCAAGTGGAGAAGGGGCAGAGACAGAGGGAGAGAGAGAATCCCAAGCAGGCTCCACACTGTCAGCACAGAGTCCAGTGCAGGGCTCAAACTCATGAACCATGAGATCACGACCTGGGTCAAAATCAAGAGTTGGACACTTAACTGACTGAACTACCCAGGGGCCCCTCTTTTGCAAAAGAGTTTTAAAAACGTATGGTCATGGTATATTTATACCAGACTTGATCTGTCACAGCTGGACAAATAATCGCAATAATACACAATGGGAAGGAGAAAAGAAATGAACATTTATTGGAGATGGACAATGTCTTTAACACTGAGCAGGGCATTTTAAAATATGTTACTGTATTTTATTTTCACAGCACTCTGTACAGTAAATAGTTCCTCTATTTTTAGAGATAATGAAACTAAAATTTAGAAGACTTGAAGTAACTTATGTAACAACACAAACTACTAAGTATCTCAGATACTATTAGAAACTTCGTCTAACACATTTCTCTTTCCCACATGACAAAATTAGACTGCTATGAATCTATGACAAGTACTGAGTCTCATAATACTCTTATAATTAAAATGCTGTCTGGTGTTTAAATGCTTTCTGAAAGTTCCTGTCAGTCCTTTCTCCTTGTCCCTCCTTCAACATAATGTCCTAATTTCCTTCCTTCAATATTTCACAACAACATAATTCAATTAAAACTTGATCTTTCTTTCTTTGTATCCATTTATTTCATTTGTATTGGATTGATTCCAAACCTCATTTTATGTTCTTCAGAAACCTTTCACATGGCACATAACCATGCATTATACTGTTTTAGGTATGGAGAAGAGTGAATTAGACTTATACAGTCTTACCCCTTCCCTGAAGATTTAACTGCATTGATTTTATTAAATAATAGCTGAACACTTACCATTTTACCTAGCCAATGCACTCTCTCCTAGCCCATGATTCCAGGTGGTCCCAAAGAATAGTCTCAGTTAGAACACTAGAACATACTACATCGTATTGATTATTTCAAAGTGGTTCAGCCACTAGGAAAAATGGTCTTAGAAATAGAAGGTTGAATGCCAGATATTATATGTAAGATTGTAAAAATTGGTTCTGGAAATATTGAAAGATTGATCCAACGATCTTTGGAAATGAAACAGCAATCAAATAAGGGGGATACTGACAGTTATAGATATTGATAATGGGCAAAGAGTGTTAGGACACTGGATTCTACTCAGGAGGACTCTTACACTGCAGATTGGTTTTATGCAACTTATGATACTTTGTACAGTTTGGGTCATAATTCCTAAGAATTTAATAAAAGATTAGGGATCAAAATGAACCATCCATCTCAACTTGCAGAAAGTAGAAAAAAAAAAAGATACGAAAAAAGATACATCATGGATCTGGAGTGAGAAGAAGCTAGTTCTGGTCTCAGCTCTGCATCTAACATCTGAGGATAAAACTTAATTATTTGAGTTTAAATGGGGGCATCCATGTAATTTCTTAATTCCTTTTGGTTACTGTACTCTAATTTAGGATTGGCCATGAAGGTCTACTGAGTTGTAATTTGTATCTATGGAACATTAAGCAAAAAGGACACATTTTGTTAATGATGTGATTTTTACACACACGTAAGGGCTATGGTGAGTGAACATCTAGATCGCTGGCGTCTACATGGTAGCTCTTTCTCATGTAATGGTAGTTTGAGGGTTAGTGGCATAATATGTTAAACTTCTCACAACACACATGGGAAGGACTGAGTGATAGGACGCATTCCTTTAGTTCTCACTTCTTCATCCTTCAGCAGTTCAAAACCTGGATTAAGTGCTACTTCCATTAACACATAGTTTGCCATTTTATCCTTTTCCTTCTTAGCTTTATCCCATTATCTCCTTACAAACAGACTCCAATCTCTACATAGGTTAAGCAGATATCAGAATCTAAACATTTAGATAACTGTTAAGGACTCTAAGCAAACCTCGTGGGCACAGAAAAATATTAAGTTGAAAACTATACTTCAATTAATACACATATATATATAGGATGGAGATTATATATATATATATAACAAGTTTCTAAAACTAATAATAGAGCTACCAAGTCTTAAGGTCATTATCAGGTGATTTTGATAGAGTGAGTGTGGAAACATTCTAGGTTTGAGGTATCTGTGATTATCATTTTCATTCTCCTTCAACAACACACTTCTCTTTTTCATAATCACCACATAGCAGGAATATAAGGACAGTTTAAAGCATCAGATTCAGTAGATGCCTGGGTCAACTCTCTGTTATCCCTCAGCACTTGCCTGACCTTTGTCAAGTTTCCTTGAGATCTCTGTTCCTCAGCTTCTTCATCTGTAAGTGCTATTTTGCAGGGTTTCTCCAAAGATTAAATGAGATAATACATGTAAAGGCTGGAACAGGGCTGAGATAATAGCAATCATTTAACATATCAGTTATTGAATATAGTCTGCCTTTGAAGATTCAGAAAATTTACAATGAGAGGATAACAGGGAATGTTATTTATAGCAAACCCTCCAACCTCTACTGTCTTCTTTTATCTATCTTCTCAGACAAATCCAACAAATCCTAGTTCACATCCTACCACTTATACCTAATCTTTCACTTTTCTGAACTCTAAAATATTTGTTTGCTATCTCATCTGTTTTGGAAAGAGATCACATACTATTTTACATCACGTTAAAAATGTTTCACATAGGTATCATTTATCTCCAGTACATCTTTAGTATTCTTAAGAGGAAAGGTTTTATCTTACATTGCTTTTGTGCTTTTAGACTTTCTTGGGAAAAATCAGTTCTCTGCCAGAGCTCTGTCCACACTGCCGAGTACAAGTGTAACTGAATTGGTGGAACAGAGTGGGATTTCAAACATGTCTTTCTCAGACCAAGAGTGAAGGCCAAGAGTGTAGTCTCAGACATCCCAACATTAGAAGTCACTCATGTCAAAGCCAACTGCAAGCCGTCAGTCATCAACTTGAGCCGTTCTGTAACACTGGAGTCCCTGATTCATTTGTCAGGAGAAGATGGAAAGACAATAAATTTAGATGCCAATGAATTTTAACTGAATCTTTGTTTTTGGAAAAGTAGAGGAGAATGGAATTTAATTGGCTTCACTGTCCTCTGAAGCCCTACATATAGAAAACAGGTAAGTTCTGTATGCGTTAAGAAAGAAAGTATTAAGCTTTACCATACTTTGTGACCACTGTCAGTGAGGCAGGTGATATAAATCTTTAGAATTACAAGGTAGTATTAAAATTTCACATATGTGTCTCCCTCTCTCTCTGCCCCTCCCCCGTTCATGCTCTGTCTCTCTCTGTCCCAAAGATAAATAAACGTTGAAAAAAAAAATCTTTAAAACCTGTTTCCGATTCTGTGTCTCCCTCTCTCTCTGCCCCTCCCCCGTTCATGCTCTGTCTCTCTCTGTCCCAAAAATAAATAAACGTTGAAAAAAAAAATCTTTAAAAAAAAAATTTCACATAAAACCAATTTTTATTTACTAGGAAATAGAGAATTTCACAATTAAAGAAACATTTTCTATTTTGCATGTATATAACACATTGCAACTTGTTTCTACTTTAATTCCAATTTTTGGCATATTTAAAAACCTCAAGGCAGTCCCATTCATAGCCACAAATGCAAAAGTTCCATAAACATATTAACAAATTGATTTCAGCAATGTTCAAAAGGGATTATATGTAATGCCTAAGTTAGGTTTATTCTAGGAATAAAAAGTAGCTAGCATTAACCAATTAGTATAATTAATTATATTGACGGATTAGAAGAAATCACATGATCATAATACATGAAGAAAATCCTTTTATAGTAATTCACAGGATACAAAATCAATGCACAGAAATCTATTGCATTTCCACACTAATAATGAAGCAGCAAAAAGAGTAACTAAGAAAACAATCCCATATACAATTACACCAAAAATAGTAAAATACCTAGGAATAACCCTAACCAAAGAGGTGGTGAGAGACCTGTACTCTGAAAACTATAAACACGGATAAAAGAAACTGAAGACACAAAGAATGGAAAGACATTCCACGCTCATGGATTGGAAGAACAAATATTGTTAAAATGTCATTACTACCCAAAACAATCCACACATTCAATACAATCCCTATCAAAATATTAACAGTATATTTCACAGAGTCCTAAAATTTGTATGGAACCACAATACACCCTAAATAGCTAAAGCAATCTTGAAAAAGAAAAGCAAAGCTGGAGGCATCACAATTCCGGACTTCAAGTTATATTACAAAGCTGCAGTAATAAGACAGTATTGTATGGCACAAAAAAAGACACATAGATTGATAGAACAGAATAGAAAACCCAGAAATGAACCCACAACTATACCATTAACTAATCTTTGACAAAGTAGGCAAGAGTAACCAAAGGGAAAAGGACAGTCTCTTCTACAAAGGATATTGGGAAAACTGGACAGCAACATACAAAAGAATGAAACTGGACCACTTTCTTATACCATACACAAAAATAAATTCAAAATGGATTAATGACCTAAATGTGAGACATGAAACTGTAAGAATCCTAGAAGAGAGCACAGGCAGAGACTTCTCCGACATTGGCCATAGCAACTTCTTTCTAGATATGTTTGCCACCTGAGGCAAGGGACACCAAAGCAAAAATAAACTATTTTTCTACAACTTTATACTCAAAAAACAAATAATTGTATTTAAAAAATGTGCAGAAAACATGGACAGATATTTCTCCAAATGGCCAACAGACACATGAAAAGATGCTCATCATCACTTATCATCAAGGAAATGCAAATCAAAACTACAAATGTGACAACACCCCACATCTGTCAGAATGGCAAATATCAATAACACAAGAAACAACAGGTGTTGGAAAGGATGTGAAGAAAAAAGAACCCTCAGGCACTGTTGGTAGGAACCCAAACTGGTGCAGCCACTGTGGAAAACAGTATGCAGGTTCTTCAAAAAGTTAAAAATAGAAGTACCCTATAACCCAGCAATCACACTACTGAGTATTTACCCAAAGAATACAAAAACACTAATTTAAGGGGATACATGCACCCTATGTTTAGAGCAGCATTATTTACAATATCCGAAATATGGAAGCAGCCCAAGTGTCCACTGATTGATGAATGGATAAAGAAGAGATTGTGTGTGCAATGGAGTACTACAGGGCAATGAGAAAGAACGAAATACGGCCCTTTGTAGCAACGTACATGGAACTGGAGAATGTGATACTAAGTGAAATAAGCCATACAGAGAAAGACAGATACCATATGTTTTCACTCTTATGTGGATCCTGAGAAACTTGACAGAAACCCATGGGGGAGGGGAAGGAAAAAAAAAAAGAGGTTAGAGTGGAAGAGAGCCAAAGCATGAGAGACTCTTAAAAACTGAGAACAAACTGAGGGTTGATGGGGGGTGGGAGGGAGGGGAGGGTGGGTGATGGGTATTGGGGAGGGCACCTTTTGGGATGAGCACTGGGTGTTGTATGGAAACCATTTTGACAATAAATTTCATATATTGAAAAAAAATTAAAGTAAATTAAATTTAAAAAAATAAAAAAATAAAATAAAATAAAAAAAGAAGAGATTGTGTGTGGGTGCACCCAGGAATATTACTCAGCCATAAAAAAGAATGAAACCTTGCCATTTGCAACCACATGGATGGGGCTAGAGAGTGTAATGCTATGCAAAATAAGTAAGAGAAAGACAAATACCATATGATTTCCCTCATATGTGGAATTTAAAAAACAAAACCAATGAGCAAAGAGAAAAAAAAAAGGGAGAGAGACACAAACCAAGAAACAGACTCTTAACTACAGAGAACAAACTGATGGTTACCAGAGGGGATATGTGGGAGGGATGGGTTGATAGGTAAGGAGAATTAAGGAGGGCACTTGTTGTGATGAGCACCTGGTGATGTATGGAAGTGTTGAATCACTACATCTGTTGTACATCTAAAACTATATAACACTGTATGTTGACTGCAATTAAAATGTTAAAAATTTAAAACTAGTTTAAAAAGAAAATCCATTTACACAGAGAATAAACTGGTGGTTGCCGGAGGGGACAAGGTTGAAGGGATGGGCAAAATACGTGAAGGTGATTAAGAGGTATAGACTTCCAATTATAAAATAAATAAGTCACAGGATGACAAGCACAGCATGGGAAACATAGTCAATAATACTCTAATAGTATGGTATAGTGATACATGGTAACTACTCTTATTCTGGTGAGTAGAGCTCATTGTATGGAATTGTCAAAGCATTAAGTTGTACTTTTGAAATGAATATAACATTGCATGTCAACTGTACTTCTATTTGAAAAGGAAAGTCCATTTAATAAAATTTAATACCCATTCGTTATAAAAATTCTTAGCAAAATAAGAAGTGAAGGTAACTTTCGTTATCTGACTTAAGATTTACAAAAGTTACAAAAAAGTTCATTGGTGAATAACCAAACTATCACTGTAATTTTGGAATCAAGACAAGAAAAACCATTATCTAATTTTTTCAACATTGGGGGACATTTTAGACAATGAGACAAGACAAGAACAATAAATAGAATGTATAAGGATGGAAAGGAAGTGAAAAAAAACCCTTATCTTTTCCCAACTAATAGTATTATATACAAAAGAACTTTAGATAATTTCTAGAACTAATTAAGTAGTACTACAAAGTTACTGGATAGAAAATTGGCATACAAGACATATTACATTCCTATTCACTAGCAACAGTAGGAAAACAAATTTTTAATAAATTACAATAGCATCTATCAGTATTAATTTAGATATTCTAGGAATAACTATAAACAAATGTGAAAGACATCATCCAAGAAAATTATGAAAATTTATTGTGCAACATTAAAGAAATTAAAAGGGGTTAACTAATCAGGACATACACCATGTTCACTGCTTGGAAGTTGAAATATTGTAGGGAATTTAATGCAGTGTAAACCCACTCACAATCCCATTAAATTTGGCAGTATTTGACACGCTACTTCTAAAATATATACAAAATTATAAGCTCTGAAACACTGTTGAAAAAAACTAGTTTCAACCAGACATACATAACTTATTACAATGATCTAATAATTAACAAACTACGATATTCACACAAGGATAGGCACTTGGACCAATGGAATGGAATAAAACACCTCAGAAACAGACCCATTTTTTATGGATGTTTGATAAATGAGATCTTTATCAATGTAGAGTAATGGAGAAAAGCAAGCTAAACAGAAAATAGTTTGGAGTCGAGTGGTGGAATACATTTAAGTAGAAAATAAAACAAACAGGACTTATATGGCCCTCTGGGGCCTAGGTCTAGGTGCATTGGGTCTAGGTGCACTTGGGTCTAGGTGCATTTATATGGGAAATACATATCCACTATACTTTGAGAAAATTTCATAAGAGCCGATCTTTATTTCCTGGAATAAATTCTATGATACGAAAATCAAGAACTTCTGTGCATCAAAGTTCACCATGAAGACAACGGTAAATACAAACCAAAGTATAGAAGAAAATATTTTTTAAAGTATAATTAAAGAGAGGCTAGAAAAACAAAAACAACAAAACTCCTACAAGCATTAATAAAAAGACAAGATCTTAATAAACGGGCACTTACAAAGAGGACACTCAAATAGTCAATGACCATTAGAAATGAGGGAAATGTAAATTAAAACAAGATATCACTAACTCACTGAGAGAGCAGAAAATTTTAAAGTCTGACAAAACTATGTATTGGTAAAGGTGTGGCAACAGGAGTCTCATTTTCTGCTGGTTGGAGCAGAAGTTGGTACAACGATATTGTAACACCATATAGAATTACCTTGCAAATTTCAGAGCGCAAAAGAACTTACGACCAGCAATTTCACTTCTCAGTATATACTGTAGAGAAACGTACACACGTACAACAGTATATACATATAAGACAGCTACTGACAGCATTGTTCTTCAGAGCCCCAACATGGAAACGCCCAATGTCCACCACCAGGCCAACAGATCAATAAATTGTGTGATAGTCATAAAATATTCAGCAATTAAAATGAATAAATTACAGGTGCACATATTAAAATAGATGGATCTTACAAATACTAAGCATTAGAGGTCAGCCACAAAATAATATATACAGTAAGACACATGTTAAAAAAAAGCAAAACTGTTACTTGACAATGTATATATAGATGATATATATTAAAATGCAAGGGAGGGGCAACTGGGTGGCTCAGTGGGTTGAGCATCTAACTTTGGCTCAGGTCATGATCTCATGGTTCATGAGTTGGAGCCCCACATCAGGCTCACTGCTGTCAGCTTGTCAGCACAGAGCCCACTTTTGGATCCTCTGTCCCCCTTTCTCTCTGTCCTTCCCCCATTTGTGTTCTCCCCAAAGTAAATAAATATTTTAAAAAGTAATAAATATAAAATAAAATAAAGTGCAAGGGAATGATTCTCAGTAAAGTCAGGAATATCGGTTACATCTGGGGAAACAGTTTACAATCTGGCAAGAGACCCTATGCTGGCAAAATTACATCTTCTGATTTGATGGTCTTTATGTGAGGTTCACTTTATATGCATTCATTAAATTGCACATTTATGTTTTATGCTATGTGTCATATTTAAGGATAAATATAAATAACCTTAGAACTATAATATTTACATAATCATAGCTATGATCATTTATGTAAAACTTAATTTATTAGGATCATTTTAACAATATCAATTACATAGAAGTCCCACTATTTATAATAAAAAGAAACATGAAAAGTTGAGTATTGTTTGCTATTTGTATCAATGAGGTCTGATGCAATATTTGTCCCAGTGCAATTTGTTGAAAGTAGAGAGGCCTAGTAGTTGCTCTATGCAGGCCACTGGACAATCTGATACACAATAATTAAAAAATAAAGAATTTACATATATCAGCAGCAAACAATATGGTGCTTATCATTTCTCTCAATCAACTGCAATTTAGAATAGAATATAAACAACTTCCCCATGTTATATATCAATTGCATTTGGTAACAGCATTCCTCAGATGCTAATTTCTATTACAAGACTGCACAATTTATTCCAATAATGTATCCCAATAATGAGTTTACAAAAACACCCTTTTAGGTGAAATTTCCCTTAATGATTCATAAACCACAAAAGTGTATGTAAAGAATGAAATGTTATTACCCTGACCACATAAACACATAAATCTAATACAATAAATAAACACATAAATCTAATCACAGATCTTTTTAATAAAGAAAAAAGACGGGGCACCTGGGTGGCTCAGTCGGTTAAGTGTCCGACTTCAGCTCAGGTCATGATCTCACGGCTCGGGAGTTTGAGCCCCGCTCTGGGCTCTGTGCTGACAGCGCAGAGCCTCGAGCCTGCTTCTGATTCTGTGTCTCCCTCTCTTGCTGTCCCTCTCCCCCTCACGCTCTGTCTCTTTCTCTCAAAAGTAAATAAATGTTAAAAAAAAAAAAAGAAGTGAACAGGTTACATAAATGAGAAAGAAAACTAGTCATAAGAAAATGAAAAAATGAATAAAAATTTCTTTATCATATAAAGTATGTTGGAGGAATAGGGAAGATTGCAAAATTTTACTTTGGGTGTTCTAGGACTGACATTAATCAGTGTATAAGTCCAGTTACTTGTGGTCCTCTGTAGTTTAATTAAATGTTTCCAGAAAATAAAAGTGAATCCTCCCCAATCCAAGAAGTAGACTTTTTTTAAAAAAAATTTTTTTTGATGGTTATTTACTTATTATGAGCTGTCAGCACAGAGCCCAATTCGGGGATAGAACTCACGAATGGTGAGATCACAACCTGAACCAAAGTCAGATGCTCAACCAACTGAGCCATCCAGGCACCCCAGAGACTCTTAACTACAGGGAATCAACTGATGGTTTCCAGAGGGGAGGTGGGTGGGAGAACGGGTTAAATAGGTGATGGTATTAAGGAGTGCACTTGTGATGAGCACCAGGTGTTTTATGGAAGTGTTGAATCACTAAATTATACACCTGAAACTAATATTACACTCTCATTAACTAACTGGAATTTAAATAAACACTTGAAAAAAAGTGAAGCCTCCCATCTGGATGTTTCATCAACTGTCTTTTCTCCTCTAAAATACTTTTAAAAAATGGAAACAATTACTACAGAACTCAACAGGTTGTCCTTGATTTTTCACATTCCCCCGCCCCCAAAAATGCATATCTTCTTCCCAGACATCATTTCCCAATTCCAAAAACTGGTGTCGTGGATTCTTAAGCATACAGTTGACACTAAACAGGTGGACTGTTCTGGGAAAGAACTCACATACCTAATTATGGTTTCATTCCATCTGGTGCAATGGTGCCATCTACAGACATGACTGCATATTTCCACAAGCTTCTCTGAAACGATTCATAACAATTGCTACAATGAAGGGCTCCAAAAGATGTACAACTGACCTTTGAACAACACGGGTTTGATCTGCACAGGTCCATTTATACGTGGATTTTGGTTTTGATGAATACAATACAGTACTATCAATGTATGATCTTTTCCTTATGATTTTCTTAATAGCATTTTCTTTGCTATAAGAATGTTGTATATAATATACGTAACATACAAAATATGTTAATTGGCTGTTTATGTCATCAATAAGGCTTCAGTCAACAGTAGGCTATTGGTAGTTGTGTTTTGGGGGAGTTGAAGGTATGCACTGATTTTCAATTGTGTGTGTGTTGGGGGAGTCAGTTCTCATAACCCCCATGCTTTTCAAGGGTCAGCTGCTGTTCTCACCCTGATTCGTTAAGTTGTATAACATCTGTTTTTTTAGACTGTATTATAAAAACAATTCATTTCAGTTAAACACGGTGAAAATGCAATATGAAATCCGTGCATTCATAATCCAAGGGAGTTCAATCCCTATTCCTAAGAATAGAAAAAATATATCTAGAGATGGCATTGTATTTTGGTATCTTGAGGTATATTACAAAGTAAAATGGAGCAGGTATATGATATGGGCCTTCCCACAAAGTGCTTAAGAATAAGTTAAAATTCACAACTAGCACAAGTAAAATAATTCCAATGGGATTAATTCCTAAATTGTGTGAGCAGGCTTTCAGAACAAGAAAAAATGCATACAGGGAAACAGGAAAAGAGGAGTTCTGAGTTCACATACTTGACATCTCTCTCTCCTCACCCCTTTTTGCCCTGGGAGGCAAGTTTTCACTGAGCCACACCCAGGTTAATTCACCTTGGCCACACCGCCAAGCGGAAGGGTCAGGATTCAGATCCATCATGGCTAACTGCCAGCCTACTTATCTTTCCATTCTACCACTTGCCAAAACCCCAGGAGAAATCCTTCACAGCTTTAAAAAGGGTGAGAGGAACTGGCACCCTTGCTTTTCCAAGGTAGCTCACAGAGTGTTTTCTATGGGCTTCAAAATATGCATTACTATACACCAACTGCTGAGCTCTGCTGCACCGGATGTTTTTCTTACAAAGACCTACTATAAATAAAATTTGTAATAAAATATGATCCAGGAAACAGCTGGTTCCTAGGATGAAGGCATATAAATGAGTAAGCAGTTAATTATCTTCCCCTTGATTTCAATGCTGCATGAATTCACCCTTCCTTAAACTACACTGAATAGGAACGAGCCATGAGTAACCCCACTGACAGCATCTTTTCCCTCTCTGAAACTAAATCCATCTTGCCCTTCATAGTCCTCTAACCCATGCTATTTGTCTGGGAATAGCTTCTCTATCAAGGGAAGAAAAAAGAATCTCCTTGAAAAGGAAAAAAAAAGTACCTCCTACAATTCTTCCATAGACATTCATTTACACATTCACTGCATATGCATGCATGCATTCAACAAATACTCTCCAATGCCTGCCTTGTGTGTCACAGGCAGAGGACACACAAATTTGCACAAGACAAACACAATCCCTGCCCATGAAGAGCTTACAATGGCAGAAGGGTGAATGTGGGAGGCAGTACAGTCAAACACAAATAAATTACACACAGTAAGTCATAGTTAAATATTTATTAAATGAAGCCCTTTTGGGCTAACTTAGCCCTTATCGATCCCTCTGAGGACCAAGCACTTAGATTGTGTAACATTATTTAGCTAGGTAAGCTTCTGGAATAATGGGGCAACCAGTGATATTCCTTTGCCATCCAGACATAATCCAGGTAAGTGCTCTTCAAGTACCTCACGATGTGCTTGTGTAGTAGACGTGGGAAGGAGTGGGATAGGAGGAGGAAGAAGTGGAGGAAAAGAAGGAAGAAAAGAAGGGGAAGAAAGGGGGGAATCTCACTGAAATTATTTTTTGCTTTAGGAAAAATAAAATATTTCTAACTTGTGAATAAATCTATTTTTTTAAGTGGAAACTAAATAGGAAAACACAAACAGAGGCAGAGGCAGAACTCTATTTGTCTTGGGTGAGAAATCGGGTCCCATGTAGGGTGGGGAGGCACTGCTGGGGCCAGAGCCTCCTATTCCAATAGGAGCAGGAATATAGGTTACGTTGTGACATATGTGATGGGGTAGAATCAGGTCCAGATTTTCATCACCTTAAGTCAGATGATCTGTGTCAGTGGGGCCAGCACATTGCCTAATACACCACCTCCATCAGATTTTCTGAGGAAACAAAATTATAAAAAATCAAGTACTAGAAGAATTCAAGGAAAGGGACACCTGGGCGGCAGAGTTGTCGGCTCAGGTCATAATCTAACGGTTGGAGGGTTTGAGCCCCACGTTGGGTTCTGCGCTGACAGTGCGGAGCCTGCTTGGGATCCTCTCTCTCTTGTTCGCTCTGTGTCCCTCCTCTGCTAGCTCGCTCGCTCTCTCTCTCTCTCTCTCTCTCTCTCAAAATAAATAAGTAAACTTAGAAAAAGATTTTTTTAAAAGATTCAAGGAAAGCAGGGGTGTAAACAGAGTTACACTGCTTTCCCTCACTCTACACCAAGAGCATTGCGTGCTCTGGGCTTGCTCTTTAATGAAGACAGCAGCCTCTCCAGTCACTGGTGCCGGCCCTCTCAAGTTAGCACTGAAGACAACCGGAATGCAGTGATGTCTGTAACGTCCTTGAAATCTTCCAAATGCATGTGTACATAAAAAGCAGACCTCAGGTGTCTGCCGTCCTCACGTAAAATAGCATTCAGTCCACAAACAAAGTGATGGTAGAACATCAGCAATCAAAAGCTACTGCATTCCACCAAGAAGCTGAGAATGAATTTCAATGTTACATCTGTAAAAATACAGAATACTATGGGGCAGGAGCCTTTCCCTCACATACTGTGTTAAAACTGAATTTACAAAGCCTGCAAAAACGGGAGACAGTTAGATATAATGGATGTGGATCTATATACACAGAGAGACACATACAGAGACATAGATATAAATACACATGTTTATGTGACAGAATTTGAAGAGTACTTTTAGGGATTCCTGAATGTTACATTAAACCTTTCATTTAAGATAATCTAAAAATCTTAGCCTAAATATTGATTATCTTATCAAAATCAGTATATACATTGATAGCATTTAACTCTTGTGGGAGGAGGTGTTTTAAGTGCTAGTATCATTCAGTTAAATTTCAAAAAAAAATGGTAACACTCTACTTTCTAAAAATTAATTTGATATTCTATATTAACTCTATTATTTCTAATCCAAAACATCTTGCATCTTGTGTCTACTACACAAGGTGGAAGAAATTTGAATAAGGTCAGTGCTTGGCACCTTTTAAAAATATCTTCCTTTATATTCAATATTTGGCAAACCTCATCCGCCCCTTCCTTGAACCTTCCCACCCCTCACCTGAAAAACATGTTCTGGTGCTGTCCCTATCGGCTTCTGGATTTCCCGGCACTAACGCTGCCTTTGCACCAACCACCTAGCAAGGAATAGGATTCTGTTCCACAGATTCTCTTTACTGTACTGAGGGCTGGAGAGGTTCTTGCAGTCACGCTAAACAAGAGTTTGGGATTTGGCAACCCAGTGCATGGGTCCTTCTGTACCGCACCACAACGGCCCCAGTCTTGGCAGTTAGTCAAAAGCTAATGAAAATTTCAAAGGTACAAAGCTCTTCTCAGAGCTCCAGAGAAGCAATAGAGCTTTCAGCAGGATCATAACAGGTGCATCAAAGTAATCCAAAAGAAAAAACCAAAAGTCTTCTTGGGTCTAGAAAAAAAATAAAATTAGAAAGATAAACACGCACATTATAAACCCTGTTTTATGCGTCAAAGAGCTCCTCTCGATATTCAGCATATAATTGCAAGAGGATCCAAACAGACCAGCACAAACTATAAGGGCTCATAAGTATCAGAATTTTTCCAGCTTTAAAGAACAAACATAGGTACCTGCAGATTGAAGTGCCCCACTTTGGAATTTCTGCTTCAAACCACAGAAAGGTGGTGGCTACATCACACTTTGGTCTCACACTGCACAAAATAAATTTTTTAACAAGCAAAACATATGTGGGAGATGATGAATACAGATTTCATTTGAGCTCTGTACTTCTTGATGGTAATTCAGAGGTCAGGATATTTCTACCAATATACTCTTGAGAACTGGGACAGAAAGAATCAAACAAGAGCTCTCCTTCTTTCAATCCCCACCTTCATTTCTGCTATTGACTATGTTTCCTTATTCCAACAAGTAAGTGGGCATACAGGAGAAAAAGAAACTGAGGAAGTGACCCCCTCTGTCCGCTGGTGAGTAAGAACAGGAGTGCTGGGCGGTGGGGAGGGATGGGTAAGTACAGAGACAAACGATACAGCAAGTCCAGGAATAATGGACAATATACCAAGCAAAAATGCAAGAAATTATGGAATAGAAGAGGACGAAGCAGACCCTAATGTTGATTCTACAACTAGATTTAAATTTGGGCAATGTTTTAAAGCTTTCTGGGATTTTGCTTCCCCGCTTGGAGAACATGAGTCACAATACAGGTTCGAACTGTTTCACAAGTTTGCTGTAGGGTACAGATTAGCTAGCCTTAAAGTGCTTCAACAATATTTTTCTCATAAGGTGTATTTGGGGTTCTCCTATTTTTTCATAATCGTGGCAGTGTTCCTTTATTCTGTAGTTGCACAACAACAGGAATGCATGCATTAGACAAGCATTTGAATATAGAGGGACAGACAAGATCTCACGGTTCTAGGAAATAGTGCAGGAAGATTTAATAGACTCTAAAAAGACATTCTTATATTTATAACCTGGACTAATACAAGCATTACTCTGAGTCCATGCTAGTTAACTCCCCCTGAGGTAATGCATTTATAAATATTGTCTTTATTGCAGGTGCAGATCTTTCCAGCTCAGCCCATAAAGCAAGCTTTCAGGTGCTGCACTTTCCCTTCGTTCGCACACTGTCTGATAGGTTTCTGATCCCTGGACTCCGCACTGTCCTGGAACATCGGAGGGGCTCACTGACACTGCAGCGCCACATTGTGGTTACACCGAGAAAACGTCCTGAGAGCAGAAGTATGGCAACGTGTACTTAGACATTTGCTGCAATGTTATTGTATCGTTGAGGAAAGACGTTCTCCATATGTGACTTTCACACAGATTCATATGCAGAGAACAACATTCTGGAGCTTCCTATCTGGAGTATTATTGTATAACAAATCCATACTGCAGTGGATACTAATAATGATTTTGTTTTGCCTATAGCAGCATTATATTCAAGGCAATTTGTAACACAGAAATAAATAGATGACCTCCTATCCAATTTTTTAAAAGAAGTGATCTCTCAAAAATGCTGTAAATATACAGTTGCTGTATGCTTAACAGTGGTTAGAAAATTAAAACAGATGCAACTGAATGATTATTGTAACTATAAAATTGTAAAGTTTATAAAAGTAACAGTCTTTGTAGTTGGACTTGGATTTAATTCCATGTGATCAGTGCCAGTTCAAAGGTGCAGACAGAGAGGTGAATTCCTAATAGATGGGATGTATCAGAATCCATAGTAATGACAAAGATAGGAAGGCACAAAATCAGAGCCAGCAGACCTATAATCAATAACCCATGAATTTGGTACACTCTTCTTTCTTTCCTATTGTATTTGGGTCCTCCTAGGCTATTTTGTCATGTGTGAAGTCATGAAAAAGCGGAATTCATCACTAGGAAAAGAGATAGTTATGCCTTTGGGATGAAGGAAGATAGGAGGAGCTGTTAAAACTTTTACAATAAGACATATTGAAATCATCCACAATCGTTTTCTGCCAGAAAAAAAAGAAAAAAAAAACTATCTTAAGTAGACTAAGAAGGGTAGTTTATGTGGTTCATCACTGCTTTTGTAATCTTAAATTCAAATTTTCTTTTTAAAAGAATATTTATTTATGGGAGAGGGAGAGGGAGAGACAGAGACAGAGAGAGAGAGAGAGACAGAGAGAGAGAAAGGGAGGACAGGAAGGAACAGAGAGGGAGAGAGAGAATCCCAAACAGGCTTCGTGCTATCAGTGCGGAGCCCCATGCAGGGCCCAAACTCACAAACCTTAAGATCATGACCCGAAGCTGAAATCAAGAGTTGGATGCTTACCTGACCACCCAGGTACCCCTTGAATTCAGATTTTCTAAACCTTTTCCATACTATACTAATCCTACAAGACACTTAAGTGAAAAATATTTTGTTGCCAAAATATTCCAAAATTTTCAGGAAACTGTAAAGTATACAATTGCCTCCAAGAAATTTACTGTACATTGGCCTAATGTTTTGAAAAAATCTTACAGTAAAAAAACAAACAAAATGTACTTAATATTGTTAACAATATATCTCCAAAATTAGTTGAAATTTTAATTTTCCTTGTTGCTCCTCTGAATATCTCCCAAATCAAATGCTGGAAAATACTTCATTGTACGACTGATCTTCCATTATATTGCTTTCTCTTACATGTGTGGTGACTATACTGTTTAGCTGCTCAATTCATTTGACACGGGTGCATTTACAATTATTCACTGACATGCATAACAAATTGTTACCCCTCAAGAATATTATTACCACCAGTACTTAAATCTGCCAAATTTATACTAAAACAAGTATGGCTAAGTAAAAACACAAGTATAGGGAAGTAAAGTTCTTAGATCACTTACGAATCAGAAATAAAAACCAGTAGCACAAACAAAACTGTTGGTACTTCTTAAATTATTTTCCAAAGGATAATGTTGCCTCATTAACTAATTTTGACTGAGGACATTTATGACCGTTTACCTAGAAAAGAAAACCTTCCATTGTAGTGCGCCTTCTCTACATATATGACTGTGTATGAGTGTGTGTGCCAATTGCCTTTATTTATAGGTCTAATTAACTTACTAATTTATTACACAATCTTTTTTTCACATGGAATAAAATTTATGTGATAATTTATGATATCTGAAAAGGATATTTGGAATAATCATAACCCTATTTAGATAACCTCTTCTTGTATCTATATTACATATAAAAAAGTAAAATCTATTGTTTCTTAAAAGCTGGTGACCAAATTTCGGACGCTTGTTGAAAATGGAAATATTGGGGCGCCTGGGTGGCGCAGTCGGTTAAGCGTCCGACTTCAGCCAGGTCATGATCTCACGGTCCGTGAGTTCGAGCCCCGCGTCAGGCTCTGGGCTGATGGCTCAGAGCCTGGAGCCTGTTTCCGATTCTGTGTCTCCCTCTCTCTCTGCCCCTCCCCCGTTCATGCTCTGTCTCTCTCTGTCCCAAAAATAAATAAATGTTGAAAAAAAAATTAAAAAAAAAAAAAGAAAATGGAAATATTTGCGTTAATTCCCAATGAGTATGATTAATTAGGATTAGAGTAGGACCTAGAAGTCTGCATCTTTAATAAATTCTGGGTGAATCTGATATTAGTTGGTCTGAGAAGCAGGCTTGAGGAAGCACTGATCTGTTACAAAAAGAACTATTCTCTTCCAATAACCCAAAAAAGGAACATGCATCGAATGCATTGAGACTCTATTACAAATACACCCAAAATAATAGTGCAAATAAACATTGTGATATAATATGAAATGCTGATAATCTGGGGTATTGCTGGTAATATTTTTAAATAAGTCAGTTGGTTTGGTGTATATATGCCAGCGTTAAAAAAATAGTGTATATATGCCAGCGTTAAAAAAACGTATATTTCCATTTCCCATTTCTACTAATATACTTACAGCTTCTAGCTCATCTTTAGTCAAATTTTCTAATTGAATTTCCTTGTGCCCAAGTCGAAACTAAGAATGGGAAAAAAATACACCAGTATTTTAGGTCTAGTTTTCCAATTTACTACTAAATCTCAGAGAACTTGTCTAAACTTTATTTCCTGTTTTGTAAAAGGATAATATATCTCAGGGTTATTGTAAGGATCCAAGAGGATAATCTGTGTGAAAGGTCCTTAAAAAATAAAGAAGTGTAGTGAGAATGATAAGCATTATCCCCTGTCATACATTCATTATAATCATGCTATTGAAGAACGGATATTAGGTTGTTTCATTTATTTATTTATTTTTAAAGCTCATTCATATTGAGAGCGCGCGCGCGCGCGCGCGCACACACACACACACACACACACACACACACACACGGGGAAGGGGCAGAGAGAGAGGGAGAGAAAGAGAATCCCAAGCAGGCTCCGCACTGTCAGATGCAGGCTCGAACTCAGAAGCTGCTGCAAGATCATGATCTGAGCCAAAGTCCAACACTTAACCAACTGAGCCACCCAGACACCCAAATATGTGGTTGTTTTAGAGTAAAATTTAAAATAAAGATAAAGCGAAATTAAGCTAAGCAAAATAAAATTAAATAAAAGTTAAAAACAATAAAACCCTATTTCTGCTATTGTGCACGGAAAAAAATTAATTCACTACGGAGAAAATCTATTGCATTTGTTAATGATTCGACAAAAGAAAACATGAAGTTTAAATTTCATTAACTACTTCCCCACTTAAGAGTAGGGAGAAACTTAGCCCACTACCAAAAAAACCAAAACTTTAATAATTTTTCTCTTCAGTTGCAAAGCTAAACAAAATGATGGTACTTGATACAGAGAGATATTCCCGGAAACCCTCTGCCACCTAGTGTACAAAAAGTATTCCAGAGATGCTCACATGTTTGCATTCAGCCATCAGAGTTATCTTTGCGTGTGTCCAGGTCAGCTATGAAGTTATAATTTGGAGTGGGAATAAAACACTGCATTTTCTAAAAAGCATCTGGCCTGAGAATCAATATAGCATTTCATTTCATTTTAGCAGCACTTTAAATTAAAGTCCCATTTATAAATGTTTTAATACGGCAATAAGGGACTCCTGGGTATGTTTTAGTCTTTCATTAATATACACCTCTTGTGTGCTGCAAGATACATGCGCACTGAACAAGTCCCTTCAACCTTTCAAAGTGCTAATTAATGATCCAATAAAGCAAAGCCTACAGTATCTTAATGGCAGCAAAATACAACTCTTTAATTGGGAAAATAAAATATTAAAATTTCCTTTCCAATAGCTCTTAAGCATATGCATGAAATAAGTATGAAGGGATTAAAAAATTGCAAAGACTCTTTAACCATATTTTTATATGCACAGTACCCCCCACTTCTCATTTTAAGCTTAAATATTTTCAGCTCAGTTTTGCATGGAGGTGCGGGTAAAACTCAGAGGTTGGCGGTGAAGGAGTATAGAAAGCTGGATTATTAAAATATTTTGAAAAGTACAATGTCAACTATACCATACTCTCTCTCTTAGCCCTAACATTTTTTGAGCCAGTTATTTCTTGACCACTTTTCTAAGGGGGGTGCGGAGGGACAGAGACAGGGAAGGAGGGATGGGGAAAGGCTATGCCTCGCCACGTGGTTCAGAGAAGGGATGCTTCCCCCCAGCTCTGAAGCAGTCCACAATGAAACAGGACTCATCAGGGTGCTTTCACTCTCTGCTCACTCCACTTCCTGACATCTGTGAGAGGATCTGTGTGGCCTGCACTTCAACCTGGCCTGCCAGGTCTGGCACGGAGATTTCATCTCCTTTCCTCCAGCTGCCTCAGCCCGAGTGAAGGTTCACATGCAAACCTCTCCAGTAAAATTTCAACCTAACAGGCAGGTCTTTCTTGCACTTTTGCTCTGCTAAAACTCCCTGTCTTAGGAATTCAAGATGGCACAATGACTTGTGATCCAAATGTGCTATGCAGTTACTGAACTGTTCTCCTGAGATAATTTTAGCACACCAAAAACCATTAGAATTAGCAAGAATAATCGGACAAAGTACAAACAAGAAAAAGAAGAATTCATCTTTTTTTTTACAATTCACCAAGCTGCCTTTTGATGGCTAACAACTGCTAGCAAAGAGCATGTATCAGTTAAATAAATCATTAGCCTTAAGCAAGAGACGTCAGGAGATTCTTCTAAATTACTTGGCATGATGGTTGGCGAGCACTGAGGTAAAACTCAACGTCATACCTGTAAAGGATGTGTTGGCACAAGGGTGTGGTAATGGGACAAGAGAGAAAAATCATGATTGAGTACAAACAATACCAGCAGCAATACACGGTCACCCTTCTAATGAACACAAGCAACAAACATACTATTTGGAGACTAATTGCGCCATGAAACAGTGACACTTTAAAATTTTTTTTTCAACGTTTATTTATTTTTGGGACAGAGAGAGACAGAGCATGAACGGGGGAGGGGCAGAGAGAGAGGGAGACACAGAATCGGAAACAGGCTCCAGGCTCCGAGCCATCCGCCCAGAGCCTGATGCGGGGCTCGAACTCACGGACCGCGAGATCGTGACCCGGCTGAAGTCGGACGCTTAACCGACTGTGCCACCCAGGCGCCCCTAAATTTTTTATAAATATTATTGAGAGATACAGAGCATGAGCACGGGATGGGCAGAGAGAGGGGGAGACACAGAATCTGAAGCAGGCTCCAGGCTCTAAGCTGTCAGCACAGAGCCTGATGCGGGGCTCGAACCCACAAACCATGAGATCATGATCTGAGCCAAAGTTGGATGCTTAGCTGACTGAGCCACCCAGGCACCCCTCAATATTTATATCACAAACCAGTATATACATATATATGACCAGGCAAGTGAGTGTGTATGTATGTCTTTGCATGTGTGCACACGCATGTGTGTAAAACCAAATGAAAAATTTCACACAAAAAAATACTTAGGTTTACTAGGAATGGTATACTCTGCTTTATTCTGCTCTTTTTTTTTTTCATTAATTTTAAAAATAGAGATTAATTTTATTTTATTTTTCTAATGTTTATTTATGTCTGAGACAGAGAGAGAGGGAGACAGAGTCCAAAGCAGGCTCCACGCCTGTCTGTGCAGAGCCTGATGCAGAGTTCCAACTCATGAGTCATGAGATCATGACCCAAGCCAAAACCGAGTTGGACATTTAACTGACTGAGCCTCTCAAGTGCCCCTACAGATAAATTTTAAATTGATTTTATAAAGTCTCCATGGGGGGTCAGATTCCAAAAATATTTTTTTAATTTTTTTAAGAATTTTTTAAATGTTTATTTTTGAGAGAGACAGAGTGTGAGTGGGGGAGGGGCAGAGAGAGAGAGAGAGAGAGAGAGAGAAAAGAATCTGAAGCAAGCTCCAGGCTCTGAGCTGTCAGCACAGAGCCCAACATGGGGCTCAAACTCAATAACCATGAGATCATGACCTGAGCTGAAGTGGGATGCTTAATGGAGCCACCCAGATACCCCAGATTCCAAAAATATTTTAAAAACTATCTTTATTTATTAAATGTATTAAATAATGAATCATTCAACCTAACATCTTAATACTTAAATTAAGATGATTTATTAGTGTGGTGCCTGTGTGGCTCAGTCAGTTAAGCATCTGACTTAGGCTTAGATCATGATTTTGCAGTTGGTGAGTTCAAGCCCCACTTCGGGCTGTGTGCTGACAGCTCAGAGCCTGGAGCCTGCTTCAGATTCTGTGTCTCCATCTCTCGCTGCTCCTCCCCGGCTTGCACTCTGTCATTCTCTCTCTTAAAAATAAACATTTAAAAAAATTTAATAAAAATATATTTGTCAACAATAATGCTTATAACAAAGGTTTAAAGAATTGGTAATTATTTCCGGTTTCAATTACAGTTGTCAAAAATGAAATAACCCATTGCAATGTACGCTGAGTCTCTGAATACTTTTAACAGATAATTTTAACTATTTTTTAAAATGTATTTTATTTGAGAGAGAGGGGTAGAGGGAGGGTGTGTGTGGAAGCAGGGGCAAGGGACAGAGAGGAAGAGACAGAGAATCCCAAGCAGGTTCCGAGCTCAGAGCAGAGCCCGATGCAGAGCTCAGTCTCCTGATGCTGGTATCACGACCTGAGCCAAAATCAAGTCGGACACTTGACCGACTGAGTCATCCAGGTGCTCCAATTTAACTATTTTTAAACCATCAACCTTGGAAGAAAGCAAAGGACATGATCATATATATTTATTTCTTGCTATATTTCAATTTGTGTACTCTTTTTTTAAATGACTTTTTAATTTATTGTTTTATTTATTTGTTTATTTTATTTATTTATATTTTGTTTATTTATTAGTTACTTATTGTTTGTGTGTGAGAGAGAGAGAGAGCACATGAGCGAGCAGGGGAGGTATAGAGAGTGAGGGAGAGTGAAAATCCCAAGCAGGCTCCACGCCAACAGCACAGAGCCCGACGTGGGGTTCGAAACCAGGAAGCCATGAAACCATGACCTGAGCCGAACACAAGACTGACTGAAGCTTAGCCAACTGAGCCACCTAGGCGCCCCTCACTTTGTTTACTCTTACTTTGCATTAGTTTGCTTAATCTCCACAACAATCTGGTCATGGAAAAAGCATTACTGCCTCCTCTTATACATGAGTGACCAGACTCACCAAGCTCACCTAATCTGCCCAAATCGTTTATTTATCAAGTAGAAGACAGAACACGAGTCCAGCTTATCTGATTCTAAGTCCAGGGCTCTTTTCTTAAATCATGCTAATACTAAGTGCTACCTGCCATGGTTCCAATAATTTACAAATTGCTCTATCAGATCTGACATGTGAACACACAAATAGGACTGTGTTTGAATATTTATACTCTTAATTCATAAAGTCGTCTGCTTAATCCATGCCCATAGAGTCCAGCAGAAAATGCCTCCAAGGAGGAAAACTTATTGAGGAATGTGGTATGTGGACATGCCCAACCACAGAGAACCACGGCCTTCCTGTTGGTGGCACAGAGGTCTGCAGTGATTTGGAATGTGGACACTGGAGTGAATGAAGCTGCTTGGATTCAAATTCCGGTGCAACAAATGACTGGGCGTGTGGCTTTGTACAGGTCGGCTCTGCAGTGTGCAAGCAGTGACAGTAATAATGGTCCTCACAACAAAATGTTTCACGCTGCCCACTATGCAGCAGGCGGTTGATAAATGTTAGTAGAAGCAGTTCCTCTGCTGACATGTAGTCTTGTAGCATTACCAAATTATGACATCAAAATAGACAACCGACTCACTTTACTTCTGCTTCTATAGTTTGTGAACTATCAGTTTGATTTGAGGTCATCAGCTACATGGTACAATCCATACTCTCAGAGACGTGCTCTCTTGGGATGCCAGAGCAGTTGTTGGTTGGGTGGGGAACAACATAAGGAACTCAAGAAAGAACTGTGTCAGGGAATATTGTGAAAGCTGTGTAAAATTTAAGCTAATTCAAGCCAACAAACCATTTTAAACTCGAAAATGTGTGCACAAATCAGATGGCTGAGGTATCCAAAGCAAAATCAAAGAAACAATCCCAATACTCTATTTCTGAGGAAACAAAACAAAACAAAACAAAACAAAAACACAGGCCTGGATGTCATAGGCAATTATCTCCACTCAACATCTGGTTTGGATTTAGATAAAACCATAAAAAATTGCTGTCTTACTATTAATGGTCCTGACATTTGTATTCAATGCCTAGGCTATCAAAATCTTCCCACATTATTCCAACTTATGAGAATTTCAAAGATAAGAGAAAACAGCATTAAGATTGGCCTCTAAAACCTAACAGGTATATAGACTGTCCCAGACTTGAATAATAAATATATAATAATATAAAAAGCTAATGTGGTCTTTTAAAAATTTAAAGGAGAAAATTTTAACATTATAGTTAAGAACTCAAGATATTCCAGTCTGTTTTATCTTGTAAAGATACTGTGGAAACAAATGAGGTAATAACTGTGAAATGTATTAATTGTATATATTACACATAAAAAGACTGAATAAAAATAGAGCTCTAGACTTGCAGATCTAAAAATCTGCTCCATTGCATCCAGACCATTAGAAACAAACAAGATTGTATTTCAAAACATGTAGGGAAAAGAAATTTCATAATCTCCTTTTAAAAATCCATCCTATCTCTAAAAATTCTCTTAGAATGCTTGCCATTTGACTGACTTAGATTCTTACCCCTAAGTGTGAGACACAGGGGTTTAATTTTTATCTTTATGAACAAAAGACATTGAGCGTAACCTGAACTCGGCACAAAAATAGCCACATTAGCGATTAAATGATAGGAAATAAAATCAAGAAAGATACTGTGAGAGGAAATCTGATTGCTATGAGATAATAAAGAAGGTTGAAAGGGGATGATCTATATGGCTTGTCTGAATTCCTTGCTCGTAGTCTCACTAGTGTATCAGGAATTTGAGTGACATATGTTTACTATTTTAAACTTCTGATCCTTAACATTTCAGTGCCGGTTTCTTTACGTGGAAGGAATAGACAATGGGAAAGCAAGATAAGTGAGACGCTTAAATAGCTACTTACATGTGCTAATTCCATCTCTTGTAAACCCAAAACAGGTGTCATTCTCTTTTAGGTGCATAAATTTACAAGTGTTGTATCTTTATTTTTCTGCGAACAATGTTGAGTTGCATATGTTTGAATGATTTTTTCATTGAAACATTTTGTTTTGTTTTTTGGTGATTTTTTTAAAAATTTTAAGTCCATGATTTTTTTTATCAATATAAAAATAATCAGGTTACTAGTATCACCTCTGAAGCATTTATAAATTATAAATGAAAATGTCAATTTCTTTTTGTTTCAAAGACATGTGACTTTGTTATATAATGGATAAAGTTCAGAAAAGTATAAAAGGACTTTGACTATTAAGATGTTGAAGAAATAAAAAGTTAGGGCTGCTGCTTTCATTTTATCATTAATAGAATATGGGTGAGGGAGTTGTATTCCCAATATTAACATTTTCTTCTATTTCTTTTCTTTGAAGTCTTTAAAATAAGCCCTTAAATATCAGTAAAAGATACCAAGCCTTTTGCTAACAGTGTGTTTGTTTTTTAACTTGATATTCAATAAAACACTTATCAGAAACATGAAATAATTAAATTCATTCTTACATGGCAATTATGTTGCCATTCTTGCAAAATAACTAATATCTTCAGGAAATCTATTCAACAAATACTTTTGGGGGACCTACAATATTCAAAGAACTATAGCAAATCCTATGTTGTACATATACTGAATACAGAATGTACTGTAATCAAGATAGATCTAGGATATACCCAGGCCTTGATTATTATAGATTCTGCCATAATACATTTTATAACCTGGGGGGGGGGGGGAATGAGCACACAATAACTATATGCATCAAGAGGTAAATGAATTTGGAAAATTTTCAAAGAAAAACATAGGTAAATGACATTTTAAGCGATCAAAAGGACATCTTTCCATTCCTGGGAAGATTTGTTCGTTTTGCTTTTCAAATTATCCTACACTTTTGAAATCACTCTTTTCACAAAAATCCTCCCCTGGTTATTCAGAAGGGAAAGATCATCTTCCTAACACATACATTCCTATTTACACTGCGCCCCATTATCTGTGCTTATCCTTCTCTCTGACGCCTAATGTAAATATTTGCAGAAGCCCCAGCTACGTGTCAGCCAAGCTGTCAATCCGGTGGCTCTCACGGGTGCTCTTTTGATGGGAACACAACCACACAACAGGACCACAGGGCCCGCTGAGGTATCACGAGCAGCTCAGCTGTCAGCACGCCACCTGCTTTCCACAGGGTTGTGACTTTGTTTTCCTGGTGTCTTGTGTGGCTCACCTAGCAGAAAAAGCACTCTGTCAACATCAGCTGCCGACAGAACACATTCCAATTGTTGGCTCTCATTTTAGGGGCTGATGTAGAGCTCTTAATTTTGCCTTTCAAGAATTCGTTTTCTGATGTCTAAGTTGGATGCTAAGTACCTTTCTTCTAAACATCTTGACTGAGTCATGGTCATCTGCCTTAGTTAGGAATTCCTAAACGGCAAAACTCTGTTGACATGATCTGAGATGATTCACATGAGGAAAAATAAAAAATGGGGAATGCTGCTTTTATTTGATTACTAATAAAGAATATGGAGGAGAGAATGTATTCTCAATATTAATGCTTCTCTATTTTTCTTCTTCTTTCAACTGATAAAAACAAATCATTTGATATCAATAAGAATGCCACCATTTTTTTTTTAACTAGACAGAATTTATTGTATTTGGTGAGCAAAGTACTTTTATAGTAGACTAAACTCCATGGTGTGGACATAGCTGAAATATTCCTCAGTTCTTTATGTGTTACTTGCTAATACTGAATACAGTTTGGGCAGTAGTTACCTTTTTTTTTTGAAAGAGACAGGAAGACACGAGCAGGGGAGGGTAGAGAAAGGGAGAGAGAGAGAGAATTCCAAGCAGGCTCCACACTGTCAGCCCAGAGACTGATGCAGGGCTTGAACTCATGAACCATGAGATCATGACCTGAGTCAAAATCAAGAGTCGGACACTAAACCGACTGAGCCACCCAGTTGCCCCTTGGCCATAGTTATTTTTGAGTAAAGTGGTGGCTCCCAGCGAGGCTGACTTTGCCCCCCATATACTCAGAAATATCCTAGAGGAAATCAGAAAGGTCCACTGGTCACTGAGTCAAAACTCCCAGATTAGAGTCCTACCTCTAAAAATGCCACTGTTTTAGGGTGCCTAGGTGGCTCAGTCGGTTAAGCGTCTAACTTCAGCTCAGGTCGTGATTTCATGGTTTGTGAGTTTGAGCCCTGCATAGGTCTCTGCACTGACAGTGTGGAGCCTGCTTGGGATTCTCTCATTCTTCCTCTCTCTCTGCCCCTCCACTGCTCACTCTCTCTCAAAATAAATAAATAAATAAATAATGCCACCATTTTTAATAATGATAATACCCATTTTAACTTTAACACAGTATTAGACACAACACTGGACTCAAAGTGCTCTCTAAATGACATAATAAATGAGAAAACACCAGGAAGAAGAAAGTAGTCTAGAATTGAGGATTCAGGAAGTTAATTATATTTCTACATCAAAACTGAATTTTGCAAGGGAAAGATGCATATGGATTTTTTTCTTTAGGCAAACATCAAAACTGTCTTTTTAAAAGTGAGATCATTTATGTGAGCCTGTGCTGTGTTTTTATACTAATCTATTATATAAAGTGAATAAATGATAGTTATTGCTAAGAGTACAGCTCAACTTATTAAAGTAGAGCGATTCCATGGTACTGGAGGTAAAACTGAAGTTTATTAAGCACAGGTAATTTTAATTTTAAATGCTATTTTTAAAGCTTGATATACCATGGGAAAAACATTAAGAGTTAAGTTTCTTATCCTTGGAAGAAGATAAAAATCAAGTCAAGATGTGCCACTGAAAAAAACACAGAGAGAAGAAGTGCAGACTCAAGACTAATACCTAAACCAAACCAATCAAATATTGAATCAAAAGAGAGAGAGAGAGAGAGAGAGAAGCTGCTCTGGCTTAACATAGTCACATGAAGACATTTATTCCTTCTCCTTCTGATGCCTTATTAGGATTGAAATAAAGAAGCAATGATTTAAACCCACAAATACAGAGATCAGGAATGTGCCAATAGCAAAGAGGATTTTGCCACGTTTCTGAAAGACAGCATGTGCAAAAGTAGCGCCAGAGGAAGTCCAGAGAAAGACTGGGCTGAGCACAGAAGGGTCTGTAGTCAAGGAGAGGGTGAACACACAGGATGCAGACGGGAGGGGCGGGATGGCAGGGTAAGGACCTCATTTACCAGGTATACACACGAGATGTGGCAAGCCAGAAATGAAAGGTGTGAGCATTTTGGGAAAAGTGACTAAGATAACCTGGAAGAACTGAGCATATCAATATAGCTAGAAGTAGAGCAACAGGAAGGGGAAGTGAGGGGAAGTGTTCTTCAGAGGTGCCCATCAAAAGAGTCATCAATAAATCATCCCAAGAAGTAGAAATAGAAGTATCTAAGAAAAGCATTAGTGATATGATGATACAACAAAAGGATCCCCAAACAGAAAGCTACAGTTTGTTGTTGGGATTAGACTGAGTTAGAGCAGGGAAACCATTGCCCTTCATGAGAAAAAGATACTTTCACTATTAAGTGTATGGGTTACTGAGAATAACAAGATAATAAAAATTATTGACCCATATATGTTTTAAAAAGAAATAAAATCAGTTCTATAAATGTCCAGGTTTATCAACAGTTAATGCCTGAGCCAAATTGCCAATCAATAAGTGTTCACAGTGGTATGAGAGTAAAAAAATATAGATATATGGTGGCAGAATGGTCCATAAAATCATTCATACCCTACTTATTCCAAGCACACATCTGTGGTTCATCCACAAAGAGAGTGATTTTCGATCTTGCCAAATTTCTTCAGAAAACTAAACCAATTTTCCTTTGTCCTTCCGTCCTTCCTTCCATCAGGCTTGCCTGTATTCAGTGATTCATTAACTCTGTATTCAGTAGCTGCCCTCTATATTGGATTCTAGACCACAAAGATGTGTAAAATGCAAACCATTGCCTGCAGTTATCTCCCTGGATAATGGCAAAATCATGCCTCTCAAACTAATAATTACAACAAATTTGCTAAACTGTAAAATACTATTATGTTCATGGACTGAGATGTCTGATTAGAAAAAGTTTGAAAACTTCCAGTTAGAGGGGCGCCTGGGTGGCTCAGTCAGTTAAGCATCTGCCTCTTGATTTCCGCTCAGGTCAAGAGTTCATGGTTGGTGAGATTGAGCCCCACCTTGGGCTCTGTGGTGACAGTGCTGATCCTGCTTGGTATTCTCTCTCTCCCTCTCTCTTTACCCTTCCCCCACTTGTGAGTACATGCACGCACGCCCTCTTTCTCTCTCTCTCTCTCCCAAAGTAAATAAATAAACATTAAAAAAAATAAATAAAGTCTGGTTAAGAGATCATCACCCTTTTCTAGAATTTGTCAAAGACACTTCACACAAAGTTTACATGAGATCACCTTAGTACCAAAATAATGGGGATAAACACCTGTATGAAGAACACAGAATTTCAGATAAAGTTGTCTCAAATTTCATCATTAGTACAACCATTCATTACAGGAAATGTGTTAAGAAGAAATGAATAGCCACTTAGAATACATTAACATATATTTGTATATCAAGCATCCAAAAACAAGTTTGCACCAAAAAGAAGCATCAATAATATACTGCGTTAATAATATATATTAAATATTTAGAATGAGGAGAGGTAATTACAAGTTCTGTCTATCATGCTGTATCAGATGCTTTTCACTTGATTATTTGAGGAAATACTAAGTGTTCTGAACATGTTGAGAAAAGTTGATTCTCCCTTTTAAATAATCTGTAAAAAAGCCTATCTAAAATAATATGCCACTTGCACATCACTCTTTCCCTTTTATAGTCCCGATTTTACAACAGAGAAATTATCTCATATCCTTAACATGAGCTAGAATGTAGCTCATGAGGGTAGGTAGGAGCTTTGTTTATTTGGTTCAAATCTGCACCCTCAGCAACCAGAAGAGGACCTGACACATACTAGGAACATAAATATATTTACGTGAACGAATGCCTGTAAGCAAAAGTTAAGAGAAAGTAAACGAATGAATAAGTTGAATATACCAAAGGAGTATCACTAAGTTATATTTAAAATACTGCTCTGAGACAAAGATTTTCTGTCCTTCCAAAATTTTCACAATGGAAGGAATTATGTTACTTTTGGTCCAATTTATCTGGAAAAACTATTCTCATTTTCTGCTTCTTCTTGACACATTCAGGAGGGAAATAAATTAGATTAGGTCCTAAAGGTTGGACACTTCTGATAGGATTAATCCCCCTTAAAAAGAAGAAAGAACAAGAGTTTTCTCTCTCCCTCTTGTTTAGCCATATGAGGACACAGTGACAAGATGGTCCCCTGCAACCCAGGAAGAGAACCTTCACCAGCTGTTGAATCTTCTGGCACTTTAATCTTGGGCTTCTCAGCCTCCAGAACTTTGAAAAATCAATGCTTGTTGTTTAAGCCACCATTAGCACTAGTCTGTGGTGTGCTGAAGGTTGGAATTAATATGAAAAGAGGGAGAAGGCTGAGGTTTAGAAGGTTGAAAGTTTAGAAGGGAAGATCAGTTCAGTTTTGAATATCTTAGGTTTCAATATCTACAGACACCAAACTGAACATGTCAAGTAGGCAGCTGAATACACAAGAGTGGGCTTTGTAAAAAAAAAAAAAAAAGACAGATAACAAAGCAAATATGTTCATCAACAGCATATTGACATACTTGAAGGTGTAAGGCTGAATGAAATCACCAAGACTGCAAAGAGTGTGAGTCACTGGTTTTCAGCCAAAAGCCAGTTAGCCCCCCAGAGGACACTGGACAATGTCTGGAGACATGGTAAATGTCAAAGTTGAGGCATAAGGTGCTGGTAGCATCTAATGGATAGAAGCCAGGGACACTGCTAAACATCCTAAAATGCACAGGACAACCCCACAAAATAAAAAAAAATTATCTGAACTCAACTGTCAGTAGCATCATGGCTGACAAACCCTGGTGCAAAGAGAGAAAAGGACCGAGGCCTCAGCTCTCTGGTGCTTCAATATGAAGAGGGCAGAGAGAACCAACAAAGGAGATGGTGACCAGGCAACAAGCAAGGCAGGATGACAATGAGGAGTAGGTCATAGCTGTAGAGCCACATGAAGAAGGGTACCAAGAAGCAGAGAGAAATGAAAAGTGCTAAATGCTGATAGGTCAGTCAGGACGATGCCTGAGGAATGATTGTTGAATTTGGCTATATGGAGGTCACTGGTGACATGAAAGAAAGCAGTTTCGTTGGTAGTGGTGGAAGGCAGAAACTGCTTCTCAATGATCAGCAAAATTTGACTCATTTTCTAATCTACTTATTGCTGATCAGTCAATATAAACTTAAACTAAAACTCATATATGGTTATAACCCCACTATGGTTAATTGACTGTCCTCTGACCTCCTTCGCCAAATAAGCTATTATGTTACTACTGTTATTATCCAAATATTATTATTTATAAATATCATATTATATAGTATATATATATATGAGTTATATGTCATTTAGTAAACCAGCTTATTTTGCGTAATAAAACTAACTTATTATCCAGATAAGCTGGTAAACATTTAGCAATCAGCTAAGACTATGGAGAGGAGCCTCGAATTGCAACAAGTACTAATCATGGTGGTGTAACAACTCTCTTTGTGGCAATTTTTAGCTAAAAATATAAAGTAAACTAGCTCTCAAAATTTGGGAAAATTTACCAACCAGCTCTTTCCAAGAGCTGGCTCCTACATTTTATATCTGTTTTACTTTGGAATCTGAATTCTTCCTCCTCTGTTCTATACCGGATTACACTCTATCCAGCCCATGGCTTACTCTCTCCGTTCTGTGGTAATAGGTAATCTTCACAAAACTGAGTTATCCTCTCTGCAATTTTTCAGTGAGTTTCTGTTTTACACAACTGACATAACTTCTGACATATTTCCAATGTAATTAATTCACCCTTCTAAATGACTATATCTAGGGGCACCTGGGTGGTTTAGTTGGTGGAGTGCCCAACTCTTAATCTTGACTCAGGTCATGATATCACAGTTGGAGAGTTCACACCCCAGCATTGGGCTCTGAGCTGACAGCCCAGAGCCTGCTTAGAATTCTCTCTCCCCTTCTCTCTGCCCCTACCCCACTTGTGATCATGCTCTCTCCTCTCTCTCTCTCAAAATAAATAAATAAACTTAAAATTTTTTAAATAAATACATAACTACATTTATTCCAAGTACCATAAATTCTAGATATGTTGGCTTTCCAGCATTGCATTAAGCTCTGTCTTTTGTTTTGAAAAGGTACCTGCCAAAAATGACTGTTGCATCTGTGGAGGAAATGATGACCCTGAAAAAATATGTTTGTTGGATATATTTCCCCTTTTCTTAAATTCCTTTGCTCTATTGCCTATCTGCTTTCCACTGTAAAATACAGCATACTGAACCATACCAGCTAAAGCTAACATCGGTCTATTAACTGTTTAATGATTATGTACTCATTTCTTTTTTAGGGATAAACACACAATGCACTTCAACCCAGGGTTTGTAAAGCAATATAGGTGTTTTTTCAATTTTTCTAAATTTGACCCATGCTCTTTTAAGTCAAATCTCCTCACTATAATGCTTACCATTATCCTATAGGAGAATAATCACAAAATTATTGGAAACCTTCTTAGAAACAACAATTCAGTAAATCCAGATACATTAAAATCTGCCTTTAGTTTTGGTCCTGTGGTGAAAATTGTGCTAAACTAATTACAATGGTTGCTAAATAAATTTCAGTGCTTTGCTCCAACTAATAATTTACTAGACACATGACCAAGATGCTGATTAATATTCTTGGTATGTCAATATTCCTCACTGTTTTAATGACATTGCTGCTTAATTAATCTTGGCATAACCGCGTTCTACTAATAAATAGTGACAGGTAAGTTAGACAGGTAAAAATACATTTTAAAAATTACAATTAAAAGCATCTCCTGCCTATAGATATTTTCCCAAAGAACATACAGATGGCCAACAGACACCTGAAAAGATGGTCAACATCACTAATCATCAGGGGAATGAAAGTCAAAACCACAATGAGATATCACCTCACACTGGTTAGAATAAGTAATATAAAAAAGACAAGAAATAACAAGTGGGGATGTGGAGAAGAGGGAAGTCTTATGCACTGTTGTGGGAATGTAAATTTGGGAAACCACTGTGGAAAACAGTATGAGGTTCCTCAAAAAATTAAAAATCAAAATACCATATAATGCAGTAATTCTACTGGGCAGTTACTCAAGGAATAGAAAAACATCAATGCAAAAAAGATATATGCACCCCATGTTTATTTCAGCATTACTTAAAATAGTTAAGATATGGGGGCTCCTGGGTTGGTTAAGTGTCCAACTTCAGTGCAGGTCATGAACTTACGGTCTGTGAGTTCAAGCCCTGCATCGGGCTCTGTGCTGACAGCTCAGAGCCTGGAGCCTGCTTTGGATTCTGTATCTCCCTCTCTCTCTGCCCCTCCTCAACTCGTGATCTCTCTCTGTCTCTGAAAAATAAATATTTTTAAACATTCTTTAAAATTCTTTAAAATAGCCAAAATATGGAAGCAACTGAAGAGTCCACCAACAGAAAAATGGATAAACTCATTGAAAAGGAAAAATACTACATGATTTTACTTACATGTGGAATCTATTAAGAAAAAATAGAAATGGGGAGCCTGGGTGGCTCAGTCAGGTGAGTATCCGCCTTAGGCTCAGGTCGTGATCTCCTGGTCCATGACTTTGAGCTGTGCCTCAGGCTCTGTGCTGACAGCGCTGATCCTGGAGCCTGCTTTGTATTCTGTGTCTCCTTCTCTCTCTCTACCCCTCCCCTGCTCTCACTGTCTCTCTCTCTCAAAGATAAATAAACATTAAAAAAAATTTAATTGAAAAAAAACAGAAACCAACACATAAATACAGAGCACTGGTGATTACCAGAGGGGGGAGAAGAGTGGGGAGATGGGCAAAATGGGTACAGAGTGGGTGATTCAGACTTCCAGTTAAAGTATGAATAAGTCACAGTGATAAAAGGCACCTCGGGAATATGGTATTATAATAGTGTATGGTAACAAATGGTAGTTACACTTGTTTTGAATACAGCACAACTCTATAGAGTTGTTGAATCACTATATATACTCTTGAAACTAATGAAACATTGTGTGTCTACTATATTTCAATTTTAAAAAATAAAAAAAATAAAAATTAAAGGCAAAAGGTCAGCTCTCCCATATGTTTATACAATATAGACAATCCAGATGACTCCATTATAATATTCAGATGCCTTTTACTGTACAAAGTTGAAGTACCTGTGGCATTTGAGACTCCTCATTTGAGACTCCTACACATTAAAAATTTTTTTTTAACATTTATTTATTTTTTAGACAAAGAGAATCAAAGTGTGAGTGGGGGAGGGGCAGAGAGAGGGAGAAAGACACAGAATCCAAAGTAGGCTCCAGGCTCCGAGCTGTCAGCACAGAGCCTGACACGGGGCTTGAACTCACGAGCTGTGAGATCATGACCTGAGCCGAAGTCAGGCGTTCAACCAACTGGTCCACCCACGTGCTCCTGCACATTTTTTTTCATGGTATATATTTCTCTGAGTTTCAGCATCACCAAAATATCCTCTCTCTACTGAAAAACATTATATTATAGTTAAAAATAATTGGGTGGAACATTGTCTTAAAATGAGATATTCATAATTTGAAAGTATTATTACATAGATTACAGTTTACTAATGAAGAAGAAAGTACCATTAAAATGTAAAGACCTCAAAGATACCAAACCTGTTTGTGTGTATCATGAATAGCACGCTGTCAGTAATATAACAAATTGGCATAACGGTGCTGGTGTGATACAGTGAGTAACACAGATCATCTAGGCAGGATGCTTGTCAGGTATGTTCAACCTGAATCTAATCACGAGGAAATGGTTATGCAATCTATGTTGGAGTATATACTAGAAGGACAACTACACACAATAAAAATATCTACATTAACTAAAAAATTTGACATATGAGAGAATGTTCTATATAAATGGAGACGGACGATAAATTATATCCAAATGGAATGCATTAATAATGACCAGATCCTAGATATTTTTTGAAAAATCTATATAGGACCTTTATGATAGATGGGAAAAACTGGAATATGAACTGTAGAGCAAATATTATTATAAACATTGTATTTAGTATATAATCATCTGGTTGTTACATTTGTCTTCTTGTTCTTACGTGATACAGATATCAAAGTTTTTAGGTAATAAAATGTTCAGAGTAAACTATTAAAAGTTAGCAATTTACTTTCAAATGTTTCTGAAGACTAAGAGGATGTGTGTGTGTGTGTGTGTGTGTATACAATTCATATATATGTGTATGTATATGCTTTATGTATATAAGTATATGATTGTATAAATAAGTATATACATGGATTATATACACACATGGATATGAGGAAGAGAAAATATATGTGTATTATATTATATATATATATATAGTACAGAGAAAGAGAGGGAAAATACAAATGTAGCAAAAATGACAGCAGTTGGTTAATCCAGACAAAGGAGATTTAATAGCCATTGTACTTCTGTAAGTTTGAAATTTTTAAATTTTTTTACTGTTTATTTTTGAGAGAGAGAAAAGAAAGACAGACAGAGTGTGAGCAGGGGAGGGGCAGAGAGAGAGGGAGGCACAGAATCCAAAGCAGGCTCCAGGCTCGGAGCTGTCAGCACAGAGTCCAACATAGGGATCGAACCCACCAACTGTGAGACCATGACCTGAGCTGAAGTGGGATGCTTAACCGACTGAGCCACCCAGGTACCCTTTTAAGTTTGAAATTTTTAAACAAAAGAATTATAGGAAAACAATTATATCATTGCTACGTAGATTGATATATTTTTAGAGATTAAATAAGTAATTTTAAATGGGATGACTTTTTTCTGCCTAATCCATCCCATTTTCCAAACTACACTTGTTAAAAGAGAATAAAATTGTCTACCCAAACACACAACTTTTCACTCAGATGAAGATTTTTTGTCTAATGATTATTTTGACATCCAACTTTCAATCTTCAAACAAACAAAAACAAGACAATCTCAAATAAAATTTCCCCACAGTTTGAACGGATGAATGCTCTACTTTCCAGCTACCAGGAGTGGCCTTTTTATTCCCTCATATTTAGTGACTTAAATAAATTCCATTTGATTTTATGGCAGGAAATGTTCCTCACCTCTGTTCACAGAGTTTCTATGATGTCTCTGGAAGCTATTGCTTTAAAGTACTTCCTATAAATTATATCCACGCCACGGACTACAACTTGTCCATCTGTGAAGAAATGATTGAAATATATTATCCTAAATTCTTTATTCAGAGTAATATACTAGTGCTTTTTCCCATTGGTGAGACATCAGATTTAAGGAAAATATAAGAAATCTAGCCTTTTATTTGACTGCATTAATCACTAAGTATGGATTTACTACTTATTGACTTTGACAGGAATTTTAACACAGATACTTTATTTCTAGTTATTTTCTGAAGCAAGAAATGTTGGTTATAAATTTCCAGGGAAAAATTTTTTTTAAATTATTTCTTTTTTTACTGAAAACTAGTTGTTTTTGACAATATCTAAACATCTCGATAGATTTTTATCTTTGGGGGACTCAGTGGTAGCCATGGCTAACACTGATAAATTAGGTACGTAAAATTAACATACGCCATTTGCTTTTGAATGATAAGGTCAGTATGATTAGAAAGTAGAGGGTTTTTCTTCTTTCTCTGTTACAAAATAGAAGTATATGACTGCCACCACTGGATGGCAACCAAAGATACAGAAACACTAGGAATGCTCCACAAACACAGCCTAAGGAGCCTTAGCGTTTCGAATGGAATATAAGAAGATCTTACTAAATAAAATACATTAGCAAGAAAATAAACACGTATAACAGATTTTATGACTGTATAATCTAAAATATATTCTTTAAATAAATCATATTTTAACATAGTTTGAAAAAATTTTTGAAGTTAGTGATCTCATTCTTATTTATCTGGACTATCTCAGAGTCTAATAAACTTTTAAAAGTTTGGCTTCCAAGGTGCTCCTTTGATGGCACCTTCATTTAAGGGAAAGAGAAATGAAGAGCAATAAGGAGGTATTGTTTACAGCAGATTATTGAATGTGAGGTTGTCAAGCTGAGAAATCACAAGCTTTGGAAATGGGCAGAATTGGTTTTGACCCATAGTCCTGAAACGTAATGATTACGTGAACTGGAGTGGATTCTTCTTCCTATCTGTGCTTCCTCATATATAAAATGAGGAAAATATACCTACTTCATAAGGTTGGTAAAAGGGGAAAAAATGAACTAATTTAGGCAAAGGTGTCTATTATTGTGTCTGGCATACAGCAGACACAAAACGAATGATAGCAATTACTTATTCTATGATACAAATGGATGAGTTTTGTTTATATTTAACTCCATCACAAGCAAATTGATCCACATAATACTTTTCATTTATTCTACCTGTGTCATGCTATCCTAAAGAATTCCTTAAAATAAAATGTTAGTCTTGGGATGCCTGTGTGGCTCAGTCGGTTAAGCATCCGACTTTGACTCAGGTCATGATCTTATGGTTCGGTGGTTTGAGCCTGCATTGGGTTCTGTGCTGACAGCTCGGAGCCTGGAGCCTGCTTCTTTGGATTCTGTGTCGTCCTCTCTCTCTCTCTCTCTCTCTCTCTCTGCCCCTCTCCCACGCACACTATGTTTCTCTCTCTCTCTCTCTCTCTCTCTCTCTCTCTCTCTTTCTCTCTCTCTCAAAAATAAATAAACATTAAAAAAAATTTTTTTAAGTTAGACTTGTGTAGTGAGTATTAAACTAAATCAGTTCTGTGTCTTTCCTATAGAATGGTGACTGCACCAAAACATCCTCTGTATAGCATATGCATGGTCTTAGGTACAGCGTGTTGCTTTGCTGACCTCTTTAGGTATAGTTCCTTTAAACTTGAGGTAGTGTTGGACAAGCAAATCCAGCTTCAAAGTGACAATTAGCCAGGCTGTTGTGACAAGCATGCTTTCCCATAAGAACCAGTGGCAGATCAACCTGAATGACAACCAGGGTCATGCCAACAAATGACTATGGAAATAGAATCACCATGCTGCTGTCATTAAATCATGCACAGGCACCACAATTACAGGCTACAGCACAACAACTAGAAGACAAAATTAAAAAGTTTTATACCTTCAAATATTAGGGAAATTCCTCTCCCCCTTAAAGTAATGCCATACTTGGGCCGCCTGGGTGGCGCAGTCGGTTAAGCGTCCGACTTCAGCCAGGTCATGATCTCGCGGTCTGTGAGTTCGAGCCCCGCGTCAGGCTCTGGGCTGATGGCTCAGAGCCTGGAGCCTGTTTCCAATTCTGTGTCTCCCTCTCTCTCTGCCCCTCCCCCGTTCATGCTCTGTCTCTCTCTGTCCCAAAAATAAATAAACGTTGAAAAAAAAAAAATTAAAAAAAAAAAAAAAAGTAATGCCATACTTTACTTTCTTTCTATACTCTTCGCTTCCAGGTTTTTTTTTGTTGTTTTTTTTTGTTTTGTTTTGTTTTGTTTTGTTTTGTTTTAACGATTCTTGCTCTTCAACTGGGACTGACAGAAGATTAGGGGCATGGGGTGGGGAAAGAGCTATATGTTGACCAAGAATAAGAAGACTTGTACGTTTCTCTCATTCAAAACAAACAAACAAAGAGGATTCGATTTTTCTTTCTTTTTTTTTTTTTAATGTTTATTTATTTTGAGACAGAGAGAGAGAGAGAGCATGAATGGGGAGGGTCAGAGAGAGAGGGAGACACAGAATCTGAAGCAGGCTCCAGGCTCTGAGCTGTCAGCACAGAGCCCGTCGCGGGGCTCAAACTCACGGACCGTGAGATCGTGACCTGAGCCGAAGTCGGACGCTTAACCGACTGAACCACCCAGGTGCCACAAGGATTCGATTTTTCTAACATTTATTCTATTTGTGGCATTGACCTGGGAACAAAAGCGATGTTTCATTATAAACTTACTAAAATTAAAGATGAAATTAAACAATGAAATTGTATGTAACTAATCAAGTAAAAATTTCGCTAGAAAAAATATAATATATGTAATTTGATCTATTTACTCTTGCTCAACTCCAGAGCTGAATTTTACTACAAACACCCCTAAATAGTAACTTTGATATTTTAACAAATCTCTACAACATGCACTGACTTCAAGTCCCCAGACTAGTATTGGGTAAACAATGATGTATACTACAGAGTTTCTGAAACAAGAAGCTTAAGAAAGAACAGAGGTAAGAAAAATGTAAAAAGTAACAAATTTCAAAATATAATGAAAAGTGTAAAAGTAGAAGAACATATAAGGTACAGAATTAGTACAAGAAGGAAGAAAGACCTAGAAAAGATTCTCTGAGGAATCAACTTGTAACGCAGGTGCTGAAGGAGAAATAGGATATTTTTGAGAAAGGCAAGGGGGGAAAGGACATGTCTGACAGAGGAAGAGCACACTCAAAGTCATGGGGCACGAAACCAAATGGTGTACGTGGGAAATTATAATTAGTTATGCAGTGATTGAGTATAAAGTTCGTGTGGCAGATGAAAAGAGCAGGACGTGAGGTTTGAGACAAATATAAGTAGACACTAGATCTTGGAGGGCCTTTTGGTTTATATACTTTATTAAATTGGCCATTCAGCCACATTTTAGTAATATTAACACTATCTGTATTCCTGGAGATTTTGCTCTGTTTTGCCCTGTAAGACATTGTGAAAAGAAAGGAAATACTAATTTGGTCACCTAGTGAGGTGTTTCATAGCCAAGGCACATTTTGTTTACTAATAATCCTTGAAATCTTCCAAGAAACTCTTGTTGGGGACTATGATGGAGAGAGGTGGGTAACTGAGATGATGCTTTTAGCTGTCCTTACAATTTGAAGAGCACTTGGGGCATCTCTAGGAGGGGAGGTTCCTGAAACTCCACTGGGGTCAGGGCTATTTACCAGACTTTCTGAGGAGCTCCACAAAGACAGTCTACTGTAGGATGGACACAGGTGGAGTCCCTGAACTCCTAAGAGTTAAACATGTACCACTGCAAGATGTTACTGTGAAGAGGAAGTCACCTGACCAAACCTTGAAACTGTCTTGAGGGAAGGGAATTTCAGTAAGTTCTTTTAGATAAGTGATGCAGAATGAGGATGCTGAGGAAAACAAAAGGCAAGAAGCATAAAGTGCAGTTCCACGGATAGAATAACAAGCAAATAGAATTTTCAGGTTTCTGCCTAAGACCTGAATGGGCTCAAGATCCAGATGCATCAAGGTAATTTCTTATTAAATATAAAATAAAGTTTGTATAAAGCCTGAAATTTAAGAAATACGCCAACAACTTTACAGCCATCACAGAACAGAATTGTACCTACACATTTAAGTAATGAGTTAAAAAATTAATTCTGGGCTTGGCCATTGATATTTCATGATCTTCTGTCATTTCCACATAATATGGATTCACGTTTCTATGTGACTTCACATTAAATAGCTCTACTCTACCCATACAACAAGATGAAAGGGTTCACTGTATTTTGCTTCAGATCATAACATTCCCCGAACGTAATAGTATAACTAAGAACAGAAGCAGCAAACTTCTTTTTCTAACTGGATACTAGTTCAAAGAAGAGAAATCAACAAAGGGTACAAGAAGAAAAAAATATATAAACAACAATTTTGCTGTAGATAACATACTCTCGTTAAATGATAATTAAGAACAGGGAACATGCCTCTTAAATAAAAATGACAAATAAAAGTTTCTTAATTCAGTATTATCCAGTAAAGACACAGAGCTGGTGGAGGAGGAAGAAAGGAAATGCCCCAAAAATGAGAAAGTAAAATATTTGTTTATAGGATAATAAATTATCCACAGTCCTCATGGTTAAAGGTTACCAGGAAGGCCTTTAAAAGCAATTTGATTGGGCAGTTACACATTATAATGTCAAAGTAGGTGTGTGTTGGCAGGAACTAAAAAGAGCTTTGAACGATTATGGAGAGAGGTTTAGTTATTTTCTGATGGTTGCATGAGGCGTATTTTTAACACTGCACTGAGATTTGACCAGTAACCTAGACTTCAACACCGCCTTATTACTCACTTATTACTCACAAGCACTTGAAAAATATTCAGACTTTCAGTGCAGACATCTACTGTGCTGTTTCTTGAATGAAAAAATACACCAGTTAGTCTCGTATCTATTCATTCAGTTGCTCATCACTGACGCATACAATTTATTAGGAACTGGCCCCACAGTGTAACAATGGAAATAGCATGAGATCTGGCATCACTTCCAGTTTTAGCTCTCCTACTTACTGCAGACAGCATCTTGCATCTGTGACTTAATGTCTCCAATTCTTACTTGCTCTCACTGAAAACCAGAGATCATCATAACATCTCCTTAATAGGTATTAATGGGAGATAATACAAAATCCTTAGTTATACCCTGGCTTCGAGTAAGGAGCATTGCTCTCTAATGTTGATGTGGAAACTGTCTCCTCAGATATTACAAGGTTGTACAAACAAACAAGGTCACATAAACTTAATCTCCACCCTAATGACCACTGCCTGAAGAAAGGTGGATCTGAACTTCCTAAAGAGCTCTTGAAATCGGATGTTTCTGAGAACCCCCAAAAGGTGTCCCAGAAGACTGCCCCTGGTCACACAGGCAACAAAGCCACTATACCAGCAATACTGCTGCACCCAGCATCATGGTCCCCACTGGGAAACATAATCTCAGCTTCCTCAGGTCCACCACTGATCTTTTAGGTGTTTTTTAAGTGTTATCACGGATATATGAATGCTCAGCAGCCCGAAAACTGTCAGGTGGTCTGAGGTGTTTTGTGGAAGTGTCCCTCACTCCCATATTTCCATACACAATGGGGAATAATCTGGGAAATAAATTTGAGGGGCAGACACCAGGGTGCCCCTGAACTTGAACCACTTCTCTTTCTACAGGGCTCGTTGTGCATGTTCCTTAGATCTAGATGATTCTTCCTATAGAGTCCCAGCCACCCATGCTCCCAGTTTCACTTTGCCAGATATACCTGAATCTCACTTAGATGAAACCTGGGGCTCTTGCTCATGGAACAGTCTAATGAATGAAGTAGACATCTAAGCAAGCGATTAATGTACGTCTCAGGCAAACGCTATCACAGCGACATATAGGAAGCATAAGGAGCCCTAGAGAATAAAATGACTGATTGATCAGGCCTTATAAAAACATAAAATTACCTCTTTATTTTGAAGGGTTGGGGAAATTCCAAGAATGAAAGGTTTGCCCAAACCACATTGATGTGAAAGAGTTGATTTGATATGCCTCGATTGGAGAAGTGGTGGACAGAGTAGAAAGAGATAAGTCTAGAGGCAGAGAGAAAATTCACACTGTGAAAGGGTTTATAGGCAAGGAATTGCATTGTTGATTTATGGATTCATGAGGAAGGTAGCAGGTGGATGGACTAGGAGTCTATTACATAAATCTGGTTGGGGGATGGGGGGTCTGAGTGCAACAGGAATGCTGGTAGAATGGAGATACCAATCCAAGAATTATAGGAGGAATACAACTGCATGTTAAACTCCCACTCAGTACTATATTTCTGTATATATTTCCTGATCAGTGTATTTGTGGAAAGTCACACATTATGACAATTTAAAGTCCAAACAAAGAGAAATGTAACATTACTTACAACTCAAATGCTAGAGAAGTATTCAGCTTAAGAAAATAACCCTTAATTTAGTCCCACGTCTGGCAGTAAGATGTAAGGCAGAAGTAATTTTTCCATATTTTAAATAGATTTTTAAAATTTGTTTCACTGGAACTATAATATACACCCATGCTTAGTGATATACACAGTAATGAAACCCAAAGCTTTTCAAGAATCACCTTCATAGGTTACTGCCAGGTTATGGAATGTATCAGAATAAACATGTTTAAAACTTGGGTTACAATAAGATCTATGATAGAAAATGATATACTAAATACCTGTTTTCCACCTGATAAACTATTGGGACTACATCAACATAAAAAGCTTTTGCACAGCAAAGGAAACTGTCAACAAAACAAAAAGTCAACCATCTGAACAGGAGAAGATATCTACAAATGATATATCTGTTAAGAGGTTAATATCCAAAATATATAAAGAACTCATACAACTCAACATCAAAAAAACCAAATAATCTGATTTTAAAATGGGCAGAGGACCTGAATAAACATTTTTCCAAAGAAGACATACAGATGACCAAAGACACATGAAAAGACGCTCAACATCATTAATCAGGAAAATACAAATCAAAACCACAAGGAGCTATCATCTCACAGCTGTCAGAATGGCTAAAATGAAGACAAGAAACAACAAGTGTTGGTGAGGATGTGAAGAGACAGGAACGCTTGTGCACTGTTGGTGGGAATGTAAATTGGTACAGTCACTGTGGAAAACAGTATACAGGGTCGTCAAAAGTTAAGAAAAAATAAAAATACTTTATGATCCAATAATTTCACTATTGGGTATCTACCTAGGGAAAACAAAAACACTAAGTCAAAAAGATATAGGCACCCTTATGTTTACATAAGGAGGGAGATACAGGCCTCCAGTTATGGAACGAGTAAGTCACGGGAATAAAAAGTAGCGCATAAGGAATAGTCAATGATATTGTAATAGTGATGTGATGGGACAGACGGTAGCCATTCTTGTGATGAACATAGCATACTGTATAAACTTGTCAAATTCCCAAGTTGGACACCTGAAACTAATAATGTAACACTGGGGTCATCTATATTCAATATTAAAAAAAAGAACTGGCAATTACAAAAATTATGCTTTATAGATTTATAGCATGTTGTTTATACTGCATTTTAAAGAACTTCCTTTGGAAAGCAGAATGAGAATGAGAATTTCTGCAGGTTGGCAACACCGCCTACTGTCTGCTTGCTACTTCCTTATAATTGTGGGCTGTGATCCAGGGTTGAACACAGAGGGCAGTTTAAGAGTAGTACCACAATAGCAGGCCTTTTCCCCGGCGGTATATGCAAAGGAATTAATCTTAGAATGCTATTTTAAAATATCTCAAATAAATAAATTATTTCAAATATCACATATTTTATGTAGACTAAAATAGAGGTGATAATCTGAATTTTTCACAGTTTTTGGCATTAATTTGAGGTAGATGTAATTTGGCTTACAAAGATGTTTAACTCTTCAGCTTCGTCTCTCATTACCACCCCCTTTCTGCCATCTCCTTCCCACCTTCTAACTCAGTCCCACACTCATCACGCTGCTCTTTATCCAGAAGCCCTTTCCCCCCGCTGTGCCTTGAGAGCTGGGGGTTTCTCTGCATAAAATTCTCTTCTCTTACCTTTTCATCTAGCTGGCTCCTACTTACCCTGCAGGTCTCCGTGAAAATCAATCAGGCTCCTCAGGAGGAGATTCTTGTTGAAGAGATCTACTGGAGAAGGTGCTGTCAGGTAGAGGGGAGTGAGGGATCCAGGACGGAGCCAAGATAAATGTTATGCAAGAATGGGGTCTCTATGTGGGGTTAACTTCTTCTGAACCCACCAGGAAGCAGTGGGACACAGACTGCAGCAGGAAGTTGATTCCACCTGGAGACAATGATGCTGCTCCGTGGACCTCAGTCATTACCTCATGACTGGGGCCTGGGGAGGGGGTCTGAGAGCAGCACATGCACTCTGAGCCAGGTGGCAATCCTGTGGAGAAGGTGCCAGCTGGGGGTTGTTGACAAACACTTCCAGAACTAGAGAAATGAGTGTGAGGCAGGTCAAGAAGAGGGTGGGGTATAGAGGAATCGGCAGAAACATCAGATCCCTTTCTGCCTGACTTGTGGGTGCCTTGTCAGCGTACTCCCCCAGCACCCTGAGCGTCACTCTCCCAACACTCACTAAGGCTTCCACAAGTGCCGCCACTCTCAAGAAGGCAGGGATCACTTCTGTGCATTTTTAATGGACACACAGTAGATACCACATAAATATTTGTCAAACAACCTTCAACAGAGCCTCACACACAGTAGGCACTGTATAAGTATTTGTCAGATACGATTCAGTAGAGAGAAAGCTAAAATCCCCTAACAGAAATTTTAAATAGGGAACTTCTTTTGAAGCAGCTTACACTGCTCACCAAGTCAAGTTACTTATACTCATTTGTATGCAGTTAGAAATCATCTGCCTCATCAAAATAGACAAGAGACAGAAAGATTCTTGACTTCCACATCCTCTGAGAACGCTCTTGGACAGGTGGGATTTCTCTCCATACTGTACCACCCATAAGCTGCTCTTTAATTTCTTTTGAATTAAAACTGAACAGTTTGTTTAGTTGGTGAAATCTTTATAAAGCTGAAACAATTTGTCATCTGGGCTGTTACAAAACTTCTAGAGAGGAAAGCAATACATTTGCAAGTAAAATGAACAGGAAACTGCTAATTAGGCATCCCAAAACAACCATGTGTTTTCCCAGGAACGGCATTAAAAATTTTTTAAAGATAAGTAAATAATAAAAATAATAATAAAGTTTGTTGGTGAATAGTTCCCAAAAGACACGCATTAAAAAGCATGATAAATTATGTCGATATACGCACTAATGGATCAGGTTTGTGCATGCCTCTTGAGGCGGGCTATGTGGATTTGGATTGAGTCCCAAAGAGAAGCTGACTTACATCTTGCATGAATAAATTTCTAATTAGCTGCCCAGTCCTGAAGCTTTTACAATCTAGAGATAGTTTAATCTGAGGGTCTGGGCCAGGGATAGAAATTGTGGCCAGAGAATATTTAAAAATTGTAGAACCAGTTGATATTGAAAACATCATGTTCCAGACAGAAATCTTCATCCAAAATACATACACTAAAAATTATATATATCGGGGCACCTGGGTGTCTCAGTCTTAGGTTAAGCGGCCAACTTCGGCTCAGGTCATGATTTCGCGGTCCGTGAGTTCAAGCCCTGCATCGGGCTCTGTGCTGACAGCTCAGAGCCTGGAGCCTGTTTCAGATTCTGTGTCTCCCTCTCTCTGACCCTCCCCCATTCATGCTCTGTCTCTCTCTGTCTCAAAAATAAATAAACGTTTAAAAAAAATTTTTTTAATTATATATAAATATTCAACCTTGTGTAGAGATGATCTGTTTCATTCCTAACATTTCTTTTAAATTAAATAATACCATCATTAATAAATCATGAGTTTCCCTTCCAGACATTTTGTTTCTGTAGATATAATACTAAGAACAAGTGTGATTGATATCAACCTTATATTTATTTGCAGTTACTCAGCAGTCTATTACGGTCAGTATTTAGAAAGCCCAAAATACCCATTATAATGCAAAACTCTATATATTGTATTTTGTATATTTGCATGAAAAAGCAGTGATTTTCAAAGCCTTTCCTCCTGAGCACTGCTGCAGATCCAAATGTGGCTTAAATAATTAATTTCCATCAGTGATACTAAATATCTAAGAAGGATTCGATCAATGTTTTTCTTCCAGAATATGCAATACTTAAAATTCTGGCTGTGTAAAGTCTTCAGCCATCTGATATGCAAAATTCATTATGCAGAAGGCGGACTGTATATCAAAATTGAATTCTATCAGATACCAAGTCTGCTCTAAAATCTTTATCCAAACAAGAATGACATCATTTCTACAGTAAGATTTATCACTTCCTGATATCTAAACTTCCTTAGGAGGTAAATAAGTTCTTTCCTATGTTACAAGTCTAAAATCATAGGAAAAAAAGATAATTATTAAAAAAAAATTTATGATGCCCTAACACAACAGTTCTCACACTTGATTGGTCATTAGAATCATCTGGAAAGCTCAGATTCCTGGTCCCCAACCCAGTGTTTCTGATTTAATAAAGGTCTGGGGCGGGGGCCAAAAAATTGGAGAGTTAAATGCACTAAATACTCAGGACATTAAAAAATATATATATCTGGGGTGCCTGGGTGGCTTATTTGGTCAGGCGTATGACTTTGGCTCAGGTCATGATCTCACGGTTCATGAGTTTGAGGGGCTCTGTGCTGACAGCTCAGAGCCTGGAGCCTGCTTCGGATTCTGTGTCTCCCTCTCTTTCTGTCCCTCCCCCACTCACACTCTGTCTCTCTCCATCTCCCAAAAGTGAATAAATGTTAAAAAAAAATTAAATATATATATGCATATATATATACATATATATGTGTATATATACGTATACACATATATATACGTATACACATATATATATGTATACACATATATATGTGTATACGTATATATATGTATACACACACATATATATATGTGTATATATATCTCCTACATCTTCTTCAAGGTGAGGTCTTATAATATAATTAGTGTCTCTCTTAAATAAACATCTTTCTTCCTTATGAATGCATTGGGTAAAAGGAAGGAAAAGAACCCTTTCTTCTTGAGAAATTAATTAGATGAAATTAAAAAAAAAAAAAACAATTTCTTTAGGGAAAAGGAAAGTGCTTAGATAAAAATAATAAGGCAAGCCAATATATAAATTTCAGAAAATAAAAGCAAATGTATAATCAATTATGTATTGGAAAATAGCATTCCTGGGGCGCCTGGGTGGCGCAGTCGGTTAAGCATCCGACTTCAGCCAGGTCACGATCTCGCGGTCCGGGAGTTCGAGCCCCGCGTCAGGCTC
>NW_024412405.1:19175860-19432113 GCF_014898765.1 Herpailurus yagouaroundi
CCCATTCATGCTCTGTCTCTCTCTGTCCCAAAAATAAATAAACGTTGGAAAAAAAAAAATTTTTTTTAAATAAAAAAAAAAAATGTATAATTCTTTCCAATTGCCAAATGTCATCACATGCCTTTTCCGTATCTGGGATTAACTTAATTTTTTTTTATCATTTCACTTACATGCTCCCCATATATCAATTTCCAGTGTGAAGATTATGCCACATCTCTCTTCCATTTTACTTTAAACTATCATAAACCATACACTTGATAAATCTATTTGCTCCGGTTTGGAATTGCAAGAACTGTAATAAAATAACCAAACAGGCAAGATAAACCCTCACTACCAATCACAATGTTCTCTCCTTATCTCTATGCAACCGATCTTACTCCAACAGGGCTGCTCAACAGTAGTATTGACTGGGGGGCTTATAAACAACACACATTTATTTCTCACAGTTCTGTTGGCTGGGAAGTCCAAGATCAAGGTGCCAACAAATGCAGTGTCTGCTGAGAGGTCAAGTCCTGATTCACAGTCATCTTTTCACGGTGTCCTCACAGGGGAAGGAGTGAAGGATCTCTCTGGGGTCTCTTATCAAAGCGTAAATCCCATTATTTTTTATAAATATTTTTTTAATTTTATTTATTTATTTTGATAGAGAGTGAGCAGGGAGGGGCAGAGAGGAACAGACAATCCCAAGCAGGCTTTGCACTGACAGACACAGGGCTCAATTCCAAGAACCATGAGATCATGACCTGAGCCAAAATCAAGAGTCAGAGGCTTAACAGACTGAGCCACGCAGGAGCCCCAGCACTAATCCTCCCCAAATCCTTACTTCCTAATACCATGGCGCTGGAGGTTAGGTTTCAGCATATGAATTTGGGAGGGACACATTCAGTCCATAACACACCTTCCTATCCAGGGTGTGAAATGTGAGAACTAGGTTGAGTTTGGGTTCTATTCAGTTAGTCGGGAGAGCAGTGTTCAGGCAATCCTAATCTGCCCCCAACTCTTTTTAATCTCCAAACCACTGGTTTGACTTTTAGTGAAGTAGTTACCAGTTTCTCCCTGTTTCATGCAATTTGTTTCTCAAATACTTCTAAGCCTTACATTGAAAAAAACATTTAGAAAACTTTTATTTGCTTTTATTTTATTTGCCAATTTACTTTTATTTTATTTGATGCATGGGCTTTTCAAGATATTGTCTTAAGACATCTTTCTGTATTTCAGAAAGACAGATAATTTTCCTTTAATATTTACATGGATAATTTTACTTTTTAATTGGTTTATTTTTGGAACAGGACTGAAAGTACAAGGTAAATAAATTACAAAAACACATGGAATTATGAGCAATCATTTTTTTCTTCCTATACATATCCTTCACTCATCTTCTTCTGTATTTCCTAGAGAAATATGTATGAGAAATATTTCTCTATTTCCTAGAGAAATATGTATGGCTACCTCTTTCTTTTAAAAAAACCTAAGTTATATTCCATTTTTGAATATACCATTAATTATTTCCCTATCAACAGACATGTTGGTTATCCATACCTTATGCTACCATAAACTATGTGCAATGCATGCTCTTTTGTTTACATATATTAGTGAATCTCAGGATAAATTCCTAAATGTTAAACAGCTGATTCAAAGGTCATGTGCATTTGAAATATTGACAGATGTTGTCCAATTGCCCTTCAAAGATGTAGAAATAATGGCCCCTCCTATTGGGGGACTGACATACCTGTTTCTCCACACTTTGGTCATTGCAGTGAATTATCAAATTTAATTATCTTTATTATCATAAGTGAAAAAACAAATTTTTAAATTTAATTTGCTTTTATTTAGTGTTGGAAATTCTTTAATTTAATTTGTAGGTTGAGGGTGTTTTTTTTTTCATATGTTTAAGAGTCCCTGATAAGTTTCTATGATCTATCTGTTCATGTACTTTGTCCACTCTTCTATTAGATTTTTTGTGCTGTTTTAATTCATTTGAGGAAGCACTTCATTTCAGGGGGCAGGGGGAGTCTCTCTGTGATATATGTTGTGTACATTGTATCCCCAGTGTGGTTATATACTTGTAGTTTCCTTGTAGTATAATATTGCTCTGCAAACAAGACTTACATTTCCCCGATAACACAAATGTGAAAGATTTTCATTCACTGTGGATAACTTCTTATTCCTTAGAGGTGCGTGTGTTATTCCTCTTTTTCATTTTTCTTCTCTCACATATAACCATGAACAGATTGGCCAATATAAATCAGTAGGATTGTGTTGGTTTTCTCTCAGCTTTATATCCAAAATTACTCTCCATGAAGCATCCAAATTGTAGCTGCCTTGGCTTGATTATCTGCAATGACTTCTCAGAGCACCTAGAATAAGACGCAAGCTTCTCCCCTGGCCTATGTGATCAGACACCTGCCCCATCTACAATCTCCTTACAGAAAATCCTTACACATCTTTCCTGTCTCTTTGTTCCACACATGCTGATTTTCCTTCTGTTCCTCAGACACATGGACATAATATTCTCTCTACTTGGAAACACAAGATCTTCCTACATTCTCAGCTCAAATATGTTCTCCAGAGAAGTTTTCTCTAGAGATTTAATGGAACACAGTGTCCTTCACAGCCACCTGTTCTACAGGTGTTCTAGATTTTAAGTAAAGCAAATCAACTCCATGGTGTGGGTGGGCCTGTCCAATCAGCTGAAAGGCTTAAGAGAAAAACTGAGGTCTCCAGAAGAGGAAGGAATTCTACCTCCAGATGGCTTCTGGACTCAAGACCAAGATATCAACTTCTGCCAGAATTGCCAGCCCACCGGCCTGCCTTACAGATACAAGAATCACCAGTCTCCACAATTGCATGAGCCAATTCCTTAAAATCCCTTTACATAGATGATAGACAATAGACAAATGATAGGTAGAAAGAAAGAAAGAAAGAAAGAAAGAAAGAAAGAAAGAAAGAAAGAAAGAAAGAAAGAAAGAAGAAAGAAAGAAGAAAGAAAGAAAGAAAGAAAGAAAGAAAGAAAGAAAGAAAGAAAGAAGGAAGGAAGGAAACTACTGATATCATTCATTCTATTTCTCTGGAGAACCCTATTACATCCAATAAGTTACCATATGCCCATCACATAAAAAGCCCAATCACTGCAGGTTTCATGTTTATTCTGTGGCTCCTTCTATCCCACAGAGCATCACATTTTACCTCTAAACAAATATGTATCCCAAATGAGAAGTGTGACTTCAAATTAGATGGCAGTGACTCAATTCCGAACCAATAGCAGCATACATGTTTTTACCACTTTGCATTATATTTAAATAGTCCATGCTAACTAAAAGATATTAATTTTGCTTGATGCAGAATAATTTAAATATATCACCTGAAATGGTGTTGATTTAATGATCCAATATACCTAAAAATGCCTAGATTTTGTCTATAATAATCCATAAAGGAACTCATATTACATCTATGGACATAATTGGTATTTCGTATTTAATTTGTATAAAATTTACAGGAAAATGTATTTATATCATCACACATCATGTATTAAAACCTTACCGACTAACAAACAGTCTTCAATTTACAGAAAAGGAAGGCTTTCTTGCTGTCAGAACTGCATAGAATGGGGAAAAGAAACGTGTAGTAACTCATCAGTTCAGGTTAAAGTTTGGCTGATACTAACAGAGGAAATTCAAGAAATATATTGTATTTCTTAACACGTCAATATCATTTTTCATATTATAATAATATCGGCATCATAAAAAATTTAAGCACTACCTTGAAGTGTATAGAAAACAAAATTTTCTTATTTGTATTTCCCCTTCTCCCAATCAGTTTTTAGAGTTTTGTTCTATATAGGATGGACTAATTTTGATGCTACTTTCTTTTTTTTTTTTTAATTTTTTTTTCAACGTTTTTTATTTATTTTTGGGACAGAGAGAGACAGAGCATGAACGGGGGAGGGGCAGAGAGAGAGGGAGACACAGAATCGGAAACAGGCTCCAGGCTCCGAGCCATCAGCCCAGAGCCTGACGCGGGGCTCGAACTCACGGACCGCCAGATCGTGACCTGGCTGAAGTCGGACGCTTAACCGACTGCGCCACCCAGGCGCCCCTTGATGCTACTTTCTAAACTTGAGATTCATTTCCTTCATTATTGTGAGTCTTCGGTGTCTATTCAATATCTAAAAGATTTATAACTTGACCTCGTTGTGGCTGCCACTGTATATAAAACTGATTAAAAATAAACTTTGCCTAGGTTATACAAACACTCAAAAATTTGCATTCATCTATTTCCCTAGGAGAACTAAACAACAACAAAAATATTAATACATTTGCTCATTTCAGTATAGTTATGAGAAAAAGAAATCTTCCGAACAATGAAATAAATATTCAGGCAAGTCAAAATATAAAGGTCAATATTCTTCAAATGTTACATTCATTAAGGTGTAAGTAAGTTCAAATTAGAGTTTGGAAACCCATTTCAATAATATCTAACAAAACTTATATATTTGTCTTGAAGAATGCATCCGAAAATAAGGATTTTGTTGGCTGGGCAATAAAATGTTCTGATAACTGATGAGATGCCCTAATAAAATTTATGAGACTATCCTGGAGTCTATTTGAAAAAGAAAGTATTAAGAATAAGTGACTGGTCTCTTTCATCTCTCCTCTGGCGTTTTATTTTAAAATATAATAAATCATTCACTGATGAATTTATATGCTATGTTGTGGAAATAGGACTAGACTAAGAAAAACCATGTTCCCTCTTTGTAGTTTAGCAAACTTATGCCTATTTTACTGAAGAGGGAATAGTTTTTCACCTGTAAGCTCAATATGAAAATGAAGGAAAACTAAGGAACCGTTCTGGCTAACGTAGGAATGGGCATCCTGGAGGCCTTTCAGATTGCCGCTGTTTTGCAATAACACAATCTGGAAGTCACAAGTCTATGGAACTGTGATGAAATCCGTAACCCCAAAGAGATAACAACTTCTGTGCCAAACAGATGGGGAAAGGTCCTTTAGGTTTCCACTTCAGTAAACTTTTATCTTACTATCTTTTTTATTTTATTTTTTTAAATCTTCCTCTACACACAATCCCTGATGGAAACAAGTAGCAAGTTAAAAACAGTTTATGTGTACTGTGGAGGTCTGGCAAGAACCTGAGTAGTTAGAGACATGGCGATGGCTGATGTTCAATCTCATTTTGTTCGAGGGATGCTGTTCACAATATGTATTTCCTTTGGGAACTCAGTGGATGGAGAGTGATGACTGTAAGTGTAGCAGCCTTAAAATTGTCACGTCACCAAAACAATCTGGTGTGTGATGTACTGAAATTTAGTGTGGCTTCAGAGCTTTGTTTCCAGTCAACTGGTAGTTCGTAATGAGCAACCCTAAGATGCTACAGCCAGTGACTGAATATTCCCAAACTACAGCTTAAGAGTAAAATATTTTTATTTTATCTTCATACTGCTTTTTCTTTGTATCTTAACTTTTAGTGATCCCTTAAGAAAAGTGAAACGTTGCATGGGTACAAGTCAGACAAAAATTCTCTACAGTTAGGGTAGTTGATAAACTGTGTATTAAGGTCTATTTTCCTTACAACCTTAATGAAATTATTATCTAAAATATCAAATAATATGATTAAAATATTAATAAGGGACTATCTCCTATTCCCAGACCAAAATCCCTAATATTAATTTTTATTGACTCATACACTAACCTCCACACATATCTTTATTTTCCAAATGAAAGTCTTCTGTTCCATGATAAAACTCATCCAAAGGAGAAGTTCAGTAGAATTTCATTTCTACTGAAGTCAATAAGTATACACTGTTTAATAATAAGAAGATTTAACAGTTGTGTGATGTTAATTATATGATTGCTACTACTCTAAATTATTTCTGTGAATAACATTTAATTATCAAATATGAGACAGATATTATTGGCAGCCATGTTTTAAAGATAACTGATACACTTAGTGGTTAATGAAGGTTCCTGAATTCACATTACTAATAAGTGCCTAATCTTTATTAGGAACCTTGGTAGCCTGGTTCTTGAGCCTAACATTTGTAACCTCTGGGCTTTAAGAACTTTCTGAATGAATGGCTGGTATAACGAACAAAGGAAGGGTTAATACTAAATAGGACACAGCCATGAAGTTCAAATGAAAGAGAATGTTGAGAAGGAGAAAAGATAATCTGAAAGGTTACACACAAACAGAAATAATGCAATTAGTAGGCCACCAAACTTGAAGCATTTCTTTCAAGACTACATTTGCTCCCAATCTGTCTTGCTTCCAAGTCTGCTGATTAAAATTCTATCCAACCTTAAAGATTTTGCAGACTCTTCACACATGTAATTATTTGTTCTGTGTTCATCTCCTCTATATCCTAATCTAATGAGAGATGGCTCATGTCTGTCTTGTCCGTCACTGTATCCCCAGTATCTAGAACAATGTGACAGAGTAGCGGCTTAAGTGTAATTTTTTATGCCTTATCATTTTTGTACTTCTATGTTTTATTATAGAACTTTTGAACATACACAAATACAGAAAATAAGCTGCCCTGTACCCAAAAAACAGCTTCAATGATTATCCACACACAGAAACACTTGTTTTACATACGGTATGACCCTCTTCCCTCTAGTCACTGAATTATTTTATAAGCAAATCCCAGATACCATCTAATCTCATCCATAAATATTTTAGAGAAGTTATTTAAAAAATTTTTAATGTTTATTTATTTTTGAGAGAGAGAGACCTGGAGAGGGGCAAAGACAAGAGGGAGACACAGACTCTGAAGCAGGCTCCAGGCTCTGAGCTGTCAGCACAGAGGGAACACTGCCATGAACAGTGAGATCATGACCTAAGCCGAAGTCGGACACCCAACCAACTAAGCCACCCAGGTGCCCCAAGAGAAATTATTTTAAGTGAATGAACTGGGGAAAATGAATGAATGGAGACACATATTACATATTACCTCTTTTATTAAATACTTTTTGAACCCCTTATTTGATATTCAACCATTTATTTGACAGTCTGTGGGATTTTTTCGTCTCTCTTACTTCACAGCACCTGTTTTGGTTGGAAGTGGATAAGTGCCTGAAGTTAAAAGCCTGTGTACATATCATGAACATTTCTTTACTTGTTTTTATTTTTAATTTTTTTATTTTAATTTTTTTTTGAGAGAGAGAAAGAGACAGAGTGTAAACAGAGAAGGGGCAGAAAGAGAGAGAGAGAGAGAGAGAGAGAGAGAGAGAGACAGAATCTGCAGCAGGCCCCAGGCTCCGAGCTGTCAGCACAGAGCTTGAACCCACAGATTGTGAGATCATGACCTGAGCTGAAGTCGGATGCCACCCAGGCGTCCCTCTTTACTTGTTTTCAGTTTCTAAGTCCCTCAGAGGTGAGGACAATGCCTTACTTTTGCATATCATTCAAGGGCTATTGCAGTATCTTGAACATGGAATCTAGTTTTCTCTCTCCTACATACCACTTCCAAAAGCATGTAAAGGGATGCTAAAACAGCCCTCTTGATGTTTCCATTTCAGCTAAGAACAAACAATAGATGGGATTCGAAACTCAGGTGCCAGATACAAAAAGCACATGACTAAAAACCGTTTTCAGTTCTTCATGGTCATATTCACCTTAATTGCATAAAAAAATGATGCTGAAGAGGCAGAAGGAGAGAATTTCTTTGAAGAAACTTGTGGGTTGGCTGTGGCATTCCACCATTCATTCACCCTACGTGAGAAAGGCTTTAGAGACCCTTAAGTTTGCAAGATTGAAAGGACTGGTAATAGATCCCTATGTCTATGGATGACAGCCTGTGCTTGTGGAGGAAGTTCCTGGCATAGCAGCAGAGGAAAGAGAGGCAGTTACACTGGGTATAGGCCAGAGAGAGAAGCAAAGTTTCTATGGTCTACAGCAGTCCATGTTGTAGAAAAAGACCCCAGTAGATCTCAACAGAAAGAAACCAGAGGTTTACCATCAGAGGGAGAAATGAGCCTTGAGCACACAAAGCCCTAGAATATCAATTCCTAATATCTGCTAAGCCAGAGTCGAAACAGCGGCTGGAGGATGAGAACACGTGGTTGGCACATGGACCTGAGGTTGTTCAATCCTCGCTTGAGGCCCCCCCCTAGACTGATTTGGTATGCAACCGGGGAATGGGGAGAAATGACCACCTGAGTTTTGACTATAAAGTTGGACTAGACCTTTTCCTTGCAGAATTTAGACTTGTTATGGGACTGAATTTAATTACTAAATTTACACTAGTTATGGGACTAATGACAATGTAACGTCCTTTACACACTGAGAGTGACCAAAGGGTTCTGACAATTGGCCAGGGTGTCATCCTATTGCTAAGATAGAAAGTAGCCTTGTGAGTAGGTTTAAAGAAGTAGTTCCCACTCTCACCTGAATCCAACTACCTGAATGTAATGATTACACACTTAACAGGAGACAACTGACTGCTAAGGTAGTAAGCCAGTGAAGAGGGATTCAGAAGAAACATCTCAGTTCAGAAGACGGGATAATGTGCAATTATTACCCAACTGTTGTAGCATTTTTAGAAAAGACCAAAATGTGTATACTGGCCTGCGACAAATGGGTATCATCCTGGGTTTTAACACTAGTTAGGAATGTGAAGACTTGGAACAAAGTAGATAAAAAGTGTATCCCCTTGCCACTCTCTATGTCATTTTCCAAACTACTTCAGGCACCATTTACATACAATTTATTTGCCAAGCAGACGAACTAGAGTAAGGCAGAAAAAGACAGTACACCACCAAGAACTCTGCAAAGTCTAGGTCTATTCTGAACCCAACACATACCTGTTTATTCTGAACCCAATACACACACCCGTATTCGTCCTCCTGGACATACACTATGCGATTGATTTGATAGTCCCTTAAAAGGTATCTACGACCATGCTTTATTTTTATTTCTCTCACAAAAAAGCAGAAGTGTTTCAGTTCATCCCTCACTGAGGATTGTAAACTCAGGCTTTTGACCTCAGGCACTTTTATCCACTTCATACCCAGATGCCTCATCTGTGATAAAGACAATCACATGTCTCTAACCCAGAACACTTGAGCTTCTTAGAGTTCTTTAGAGTCTGAGTTCCCAAAAATATCTATGGAAGTGCACACCATGAGACATGCATGATTTTAAGAGTAAGTCAGAAAACAAACCAGCATGCAGAGTCAGCCATAGGAAGAAACTCTTATGATTCATCTTTATTCTCATCTTTCAGCACTCAGTTTCATTTTCCACCCATGTATTACCCACCAAAGGGTTATCACCAAGCCACCTCCCAAATCTCCAAATTGCTTAGTTCTCGGTAACACTTACAAAACTTCTTATTCCTCAGAGTCCTCTTATCTTTAAAAATATTACTGATAGGTGTTCAATGATATTAAACATTCTTAACCTGTCAGGTAACACAGAGTTCTATAATAAAAGACACTGCAGTAGATAAGAAGAACGAAGATATATGACATGTAAATGCAAAAAATATAGGTGTCATGGGGGAGTTAGAGGTTACGACAAAACATAAGTGAGGGGATTCATTCCATGAGGACTCAAGATAAAAGTGGGAGTTTGGCAAAGCTGTATGTACAGTTGCATGGAGAAAATGATTTAGTTGAAGATCATTCCATTAATAGTGGGAAATTCAGGGCCCACAGCAGATTGCCATGGTGGGGTAGGAGTGGGGACATCTCCTAATCACATCTCATATGCCACTTCAAACTCTGAAGCAAATTAGATGGGCCGTAGATATGATAACAATGATGATCATCAGGAAGGTATACTTCAACAATACTAGAAACCTTACTGAATAGACAGAAATTGCAAGGGGAAAAAAAGAACTACTAAACAGATTGTTTAAGTCAGGAAGAACATCCTGCCTTTGCATAAGCCACCCAGGAAAAGCAACTAGTTGTTACATTAATGAAAATCAGAACAATCCAGAGACCTGACTGCTTTGTTGTCCATAACATTTGGAAATTAGGCCAGGTGTTTAAATAAATAAATAGATAAATAAATAAGTAAACAAACAAATAAATAAATAAATAAAATATAGTTGAATGCAGCAAGGTCAGGAAGAAGAAGGAAGATCGAAGATAAAGTAGCTTTTCAGATAGATAATGTAAGGGAAAAAATTGAAGTTAAAAAATATTATATTCACACGCAATTAAAAAATTTTTTACTTTTTTAAAGAAATGTATGAATCAAAGAGGTGCATACAGGGATCAGCTAGCAGCTTTGTATCATAAAATAAATACACAGATACATTTGGATATATATATGTGTATATATATATATATATATACACATCTATATCATAAATATAATAAATAAATATAAGGAAATATGCTATTGTCTGGGAATCTGATAATGGATAAGTATAAAGTCTCAGAGGCTTCGAAGGTTTTATATTTTTATCTGATTTTTAAAAATTCAATTATATTATGTTCAGAAGGGCCACCTTATAATGAGAGTTTGAAAGGAAAACACTGAATTAGGAAAGAAGCATTAAGAAACAATAATTCAAGATGAAGTAGAAATCATGTGCATTATTCATTTTTCTAGGATACCTCACAGCTCCTGGCTAGTTTGAGAGTTGTTGTACAGGTCATAAATTCCTAGAGACTGAGGGAGAATAACTGAATTATCCATCTATTAATCAGAAGGGAAAAGGGAGCTCTGGTAATTAAGTAGCTGTCACATGCACTTCAATACCCCGAAAGAGTAGTGCAAACCATCAAACAATCAATTTGTAATCACACAGAACTGAGAACAGAGCTCTGAGAACAGAAGGACTGAGGCGCCTCTCAGAGAACAATTTTGTTTCATGATAAAGAGACAGGAGGGGGAGATAAGAGGGACTTCAAGAGATAGAGACTGAATGGAATTCAGCAACATATTTTCATCTTAAACCAGAAATTCTGTGAGCTGTTGACCTCACTATTGCAGTGTAGTGTATGGTGTCCATGCAGTCCTTAAAATCATTTGAATTAAAATAGATTTTGCTTCACAAATTAAACACTCCTCGTATCCTACAGATAGCTGAGATATTTCCATCTATAGTCACAAAGGATTCCACTTCTTTTGATGAGCGCAAACCTGATTTCGCTCCATTTTATAGGACTGTCATAATATTGAAACAATCAGTATGGCTCTCCTATTTTTTGAGACAGCACGTCTGTGCACATAAATAATCTTATCAATCATCTCCTAAAAAATGCCTTCAGGAGAAGAAGTCTTGCCAAAATAGTCACTTTGCTCTTATAATGAATGATAGACTCAGTCTTGGCCACCAATTTATCCTATTGATGTGTTTGGCATAATTTCTCTAGAATGAATCTGATGAATTTTATAATCCACCATAAAAAAGAAAAAACCGCTATCATCCCTAAATGCGGTATACATTTACTTGATAATTCATTTCTTCAAAATTCAATGGCGTTATTTATCTCCATCAAGTGCACATCTCCAAAATGAGTATTTTATTTGAGGATCTTAGTGTTTTCACACAGTGATCACTATTATACTTCCTTTTGTCTTAAGGAGAAAGTACCTAATAATTCAAGATTGCAACATTCATCAGGATTTAACTTTATACTGAAGACTTTTTAGATAAATTCACTAGTTCAGTATTTAGCCATATCCATTAATGCTTTGACAAAACTGTATCACAAAATTACTATGAAAAGCCAAATTAGTTAGAAATTGAATGTAAAAATAGCACTTTCACTTTAAAAAATAATTATAAAAAGAGAAAACAATAACAGCCTATAATTCTAACATCACTATAACATCTTTTCTCATTAAACATAAATAAATACAAGGCAAATAAAAAATAAGCTCCCGAGTACTTTTTAAGTATATTTCATGTAACTGTCCAGAAATATTCAATGCAGAACCAACATTGCTATTTTTTATTCAGATCTTCTGCTAAAATATGTAATATCCTAGTTTTAACTACCTTAATTTAATAATTTTTTGAAATCGTTCCACATTAGCAGATATAAATATGCATAATTCTTGACTAACACATAGTATTCCATGGTGAAGATATCATAATTAGTGAACTAGATACGAAGATACTAGATTTTAGCATTGACTTTGTATTGAAGACAAAATAATCCTGTTGAATATTTATATCAAGAATTGGCTGAGCCACAAATAAAAATATAATTTAAATGATATATTTTTAAAAAAAATTTCAAATACGCATGAGAGTTTTCTCAAAATCAAACAGAAAAGAGATGCCACCCAGTCAGCTTATTTTGGAGCACCAAGGAGTAAAGTTTTAGGAGAATTAAATGAGATAATGCTTATAAAACCTTGTCTGCTAGAAAATAATCAGGGCTTAAGAATATTTGGAAACAGCCTGGAGATGGTGGTAGAGAGCCACTGTGGGAGGCTTGCCTGATGCCAGGGGAGCCAAGAGGAGTGGAAGTAGATTGGGGACCTATGAGATTGGGATGGACCAGAGGACATATTCTCAAGGAGAGGAAAATGGCAGTTACAGTCATGAGGTAGAAGGGGTGTTTGAGAAAAGATTAAAGCAAAGTGCAAGCTGTTCTCAGGAGAGTGAAGTGGAACAGTGCACTTGGAAGTAGCTGACAGACAAGAGGCTGGGTGATGCAGGGAAGGGGAGAATGAGCTGGAAACAAATGAGAGTAATGAGAATCACTTCCTTTATCAGAAATGTAGACACTTTCTATAGAGAATTCTTGCTAAATATGAGCTTTTTTTGAAATTCTTAAGCCATGAATAAAGTCTTAAGAAATACACGATATAGAAGAAAATATATTCTTTGAGTTGAAAATACTATCTCTCTAAAAAGTTTTTCCAAATCACTGATTTCCCCAACAGTATTTCTTATTACACAAACTCCAGCCCAAATACTGGAGAAGAGTGGAACAAACTGAAACTAAGGTTCTTGTGGCTCTAGAATGACATGATATAATGTAATGTAATATATTATATATACTTATATAATATACTAAATCTTTCATTAATCCCCATGGGATTCTCATTACTCTTTGTAGAAAAATTGTTAATACACACAAAAAACCTCCCTTCCAGTTTGCACAAGGTAAAAAGAGATAGCACAAGTCAAAGTATAATTTAATTACTAGACTTAAGTGATAGAACTTTCACTGGCATGAAGACTGTAAGAACTCAAAGTTCTACATACTGTAAGTGCTCTCAGTAAAGGCAAGAAATACAAATTTTAAAAAATACATTCTCAAGAAAAAATGTTCCACATCACTCATCATCAGGGAAATACAAATCAAAACCACAATGAGATACCACCTTACACCTGTCAGAATGGCTAACATTTACAACTCAGGCAAAAACAGATGTTGGAGAGGATGCAGAGAAAGAGGAGCTCTTTTGCATTGTTGGTGGGAATGCAACCTGGAGCAGCCACTCTGGAAAACAGTACGGAGATTCCTCAAAAAACTAAAAATAGAACTACCCTATGACCCAGCAATTGCACTACTAGGCATTTATCCAAGGGATACAGGTGTGCTGTTTCAAAGGGACACATGCACCCCCATGTTTATAGCAGCACTATCAACAATAGCCAAAGTATGGAAAGAGCCCAAATGTCCATCGATGGATGAATGGATAAAGAGGATGTGGTGTGTGTGTATGTATGTGTATATATATATATATATATATATATATATATATATACACACACACACACATATATATATATATATATATATATATATACACATATATATATACACAATGGAGTATTACTCGGCAATCAAAAAGAATGAAATCTTGCCATATGCAACTACGTGGATGGAACTGGAGGGTATTATGCTAAGTGAAATTAGTCAGAGAAATACAAAAATCATATGACTTCCTCATATGAGGACTTTAAGAGACAAAACAGATGAACATAAGGGAAGGGAAATAAAAATAATACAAAAACAGGGAGGGAGACAAAACAGAAGAGACTCATAAACATGGAGAACAAACTGAGGGTTGCTAGAGGGGTTGTGGGAGGGGGGATGGGCTAAATGGGTAAGGGGAATTAAGGCATCTACTCCTGAAATCATTGTTTCACTATATGCTAACTAATTTGGATGTAATTTTTAAAAAATAAAATATAAAATTAAAAAAAATACATTCTAACATCCAAAGAACATAATTAAAGAAAGAACACTATCCATGTCAAATACTTTATTCAAATTTAATTATACCCCCAAAAACAATTGGCTAAATTACATTCCTCCCTTCAATAATTTTTTTTCTGTGCAATCTAAGAATCTCTATGAGATATTCAGATATAAACTACAAAATAATCATTTAATGTATAAGGAATACAAGCGTTATAATAAATATGATCACACAGAAATATGTAAACAGTTTCCATTATTTAAATTTATTTAATTACAGTATGTATGTGTTATGGTTAAGCTTAATTTGCTAATAATATTTTAAATTAAAAAAATTTTTAAGGTTATTTATTTATTTTGAGAGGGAAAAACAGTGCAAGTTGGGGAGGGGCAGAGAAAGAGGGAGAGAGACAGAATCCCAAGCAGTTTCCGCAGGGTCAGCACAGAGACCGACAGGGCTCAAACTCACAAATCATGAGATCATGACCTGAGCCAAAGTCAGAAACTTAACTGGCTGAGCCACCCAGGTGCCCCGCTAATAATATTTTAAATGAACTTACCACTCTTGTGGTAACTAAACCACCTATTTTCATGTGGAGTAGGCATGTTTGTAAATCACAAAGCATAACACCCTATCTTTCTTTTTGCAGATTGTTGAAAATAAAATACACTAAAACATTCAATTCCAAATGCAACCCAAGCCTAGTTTCTAAAACAATCACCAGTGCTGGAAAATCAAAGGACCAATTCCCACCCAGTCATACTGACTACTGTTATATACTACGAAGGGAGATTTTTCTTTTTCTTTTTTAAGCCCGGGAGATTACTTCAGAGTACAGTCATTTATAGGAAGCAAAGGAAAAGAAAATGTCAAAGAAATTCTAGACAATGTGAAAAAAAAGGCAAAAAAAATTTCCCCCCTGAGTTTCCCCCACCCTGACAACACACAAATAAACAGTGCCTCCAACAGACACATATGGAAGTACCCCATTCTTACACACACACACACACACACACACACACACACACACACACGAGACACTTGTAGGATGGACATATGAATGTTGCTGAGGTATAGTATTTAATACATTAAATTCATGTTTCAATGAATCTTTGTGTAGGCATTCACATTTTACTGAATTTCTTCACTTTGTGAAACTAATAAAATCAAATGAAAAAAAATAGGATACTTGACAAACAAGACATATTGGATAGAAGGTAAATAATACTTAATTGTTGGTAAGCCCAAGTAAAGCAGAAAGGAAGAAAGAATGGTCAAACACCAGAGAATGCTATCACATTTCTAAAACATCAAAAAGGATCAAATTTATTTCTAACAAACTAAAGAGATAAAACTGTCATATACTCTAACCTCTGTGGCAACGTTAAAACTGAAGTAGTCCATTCAAGACCTGGGAAAAGAAAGCAAGGATGAAAGGGGCCATTATGCTTTCACAACCATTGCGTATCAAATACCTTTTTACTATATGCTCCCCGTCCCAGCATGGTAGTCCATCGGCAGCAGCTAATTCATTAACGCAGAGCTCATCAGCCAGGCCTCCATAGAACGTCCTGTACAGTCTAAGGCTGTTGATAAATTCCCTGAATGGGAAAATAACAAAAACAATCAAAACCAAAAACCCATAACAAATGCCAGTATAAATGGCATAATTTGTTGTGTGTGAAATTTAGAATGTAACTTTTTTTAATTTTTTTTTTCAACGTTTATTTATTTTTGGGACAGAGAGAGACAGAGCATGAACGGGGGAGGGGCAGAGAGAGAGGGAGACACAGAATCGGAAACAGGCTCCAGGCTCTGAGCCATCAGCCCAGAGCCTGACGCGGGGCTCGAACTCACGGACTGTGAGATCGTGACCTGGCTGAAGTCGGACGCTTAACCGACTGCGCCACCCAGGCGCCCCAGAATGTAACTTTTTTTAAATGTTCACTGCTTATTTGTTATATATTCGCAATACTTTTCTAACAATCAAGATAAATACTATACTTCTTTTAAAAAGGATGTATTAAAATTTCCTCTTTTGAATCAAAGTTTTCACAGGGGATGAGTGTTATATAACTCTAGTCCAAGAGTTGTGAAGGGTATACACACACACACACACACACACACACACACACACACACACGTCCCACTTTATATAGTATCCCTAAAAGCTCTTACTCGCTGTGGCATCTGAACCACAGTGACACTAACTACTTTCTTACCCATATAGAAATGTCAGAGGCTCTTAACAAGTTAATTGATTGCTTATTAAATAAAAGTTTATTAAACTTGGGTGATTTTCCTATCTGGGTCTTCTCTTTGGTGTATAAAAACATAAAATAATATATCTTTACTAAGATGAAGAAACAGATATTTAATATATTGCAAAAGCATGAAAATAGAAGTTGTTGGAAGATATAGTATTTAATACATTAGTTTTTTTCCTCTCACAGGAAGTACATCTCTTTCCCCCATCAATTATGGGAAGGGAAAATTCAACAAAAAAGTAGCTTGCTTTTTAACTTAAAAATTTCCAACTTTTAAAATCAAAGCTTTGATGTCCCAGGAACCTGAGTTTTAGCATTTCAAAAAACTAAGTCCTAAAAACTACCTTTTTGAACTGTTTTACATAAACCATTGCTTTGGTGACAACAAAATGAAAAGCCACTAGCTTAATAAAGAGGAGATGTCCCCTGGGCTAGAAGACAGGGGCAGAAGAAAAGCAAACAGAAATCTATAGGTTGAATAATTAAAACGTAGTGATTATGAAATTGCACCCCCCACTGATATTTTTAAAATAATTTCTTTAAAAATGAGATCAAAGAGGAGGGGTTGCTCTAAATTACAGCTGAAATGACCAAATTTTTAAAAATCAAATCTGATTTTGACAGCACTGATGCTCAGCTATATTTCTTTAATGCTTCTGTATTTATTTTGAGAGAGAGCATGTGCATGAGAGAGTGAACGTGTGAGCTGGGGAGGGGCAAAGAGAAAAGTAGAGAAAGAATCCCAAACAGGCTCTGCACAACACAGGGCTAGAGAACTCAGGAACTGTGAGATCATAACCTGAGGCGAAATCAAGAGTTGTACGGTTAGGGGCGCCTGGGTGGCGCAGTCGGTTAAGCGTCCGACTTCAGCCACGATCTCGCAGTCCGTGGGTTCGAGCCCCGCGTCAGGCTCTGGGCTGATGGCTCAGAGCCTGGAGCCTGTTTCCGATTCTGTGTCTCCCTCTCTCTCTGCCCCTCCCCCGTTCATGCTCTGTCTCTCTCTGTCCCAAAAATAAAAATAAACGTTGAAAAAAAAATTAAAAAAAAAAAAAAAAAAGAGTTGGACGGTTAACTGACTGAGCCATCCAAGTGCCCTTGATGCTCAACTGTATTAATTTTATAATTCTCTTTCTTACTTGTTTTCAAAGAACTATTTGTGGAAGTGGCTGGAGTTTTAAGTAACTACTCATCCATACATAGGATAAATGTCATTTTCAAATATGTAACATTCTGATTATCACAGAGATCAGAAGTTTCCACAGCAAGTGTTTGGTGAGTATTTAAACAAATTTTTAGCAAAGCTTCATCAGGAAAGTGATAACAAAATGACTGTAGGATGCATAAATCTGACTCACTTCCAATTTATGCTCAATCCAAAGGAAAAAAAAAGTATGCTGTATTTTCAAACTAGCACAGTAACCACTTATTTATACTTATTGATGCTTTAAGTTGGTTTCCTCTCCTAGAAAATAAGTTCCCCCATGAGGGCCATATTCCTACTAACTGGACTGCATGAACAAATACCAAGTCTCATGTTGCTACTAAAACATAATTGATGAAGCCAACTGATTCTTTCCTAGAGTGATGGGGTTTAATAAATAGAAAGGTGTGTGACTCCTGTCCTGAATTCTGTTCACTATAAATAAGCACCTGTTTGGAATCAAAGAGTCTTCTAGAAATGAAGAGGCCTGTCAAAACAGCTAGAATGTTGAGATCTCCAAATTGACGGTATAAAACTGAACAGATACTTCTTATCAGCCCCAAACCTAGTCCTAATCTCAGTGAATGGTGCCTTCACAACCAATAGATCATCCTGGGAAAAGCTTTCATCTTTCTTTTCTAGTCCTCTTTCCCAATGCTACTCTCACAGCCTTAGCTGAAGCCCCTATCATCTCTCTGGAAAGACTGCACTAGAATGGCATACCTCTAATCTCCTCAACAATCACGTCTCATCCTCTAAGAGCTACCTCTTCAAATTCAAATCTGATAACCCCCAGACTATATCACTCACTTGCTTAAAGCCATCAATGGTTCTCTATTCTCTATAGCATCTTGGAAAGGCACATAAGGCACTCTCTCACCTCTATTTCGGCAGCAGGTCAAACCATACTTTAGGATTCCACAAAAGTGAGATACCTGCTGTTCCCTAAACACACCTTCATGCCTTTGCATGTGTTCCCTCTGAAAGCAACATATCATAGATTTCCACTCATTCTATAAACCAGCAGCTATCAGTTATTTGTCACAAACTACTGAACACTATTGAGTATCAATATGTGTTGGCACCATAGCTAAACAAGACAGTCCCTACCTGCTAAGAATGCACTTTCTGGTGAAAATGCACAGTAATAACACAGTGTTTATAGTGCACATGTGAAGACAGAGAAGGAATCGGGAAAAATGTACAAATAAGATAATACTTTCATCTCAGTGTTTCACGCAAAAAAAAAAAAAGGAAGCAAACAACAACAACAACAAAAACAATAAGAAAGGTAAAGAGGAAAGAGAATACTGACACTCATCTGCAGTTTAGCTCGTGGGAAACGGGCTTATGGGAATTATGTAAAAAGGTAGGAAGAGGCCAGTTTGTAATCAGCCTTACTGATCATCAAAAAGTGTTTCCATTTTGTTCAGAAGGCAGAGGGAGCCATTAAATGTTTTCCAGCAAGCAAGTGATGGCATCATGACAGGATCATGGAAATAGGTAGAAAGTCAGTGAGGTCACTCAGGGGGCTATAACCAAGACTCAGGGGGAGAAAATATGAGGGTGTGGAAAAAACATCTGTCAGTGAGCATCATGGCAAGTGACAGAGTTGAAAGACATTAGGAATCTAGAATTGACAGTTAATGTAAAAGTTATAATTCCTAATTGTCTTTTTCAACACCTCCCCCCAAGTGACTGAGGGGATGATTATTATCTCAGTGTTATTCACTGCAATAAGAAGTAAAGGAAAGGTGATACAACTCTTTTCAATGTCCCACACTATACTTAGGATTGCTATTCTCCTGCTCAATATTTTTATCTCTCTATGGTGCATATCACTTTCTATTCTAGCACATCATGTACTTATTTACTATGTTTTATTGTTTCTCATCTGTCTCCCACTCCAGAATAAAAGATTCAGGCAGGCAAGGATTTTTTTTGGTTTGTTTTGCTTACCAGTATAGATCTTAAAACAATTGTGAAGGCATACAGTAATGTCAACAATGAGTAATTAAATTAATGAACAGGTTAAAACTAATTAATTAATAATTAATTCTATTCCCAACATGTTCGGTTTGCAATTTCTTTGGAACATATGGAAAGAGAAATCAAGTAGAATGCTACTTTCAGACTTACTATGTGTAACATCATCTGGGGATCTTGCCAAAATGCAGGTTCAGTTAAGTAGTTCTGAGGTGCAGCCCAAGATTCTACATTTCAAAGAAGCACTCAGATGATGCTAAGGCTACTGGTACAAGAACCATGAATACCATGGATGTTTGCTGTTGGATATGTAACCTTGGAACCAGGGGATTGGACATGTGACATGAGAGTCATTATCTACAGAGGTGATGACTAAAGTCATGAATGTGGATGAAATCTCTCGGGTGAATAGCACATAGTAAGAAAAAGTCAAATGAACTCAGAAGTAGAAAGAGCAAAGGAAGAAAATCGTCAATGATAAGAGCTTTGAACATTAAAGAATAAATAAATTTGAACCTAGAGAGATTCTCCACAGGGTCAAATGCTATTATGAGAGGTTACTTAAAATAATGAAAATGTCCTCTATATGTGGTCACTCAAAAATTCATATGTTGAGACAAGGCCTTTAAAAGGCAAAAAGGCTCAAATGGTTCATACACATAGGTTCTAATCCAATATGACCAGTGTCCTAATAACAAGAAGAGATGCTAGGGGCGCATATAAGCAGAGGAGAGGCCATGTGAGGACACAGGGAGAAGGTGGCCATCTGCAAGAGAGAAAAACCTCAGGAGAACCTAAACCTGCCAATGTCTTGCCCTTGGACTTCTAGCTTCCAGAACTGATGTCCGTTGTTTAAGCCACCTGGTCTGTGGCATTTTGTTATGGCAGCCCTAGCAAGCTAATACAGTAATTAAAGCATCTGAAACAGAGTAATGGACTTCAGATTTGCAGTCTGAAGAGCATTAAAGAGAGAGTGAGAAACTAAAAGTCCCAAAGACGAACATGAAGAGAGTTTTGGTTGAGCATATGTTTGTCTGTTTGAATATGCAGGAGAGTTGAAAATATTTGTGTATGAAAGGGAAGGAGATAACAAGGGTTTGTAGTCATTAGCTTGTTCCCAAATATCCCAATTCTCAACATTCCACGCTTAAAGTCACTCTGAAGCTTTAGTATGTGACTTTAGTATGTGACTAGCTCTGGGTTCTAGTAAATGTAGGCAGAAGTGATGTATATTTCTTCTAAGCTTAAGCTTTAAGAACCAATGTGGTTTGGCCAGCTTCTGTTTCCCTCTTCCCAAAGACTGGCAATGTTTCACAGAGAGGCTGCTTCGTCATTCTGAGGCATAAAGCAGGTAATCTTGAGCAGTGTCTCTGCTGGTCTAAGATATTCATAGGGTGTGGGGTCACCTGCGTGGTTCAGTGGGTTAAGACTCTGACTCTTGATTTCAGCTCAGGTTATGATCTCACAGTTTGTGAGTTTGAGTCCCATATCAGGCTCTGCACTGACAGTGTGGAGCATGCTTGAGATTCTTTCTCTCTTTCTCTCTGCCACTGCCCTGCTCCCTCCCTCTCTCTCTCTCTCTTTCTCTCTCTCTCCCTCCCTCTCTCAAAAATAAGCATTAAAAAAAAATAAGATGTGCATAGGTTGTGAAAAAAAGCACTTTTTTTTTGTCCTAAACCAATGATAGGTTGGGGTTGTTTGCTACCATATCATAATTCAGTCTTTCTTAACTGATAAAAAATAGAAAAAGAAAGTTAAAAATTGATAGATCTCACATTCTAAAAAGAAGAGAGAGTAAAAATTATCAAAAATTGAGTGATTCACTTTGGAGCAAATCTCTGCGACTGAAATAACGGAAGAAAGACTGAATGCTGAGATGAGTTTTGGTTTATAAGGATAGAAATGTGAGGAGAGCTCCTACTTCAGAACTTTATATTCTGTGTTTGGAGGTTCTTAGGTCACAGAGATTAAGAGTGGTGTGGCAAAAAGTGATTGCAAGAAGGGCCGGTGGGGGGCGAGGGGGGTGCTACATCGGATACAGAAAAAATTGAATTGGGAAGTGCAGGCAATAAAGCACCAGTAGCTATAATGAGGTTAAAAAAAAAGAAAACAAAAAGACTTATCTACTGCCACAGAGCCAATTAATGTTGGTCCTATTATAAGAATCCATATTTCAGTTCCCAGGTCAATGCTTGGCCTACTCTACACCATCATGCCTCCTTTTCAAGTTTTACATGAAATGTCTCAATAAATAAAATATTCTGTTCTTTGGATGATTCAAAATTAACTTGCTGGAAGGGTGACTATATCCACACAATTATTTTTCTACAGTTATGAGAGTATTTCCAGTTAAAACCAGGAGCATAGTAAATGCAGGGAGATGGTAAAAGTTCCAGCTAATTATCATTGAGGGGCTATGTTATATATGTCGGTTGCTTGCCTTAGTCTTAAGACATCTTACTTAGTCTTAAGAGTAACAGAAAATATTTTTTAAATATTTAAATATTTTTAAAAACGGGAAAGCATTGCTTGTCAGAATATTTAGTCAAAGCCTGTATGTCAAGGCCATACACAAATTAATAATTTCTCATTTGGGCCTGTAACCATTTAACAAATGATATTCCCATCTAGCTTTGCTCTCCCATCTTCTTTTTGATGCATGTCCCATGTTGTAACCAGAATTGGCTTTAGAAATCAGTCCAACACCTTACTGCTTTAAAACCCTAAGGATTCATTGGCGCCTGGGTGGCTCAGTCAGTTAAGCTTCCACCTTCAGTTGAGGTCATGATCTCACATCTCCTGGGTTTGAGCCCCATGTCGGGCTCTGTGATGACAGCTCAGAGCCTGGAGCCTGCTTCCGATTCTGTGTCTTCCTCTCTCTCTGCCTCTCCCCTGCTTGCGCTCTCTCATTCTGTCAAAAATAAATAAATATTAAAACCCTAACTATTCAGATAAAATGTCTTCCCATGGCACATAATCTACCCACTCTCCACCCCTTAACTTCCCATGACAGCCCCCCCTTCCCTCCACTCACACACACCAGCCAACACCGCACACATATACTCACAAGGCATAAGATATTTCAATATTTACGGGATATGATTCCAGGTTAGCACATGCAGTGTCCTCTACCCTGGATTGCCTTCTCCTCCATCATTCTCCCAACCTTCTGCCTGTCCTTCAAGATTCAGCTTAAAACACATCTCCCCTCCACCTCCTTGCCTGAGCAGCCTGTGCAGTTTTATTTGTTCATCCTCGTTTCTTGCACAGCACCAGGCATCTGTTTTTCAGGCCTGGCTATCTGATATTATAACCCCTTTGTTTGCACGTCTGCCTCCCTGATTAGAGGAGACATTCGATAAAGGCAAGAGTAATGTCTTCTTCACATCCCTACAGTTTGGATCACAGTTTGGTATCTAACAGGCCCTCAGCAAATTCTTGCTGGTTTGGTCCCAGATGCAGTCTTAGTTTTTAAGAGCTTCCAGAATTAGAAGTTTCTAAAAAAAAATACATTTTTAAAATGGTAACAATAATTGAAAGTCTTTAAAGGATACAGTTGACCTGGAAACTAAATTAGGGGGCCCATTCCTAGACTGTGGAGAAATATCAGAGAGGCCTTCCTCGTGTGTTGCATTAGAAAATGGAAGAAATCTGGGGCGCCTGAGTGGCTCAGTTAGTTACACGTCCAACTCTTGATTCAGGCTCAGGTCATGATCTCATGGTTCATGAGTTCAAGCCCCACATCGGGCTCTGCACTGACAGGGCAGAGCCTGCTTGGGATTCTCTCTCTCCTTCTCTCTCTGTTCCTCCCCCACTTGTATTCTCTCTCCCTCTCAAAATAAAAAATAAACTTAGAAAAAAAAAAAAAAGAAAATGAAAGAAATCTACAGAGGAAGACTGCAAACTGCGCCAGACTACACAGGCTCAAGATAGATTGTATATATATGTGCTGCTGAAATTAATATGTAGGGACACAATAATATTTAGTCATATAGCTCTGTAAGATAGCTATCATAATTATCACCTCACAGATATACCGTGTTACAAAACCAGAAAGAGCCATAGATCATCTGTTCCCATGGCTCTTTGTCCTAATTGTACACTGTCATTGCCAAGAAAATGTGTAAACTGCACACCTACATTTCTCCCTCACTCAGATGTGTTGGTCTGGAGTTGGACCTGGGCACACGAGTGTTTCTGAAATGTTCCTATAGGATCCAAATGTATGGCCAGAGTTGAGCACCTGTGATTTAGACCTATTCTTTCATTTGGAAACTAAGGAAAGTGAAAATCAGAGAAGAAAAAAAAAAACCAAGTGAAAATGACTAACTTACTCAGGAATTTAATTATAGCAGGCCTGGCTATCTTGGTTTCATTAATTAATTAATTAATTAATTAAAATGCCATTGCTTAGCAATGTTGGACTGATACTGAATATCTGATAAATCAGACTTGAATGAACCTTTATACAGAAGAATATTTCCACCTGTTTCAAAAATTTTACAGAAATTCTCATGCTGCTAATAGAACACAATTAGTACATTGTTGGACTAGAAGACACAGATACAACACTTATTTCAGCCAAAATCTGCACTTAGAAGGCAATTTGTTTAAGCAGGATTTATCTGTATATTTCTACCAGTGTGAAAGGTCTGATGCAGAACGCAGTGAGCGGGGCAAATTCTGCTTCCTGGCTAATGAGCGGCTCTGTCCACTGTGCTAGCACAGAAAAGACGGAAAGGGCCGCAGCACAATTGATCATTCATAGCTTGCAGCCTTGTTTGCCCTAAGCTTACTAAAGGCGACGGAGAAACATGGACCAGCATAGTTATTGCTTCATTGCTTCCCATGCCCTTGAGGCCAGCAGTGCCAGAAAGGTCTCCTGATGTGTCACGTGGTAAAGAAAAAACTATGAAAGGAAATGCAACTCACCCTGAAGTGTCATTTATACTTTGGGTGACACAGGAATGCCCAGTTCCTACTATAAAATTGAGCAACACTTCTGATTGGCTGTGTCATCAGTGTTGACTTGAGTCATTTTTAACGATAAAAGTAACATATCTTTTCATAAATGGTACAGTAATCAAAAGGCACACGAAGAACAAGTTAGTATGTCCCTCCGTAGTGTGTCTATCCCTCCCTCCTGAGGTAGCCAATGTTAGCAGCCTGGTATGCTTTCTTTAGCTCCTCTATGTGCATGGTATCTAGCAACCCAAAACAGATAGACAGAGAGAAAGAGAGACATAGTGATGGTCTGGTTTTACAAAACTGGGACCAAGCTATACACATGTGCATGCAATAGGCTTTTCTCACTTGACAACATATAATGAACCCATATGAGATTAATAAGTCTAGATCTTGCTTATTTTTCGATAGCTGTATAATATTCCATAATCTGAATGTAGCAACTCCACCACAATCTACGAAAATATTCCACTAAACTAATTTACATTTTAATTAATAAGGCTGATATCGTCCTCATACGTATGGCTTAAAGAGTGGCAACCACGTGTTTCAGACTTTGCTGATTTCCTCTCAGGAGCCTTTTTCACTTAAGCATATGGCTCTGATTTTACATTCAACTTTGTATTTCATTTCGTTAGATGTTGCTGAACACAGAGCTATATTCAAAAGGCATTACCTCTCAGTCTTATGTCTTCATATAGCAAGAATTTGTTGCAATTATAGAACATTTATAAACTGTCACATATTGCACTTCCTCTCCTTTTTTGCCATTGAACATAATATAAAAGGGACTATTTCTAATTTTGACCAAAACTAATTATCTGGAAAGGTATTGGAGAAGAATCTTGTTTTCAAATGGAACTTCTCTCTGTGGAATGTTTCAGACTACACACTTCTTTATTTAATGACATGTATTGATTTTTTTATCCCTAAAGTCAGTCCACAAATAATACAGAACCCAAATTAAAAGCAGTGCCTCCCATACTGTTTGAAAATATCTGTAGAACAAAGGTCAAATGTGCAGTTTGCTGGTTAATGGCCTGAGGCAAAGTTAAGGTTAATGTGGCACTAATGAGCAGGCTCAACCCTGTAGAGATGTCTGACCACAGTTGTCAAACAGTAGACATTTAAAATGTCAGTCTCCAGCTCAGCAGAGGAAGTATATAATTACATGTTTCCAGATAAGAACTATTTTTTCTTACATATTCTGAATCTATATTTAATAAATTTATCTTATTCTCAACAAAGTCATTCCATTTGACAAAATATTTTTAAAATATTCAAAATAAAAAAAATATTTAAATTTCTATTCTATGGCAGTAACAGTTCTTGTGCAAATGCTTGAAAGTCATTAAATGTATACAGTCAAATTAGCTAGAGGGAGAATTGAAATCTAGTTACCTGGTCCCTTTCCTTAGACTTTGCAATGCATGTAGACATTGTGGAGAGGATCAAAAGACCTCAAAAAGCTATGCAGTATGAGGCACCAATCATCATAAATGTAAATGTGTTACAACCACATTGCACTCATATTTGATTAAAAAGATAAAAAGTATTTTTCCTAAAAGAATAACTCATAAAGTGTATTCTCTGAACCCCACTTGAACCTACTGGTCATTATGGAAGCTGGGACCAAACGATCCCCACCATTCTCAAAAGAGAAGAATTTTTTTGTTTTTTTCTGACTAAATGATTCCAGGTTCCTTCCTCCTCATAGGAAGTCTTGTTCACGTGACATGATTTCCCTTCCTTAGAAGATTTACTATGCTTTCTCAACAAAGCTGAAGGGGTTAAGATGGGCAGCAGGCTGCAGAGCACGGGGTCAGTGAGGGGAGAGGAATGGGAAGGAGAAACAGAAAAGGACCTTGGAGACATGCTAATATCCTCAGATATCCTCTGCAGAGGATTCTTTTTGACCTGTGCTGTATGTTTCACACTCCATGGTGGTGATTTTATACTAGCGCTGAGCTGAACGTTCATAGCCATCTATACAATTAGGACAGACACCTCTATTCCTCACTTCTCAGTAACTCTCCAAACCCAACACATTGCCATTTAATGTCCCAGTAAAAAGCACCCTTTCTGAAAGCATCCTCCTTTAAAAAGAGTGATTTAAACCTGATGTCAAAACTCAGTTTTCAAAACTAACTCTCATCTCGTTTTCCCATGTTGTAAAAATTACCTCAGAAAGCACTGGCTGTTCTCCATTAAAAAGCGCTTTAAACAAAGATCTTAACTCATTTATGAAAGTAAACACAGGACCACATGTCCAATATTTAAACAAATCAGACGGTATTGAGGAAATTGACCATCCAGCCCAAAAGAGAAGAGACATAACTTTTCCTGCCTCATAGTTTTTGTTCATTTTAATAAAAATATGCAATTATTTGTTCAGTTTGCTGGTTTCAGAAAGCATGTTACTAGTTTTTCAACAGGAAAAAAATGTCTAGCACATGACTGGGACAAGATCAACAAGAGTATTCGGTCAAATATTTGCAAATCTAATGATTCTAGCAAACTTCATTAATACTAAGATTCATTATTTGAGTAACTATATTTTGAGAATCAGCATTTTAGGTCAAACCTTGAATATTACTGTCTTTTGCAGTAAAGTATTTTCTGTGGTTACTGACATTTTAACTATAAATTCCATGACTGAGAGGATATGAACATATTTTGTATAATATTTTCCTCTCTCAGCATTAGCAGAAAACTAATTTAAAAAAAAACTTTCGGGGCGCCTGGGTGGCGCAGTCGGTTAATCGTCCGACTTCAGCCAGGTCACAATCTCGCGGTCCGTGAGTTCGAGCCCCGCGTCAGGCTCTGGGCGGATGGCTCGGAGCCTGGAGCCTGTTTCCGATTCTGTGTCTCCCTCTCTCTCTGCCCCTCCCCCGTTCATGCTCTGTCTTTCTCTGTCCCAAAAATAAATAAACGTTGAAAAAAAAAATTAAAAAAAAAAAAAAAACTTTCCCTTTAATAGTCTGCCAGTAAATGGATTTCTTCCTCATTCCTTTTTGTCTTTTTTCTTTCATTTGTGATTTCTGTCATCTATTCTTGGTCATTGCCACCCACCAACTTACCCGATGGACAATATATGTCTGGTATAAACTGTTCTTGCTGGCATCTTCGGTTACTGTATAACTCTTACTGCAAGTACTTGTGTTCCTGAACTCTGGTATAAGTATGTGCTTTAGGTTCAGAAAATCTCTAATTAAAAGGGTTCAGAGAAAATGAGATATTTTCATCTTTGATTTTATTCTTATTATTCTAGTAATTCTCATTTTAGAAAAAAAATGGCTCTTGAAGGTTACATGTAACCCAGGTATTACTTTGGGTGGCACAGAATATTACTGGTCAGAGCTGAGTAATGTATAATTACCTTTGCTTAAGTATAACATCTAAAATATTATCCATGTGATGAGAATTATAATAATACATCCTTCCATCATGATTATTCATACATTGGTTTGTGTATATAAAGCTTAGCTTACATTGGACAATGTAGATAAACCAAATACAATGAAGATTAGAAATCCTTGGAGTTTACTCAATTTGTGGGACCCCAAAGTCGCAGTGCCCATGTCTAACAAGATTCTTGCTGAAGGAGGCTGAAACCAACCCAGCAAAAGGAGCACCTTAGACCTGTTGATCTTCAAAGTCATTAAACAGAATGAAGCATATTTTTGAGAAGAAACCTTGATGTGAAAGTCTGTAACTCTAAAATATGGGCCTAAATAAAAAGAATCATCCTGAAACTACCCCTGAACTTTCTTCAGTTGTACTTCCAAGGAAGAGGTTCCACATATGATTCTAGAGATCATGATGGGCCCTGGAAATGGTGTGCCTTATAGTGAAGATGGAAAACAAAAACAAAAAAGTACAAAAAAACAGTATGCCCATCAAAGGATATAATCTACCCTAGAAACACATTTCTCCTATTTTGTGGATAATTGTGGAGGAATTGGCAGCTTTGTCATTTCCTTAAATATGCAAAGGGATAAAAATGTAAATATCCTGTTCCCCATTTTCCCCTATTAGCTATATGCATCTAATTAAGACACTTCCAATGCCATTGAAAGGTTTAAACTGATGGAAATGTTTTTTGCTATCTACACAAAACCAAGTGGAAGAAAGTGCTTAGTACTCTTGCTATATACTGAGCACTTCTACATATGATGCTTCTACATACAATTAATTTTGCTAGTTTAATAAAAGAAATGAGCCTCACTCATCATCCTGATTTAGACCCCATAGATTCTGCTATAAATTCTGAGATAGTTTTTATACACTCCTATAAAAATGATCAATTTCAGTATGACATGACTTTCAATCTTCTTCACCTCTTCAAAAATTGAGTGGAAAAAAGTGGGAGCTGAATTTGCAATTCTTTTCAACTCTGCATATGTTTACTGGCCTTCCAGAGGATAGAAGATTCATTTTTTGTAAGGGGAAAGAAAAGACGGAAAACATTCTCGGGTATGTTAGACAGGGAGAATTTCATTCACAGTTTGATTTTCTTGGTTGAGGGATATTTTGAGCCATATAAATGGGATAACCCTACAGTCTCAATTATAAACACTACTGAGAAGCTCCTAGCTCATTTAACAAAGCTGCTACTGGGAAATAGAAGATTTTTGGAGAATCAGTTTGAAAACTGTCCGATTTAAAGATCCTTCTTCCTATGGCTAAGGAAAAAAAACATGTATATTTTTTATTCTTTGTGTAATGAGAAATTTGAGGAGATTTATTTCTACTCACATTAACTTAAAGTTGAGAGCCTCAATATGACAGATGTCACAAATTAACTTGAGGACCAAAGCATTATGGACCAGTGATGTAACTTTGAAGAGTTTAGAATAAATCTCACTCTCCCTGATATAAACCTACCTTCATCTAAGCAAGCAAGTTATAAGAATTCTAATTGCAGTCAGTGATAACTATACAAATCTGCTTTCTAGAATTTTCAATAAATTCTGCCTTCAAAACAAAAAGAGTATCTGTTGGATACCATGCCCGCATAGCCACATCTAAGACAAACCACCATTTCAACTTCTAGTCCATACCTTTCAGTACAAATACTGCTTAATGTTAGTTTAGTTGTTTGAATTTGGTTTCAGATACATCAGGAAATGGTCACTAATTTTTCCATGAACATCCAAAAAGGTAAGAGCAAACCTCATTTTTAAAGGCTTTATTTTTAATATTAGTCTTAACTGGAGAAAATGGCTTTTCAATACACAAAATTTTGCATGTATTTGTTTATGAACTTTCCTTTTCTGGGAAGTTTTTATCAGATTCTCAGTGGGATACGTGACCCGCAAAGGTTAAGCACCACTAGCCTAAACTTTTGCCACATGTTTGTTCTGCCTTCTGGCATTCCTTCTTCCTGTGTGCCTGGTTTTTGACCCCCTAGGGTCCTGCTTTTCATTATTCATGTAGGTCTTGATGCTGGCCTGCCTGCCTCGGAGCTCACATTTCCTCAGTACTGCTCTGGCCTGGCCTCTTGCCCCCTCCCCAAAGCCCTGCCTTGGCCTGGCCTGCCCTGGGTACCCTCACACCCACCACTCACTAAGCACTGTTTTAAATTAGCCAGAAATGCTCTCATTGAAGGGAACATGACTTTTATTTTAGTAAATTAAACTTACAGGTAATAAATAATAATGGCACCTCAAAGAAGCACTAACTTCCTTTTAGGAAATAGGTTGGAAATTGCTTTCCCCGGTCCTATAAATGATATTAACTTTTTCTCAGAGTTGACTTTTTCCTGACCTATGGATATTTTCATCCACCGAGTTTATATATATACAATTCATCATCAAGCCCAGTATGTCAATACTGATTTAACCATATAAACACATACACCCAGACACACACATCAAGAATTTTAAACGTTAATTAATTTTGGTTTGACTAATAAAATATTGTGCTAAGTAAGGTTTGACCATGTAGCTATAAATTCATGTGTTTTAAGCTAACTGATCCTATGTGATATGTACTGATCCTATCTTGGCATTAATCCTAAGTAATATTAAGTGTTCTCCATTCAGATTATGTTTAAAAGTTTTTCCTATGCATGACTAACTATTTCAGTCACTTCACTGTGTTCTTTTGCAATGTACAGGGTAACAATTAATTGGCTTTCATGGATAGACACATCCTGAAACAGAATGTGCCCTGACTCATTCCCCTCTTTCAACTAAGCAATTTCAAGCATCCTTTTGAGTTCCTATTCTCCATTTAAAAGCAAAAAACAAAAAATTGTTCATGTTCAAGTGGTAAAATTCCTATGCAAGTCAAGATTTCATAAACACATTAGAATAAAATGGAGCTGCCCGATAAAACAAGATTCCATTAAGTTCTGAAGAGAAAATTGAGAAAAACCAAAGCTCATAAAACAATTCCAATTGTATTTGTCTTAAACATTAAACATCCAGTATTTCCAAAAATTCTCCTTTCCCCACCTTCACTTCAAAATCTCCTCTTACATCAAAAATATTTTATTTTTACTAAGCATCTAGGACAGTCGTTATTACCCCAATGCACAGCCATGCATATAGCCAATCCCCTTAATTGGCACATTCTTAAATGAGAGGTTTGGCTAATTGGAATGCTTGCTGTAGAACAGATGGGGCACTGGTGTTGAGACTCTGTCTTAATTTATTGTCCTGGGGTTTTCCTAATTACCCGCTTAATTGGCACAGCCACACCACTTTGAAATAATAATGTACTGCTAATTATCACCGATTTAAGCTTGCTAATAGCTTATTCTTACCAGCTAACTTCAAGAAATCAAGCAGAGAGCAGGAACTGCCACAGGGAAATCACTCTGCCTGGGCTGGTTTAGACAGTTACATAAGTGCACTGTCCTTTACAGCTGTGCTGATTTGGTTTCTGCCCCACAAGACTAAATAGTAATGTTTTTCTAGACATTCAAAGGAATGGTAGCTCTTCCTTGACTTTCTCAACTTTCAGAGACCTTTGTAACTGGTGTGTATCAATAACTCCAAGTCTCCAATGAGCTCATTATTAGCATTCTACATAAACAGAAAACAAAACAAAACAAAACAAAACAGGGCAGGTTGAACAAGTACAATCACATCACCCAAATATAATCAAAGGAATCCAAAGCTATGGTTTAGCTTCCTTCCTTCCAAGCCAAAAGACTGACATACTCTATACTTCAAGCTTAGCACAGCTGGTAGAGCCAAGGACAGACATGGATGTCCTTCATCAAATGTTCGAAATCGAACAAGGAAAAGGGTATTAAACGGAAGGGTTCTCTTTTAAAATGAATACAGAGGAGGAAGGGGGAGAAAGAAAACAGACAAAGGGTTACAGATTTGGGAATTCAGAGAGAAATACCTGTATTTAGGCTAAGATACTATAATTTTGCCTAAGTTTACACCTATTCTGCATCTGTTTTAGGTACTTTTTCAGGTCAGATTCCTTAGAAGCAATACCAGAGGCAGGAATTTGGATGCAGAGGATTCATCAAGGTAGCACTCTTAAGAGAAAGGTAGTGAGAGAAACAGGATAGAGTGGGCAGGAAGAAGGTAAGTCAGGATGCAGTCCCAGCTTCAACCAGATTGTACGGGGAGTGTGGAAGCATGGATTGCATCACATATCTGGCCACGTCACGTTGAATAAGGGCAAGCCTTTTATCCCCCTGTGTCAGGCCCTGCTTACAAGCCTCCGCCAAGGCGGTGAGGCAGGTGGGAAGTTAGCCCCCTCTTTCAGATGGATGAGATGGTGTGTAGTCCTCCTCCACACAGACTAGAACTGACCTGTGTAACCTGTAGGATACTACAGAAATGACAGTGTGGGACTTCCAAAGCTAGATCATAAAAACACTGCAGCTTCTGCCTTTCTCTCTCTTGGATTATTTGCCCCTGAGGAGAGTCAGCCACAGAGTGCGAAAACTCACGAAGTCATCGTGACGAGACAGTGAGGCCTCCTGCCAACAGCCCTGTGAGTCGCCATCTTGGAAGATAATAGCCAGTTCCACTCAAGGCTTCATAGGATTGCAGCCTCATCCGGCCTTGGTAGCAATCACCCTAAGAGACCATAGCCAAAAGAAACCCTGAGCCAAAACCCCATAGCTGAGCTGCTCCCAAATTCCTGACCTACAGAAAATTGGTTAATAAATAGTTGTTGTTGCTTTAAGCCACTTTGTTTTGGAATGACTTGTTAAGTAGCAAGAGATAATGAATATAGATGGCTCCAATTTGTTAAGTGCAATTCCCCAGAGATTAAGGCAGCTGTGCATTATCAGCAACCAGGAGAGAGCAGCCAGCAAGCAGATAAAATGGCCAGGTAAAGGGATGTGAGTAGGGCATCAGCAGCATCCACTACCGTAATTAGCTCTCCTATGAAACGTTTCCATTAAGCCTCCCATACGACTTACAGTGTCATGTCATGAACTCAATTATGGACATTTATATTTTTAAAAATGGTAGCTGGCAACAACCTATAATTCTAGACCTAGTAAAATATTCTTCAAAAATGAAGATGTGTTCATAGGGCACCTGGGTGGCTCAGTTGGTTGTGTGTCCGACTTCGGCTCAGGTTATGATCTCATAGTTTGTGAGTTCGAGCCCCACATCAGGCTCTGTGCTGACCACTCAGAGTCTGGAGCCTGCTTCGGGTTCTGTCTCCCTCTCTCTGCTCTTCCCCTGCTCACATGCTGTCTCTCTCTCAAGAATAAATAAAGATTTAAAAAATTAAAAACAAAAAACAAAAAAAAAACAAAATGAAGATGTTTTCAAACAAAAGTTGAGAGAATTCATCACCAGTAATAAGCAATGAAAAATATACAAAAGGCTAAGGCAAAATGATTCTAGATTGACACATGGAATAAAAAAAAAGCACCACAAAGAATAAAATATAGGTTATTACAATATTGACTATTTTAAAACGATAACAATAATATCTTGGAAGATGTTAAAACATTGTTAGAAGTTATTTGTTAGGAATAGGGTAATGGAAGATAGGAAGAGGGTAATGGAGTGAAACTATTTTAAAGTTCTTATATCATTCAATGAAGTAGTAAAAGTTCTACTTTAAAGCAGATAGTAAAAATTAAAAATGCATATTGTGATCTCTATGGTAACCATTAGAAGAATAATAAAAAATGCAAGTAAAAAAAGCCATGAAGATCTCAAAAAATATTAAATACCTGTTAAAGTCAAAAGAAGGCAAGAGAGGAGGAATAAAGAATAAAGAACATGGGGTAAAGAGAAAACAAAGAACAAGATGGCAGCCTTAAACCACTTCAGGATACTATATACCCCTGCAAAAAATTGACTACACATCCCAACTGAAAAACAAAAAAGTAATTAATGATCACTTAATATATACTGCTGGGTAGTTAAAAAAAAAAAAAGCTAACTGGTCAAATTATATATAGGTCAACAATAGTTATATTAACACAACCTGAAAAGAATTGATTGGATAATGGAAAACTATGTAAATTAAACTCTGTTTTAAAGCCTGGAAATATTTTTGTTAGGATGCCATAAATCTAACATAATTTTAAACAACAAATTTTGGGGCACCTGGCTGGCTCAGTTGGAAAAGCATGAGACTCTTGATCTCGGTGTTGTGAGTTTGAATCGAGCCCCACACTGAGTATAGAGAATACTAAAATAAATAAATAAATAAATAAATAAATAAATAAATAAATAGCAAGCTTTGGACAACAATTTTTTATAAGACGTACCACTAAAGATACTAAGTCTAAAGTAAACTGTGACAATATAATTTAAAGACTATAACTTCTTTATATGTAAAAATGTATTTTAAATTGTTAACCATAGAATGGTGTTTATCTTCATTTACATTGACAAAACAACAGATGCATTTTACAATTTTCTATTTTTCAGCTACCAGAGCAATTATATTAACTTACAGAAACTCTTGTGTATGTTTTTTTGTTTGTTTTAGTTTTAAATTGCTTTAAATTTATAGATAGTAGTTACTGTTATAGATATTCTCATGGGAATTACCCAAGGTAACTAAGAAAACCTAAAAAATACTGTCATGGATACAATGCTAACTTACAAAAACTAACTCAGAAAATATTTTTTTAACTTTACTTTTTTATGAATTGCACAAAACAGTGTTTGTTAATGATCTAGATGGGCTGACTGAGAATTCATTTTTCCCTTATCTACTTTTTTTTTTACAATAAACTTTCATTTTGTTCTAATTAATAACTAAGTTATAGCAGAAAGTCCCAAGTCAATAAGTCTTTTCAGCAAATTATATTTTATCTCTATCTGGATAATCACTATATCTACAATACACCATAGTGAAAAATTATCTATGCTTAGCATATGAAATAGCAAAAAAAAGTTATTTAAAAATTGAGTACCATTAGTTCTCACGAAAATTTTGACTGAAAGAGTATTAACTATGTTTTTATTAGGAAAATATAATTAAAAAACACTTTTCACCTAAACTTTAAAATAATGTATATGTGTATATTTATTTATATGTATATACACACAAACACACACATATTTTCTCAGATACAGAGAGTTAAAGAATACTCCTCTGTCCCTGGCATACTGTCATAACTTATACTTGAAATAGAATATTTATTTATTTTTTCATCCTTCAGCCTCTTTCCTGTTTTTCTATAAATATCCATTCTAATATATTTAATATAAGTACTTTGCCATATCCTCTCCTTGAAAAATATATACTAATTTTTTTATATATTTGCTACTAATTTATAAAAATGGTATTGCACTGTTATTCTCATTCTATTTAATATATTTTTCTCTTTAATCACAATGATATTTTTTGATGCATGAAAATGCATTCTATCCTTCTGACTCATAATATTCCAAACTAATATATTTTATTTTTCTTGTTATGGACATATAACTTGCCTCTAACTCTCAGCTACCACAGATATGCAAGAATTCTCCTTGTGAATATAAGCAAGAGTTTCTTGGGATACAGGCTAAGGTAAGGTAGACAAGTACATAGAGTATACGAGTTTTATAAGGTACAGCAAGCTTCTTGCTAGAATGGCTGTACTGGTGTACCATGTGATCATTCACATAGAAAATCGAATCCTATCAACTGATCAACCATTAGAATGGAGTTCAGAAAAGTACCCATATATAGCATTTTAAACACATCTTTGTCCAAATCAGTCTATTCGATATTCACGTCACTTGTTTGGATATCCTGTGCACACTGAGATGGGCTTGGAGAATGTCTGGATTATCATAACTTGAGTCAGAGGGTGACTCCAATTACATCCAGCTTTGTATGTGGTATCTGCCAGAGCAAATCCAAACATGTACTGCTACCTGCTATCTAGCTAACAATTGATTGTCCTTTATCAATTAGTAAGGACAATTAGAAATATTTCACTTTCAGCTGGTAAGAATATCTTCACTGTTAGACCTCAGGGCAACTCTCCCACTCCATGACAGACAGGAGCCCTGATCATTTGGATATCCTACAGGACGCCATGCTGATAATAAAATATTGATCACATCATCCTAGTTGCCTTAGTAGACATGTTCATGCCTCTGGTGGGGAAAAATACTGACATTTCAAGTGCTTGACAATTCAGCAGGGGTTCTAAATGTCTAGTTGTCTGGATCTTAATGGGTTATTCTAACATAAAAGGCAAATTTCTGCCTTATGATGACCTAGCACTCAGGAAGAGGCATGATGCTTTTTGGGTCCCTTTGAATATTAGACAAAACATAATATACACTTGAGTGTTGCTCTAACCCAAATATAGAGTAGCCCCAAGGAGCTTTTGTATGAGAAAGAAAAGTCTGTAGCTTGGAATTTTGCAAACTGTTCTGATGTTCAGTCCAGATGACCCAGCTCATCCATTCAAAGGTGCCTTAGAGTACAAGTAGCAAATGAAGATGCTCTACAGAAACCCTGGGAAGCTATGATCTCATGGTTTGTGAGATAGAGCCCCGTGTTGGAGTCTGTCCTCACAGCGTGGAGCTGCTTGGGATTCTCTCTCCCTCTCTCTCTCTGCCCCTCCTCTGCACATGTGCGTGCTCTCTCTTTAAAAAATAAATAAACGGGGCGCCTGGGTGGCGCAGTCGGTTAAGCGTCCGACTTCAGCCAGGTCAGGATCTCGCGGTCCATGAGTTCGAGCCCCGCATCAGGCTCTGGGCTGATGGCTCAGAGCCTGGAGCCTGTTTCCGATTCTGTGTCTCCCTCTCTCTCTGCCCCTCCCCTGTTCATGCTCTGTCTCTCTCTGTCCCAAAAATAAATAAACGTTGAAAAAAAAAATTAAAAAAAAATAATAATAAATAAACATTTTTTTGAGAAATGAATTGCTTAAGTGAGCTCATGTACAATATCTCTGGTTGTTTACTTTGTGTGGCATGATACTTGTCTATGATGGACCTACTCTGGTTCATAGGTAATAGCTAAAGGTGGCTGGTTGTTTAGGGATACAGAAATACTGCAAGGTTGGTGACAAGAAGTCTATTCAATGGCCTGGATAGATACTTACAGAACTTTCCATTCACATGAGCCCCTCATTACTCCTGAGATATTTCACTTGTATTGGGTTTTGTTTTGTCTTTCCAACAACTGAGTTGTTTTGATGGTGAAACAGACATGACCTTTAAAACCTTAAGATCTTCCTTAGCTAGGTTTTATTAGAAGAATCACTCTACACTATACCTAGCCACTACATGCTATATACACTAGCTAAAGCACATTAATTTCTCAAATACAAGAAAAGACTGCTGATCACTATAGATGTTTAGAAGAAAAAAGAACAGCTAGTTTACATGCAAACAAAGTGCTACTTCTTTTGAGCTGCAGCAAATAGCGAGCAATAGCCCAGATCTTTATTCCAAATTATAGTCCATCTGAGAAGAGAATGAGGCAATTAAGAGCACTATCCCAAAAGGAAAGAAACAGAGTTTACATTCTAAAGAGTAAAGCGATGTAAAATACTGAGGCTGCCATAAGATATTATTAGAAATAACTATTTGAGGGGGCACCTGGGTGGCTTAGTTGGTTGAGCATCTGACTTCAGCTCAGGTCATGATCTCATGGTCTGTGGGTTCGAGCCCCTTGTCAGACTCTGTGCTGACAGCTCAGAGCCTGGAGCCTGCTTCAGATTCTGTGTCTCCCTCTGTCTCTCTCTCCCTCAAAAATAAATAAACATTAAAAAAAAGAAATAACTATTTGGATTAATAAATGAATATAGAATTCTCAGTTTCAATTCATTTCAAAAACACCCACCAAGAAGCTAGTATTTGTCAGGGCATACAGTGGGCAACAGAATGCAAAAATAAATAAAATAATAGTTTCCTTTAATTTTAAGAGTTTTTCAGTCTGACTGCCAATTATCAAGCAAAGAGATATAGATGAAGGCTTTAATTTAACATGTGAAACAGTGACGGGGGCAGTGGTAGAAATGTGAGTTATAAAAGCAAGCCACTCAATGCTTATCATTTTGAATCAATGTATAGCCATTTTCAGCATTCCAGATTAAAGGTTTAGAAACTTCTTATCTAACCATTTGTTAAATACTTGCTTAATAGATAGTAACACAGATTTCATCATTTATGTGAATGCTTTTTCTCTCTTGCATCACCTAATACAGTAGACACTAACTATATGTGGAATTTAGGCTAAAATCAATTAAAATTAAAAATGGAATCATCAGTCACACTAGCCATATTTTAAACTTTTTTTTTTTATGGCAAGATCTACTTTCGTAACAAAATTTGAAGGGTACAGTATAGTATTGTTGACTACAGGGAGAGGGAATTGGGGAAGTCTTAACTAATGGCATAAAGTTTCAGTTGAGCGAGATGAGTAAGTGCTAGAGGTCTGCTGTACAATATTGTACGCTAGCCACATTTTAAGAGCACAATGACCATACATGCCTATTGCCCGCCATAGTGTATTATAGCAAATGTCCCTTATCACAGAAAGTTTTATTGGTCTCACAGGTTGTACTTATCTTCCTAATTAACTGAATAGGAGCAACTGCTGAGTTTTAAAAGTAATTAATGGTGATCTTTTTTTCTTCAATAGTGTATTTGGTTCTACCTAATTGAATACATTCTATTCTGTTGAAAATTAATGGCTTACTTTCTTTTCTCTTTCTGGTTGTAAAACAAATGTCTTACTTTCTTCTGTTGGCAAGTGTCTCTTCACCATTTCTTGGAGAGATCTTCATCCCATGCTTCTCTTTGCTTCCCTCAAAAGAACAACGGGGGCTTTGTGTAGGTGTTCTGATTGGACGGCCACAAATCTTACTGATCTTTCAAAGAGAAAATATTAAAAGGCAGTTAGAAACCTTCCTCCATCCTACCTGAGAATGTAATATTTGCTAGAGTCCAAAACAATGTAATGTTCTTACTTACACTTCAATATTAACTTTTAAGACATAAAATGTTTGTTAATTTTCCAAAGGGGGAATCAAATTACCTGTAAAAATGGCAACCATGATTAATTGATGCTATGCACATATATATGTTTTGTATGTATATATATGCAAAGTACATGAAGCAAACATATGCAGAATAAGAGAAGTATATTAATAAACTTGCCTTCTTGTATAAATAAGACTACTTAACCAAAATAGGTATTTTATGGTTTATATTCAATTTATGACAATCACATAATTGTACTGAAATTTTAAATGAAATAATTTGCTATTAAATATGCAGTCTGTTTTCTAAATGAGTTCTAAAGGTAGTTTTCTTCTTAAGGTCTTTTTTTTTATTTTTTATTATTTTTTTTTTTTAACGTTTATTTATTTTTTTGGGACAGAGAGAGACAGAGCATGAACGGGGGAGGGGCAGAGAGAGAGGGAGACACAGAATCAGAAACAGGCTCCAGGCTCTGAGCCATCAGCCCAGAGCCCGACGCGGGGCTCGAACTCACGGACCGCGAGATCGTGACCTGGCTGAAGTCGGACGCTTAACCGACTGCGCCACCCAGGCGCCCCAAGGTCTTTTTTTTTATATTAGAGAGAGAGAGAGAGAGAGCAAGTGGTAGAGAGGGGGAGAGGGAGAGATAGATTGAGAATCCTAAGCAGGCTGTATTCTCAGTGCAGAGCCCAATGTGGGGCTCAATCCCATGACCCCATGGATCATGGATCATGGATCATGATGTGAGCCAAAATCAAGAGTCAATCATTCAATCAACTGAGCCACCCGGGTACCCCTTAAGATCCTCTCTTAAAATAATAATGAATACATTTGTATAGACATTTCATTTGGTAATTGTTCTATATCTTCTTCTTGTATTTTGAGAGTGTTAGTATAGTTGTTTTTCTAAAATCTAAAATCGTTTTTCTAAAATCAAATGAAAGAGTAAAAAACTTATCTAGCCAAGATCTTTATATAATTTACATAATTATCATTGAGAAAGTAACTAATTAATTGGACATATTACCATGTAGAGCATAAAAAAGACTCACACAATACCTTAAAGAGGTGGAGTACTTAAAGAAGTAGAGTAGTATAATTGCAAATACATAAAAACATTGCCTAGGAATCAGGAGACTTTGGTTCTTGTCCTAATTTTTCCATCTTAAGCACTGAAATCTTGAAAACAGTAGCAGAACTTCTTTGAATTTGATTCTCTTATATGTAAGATGAAGAAATTAGAGTAAATTATTCCCAAGTTCCATTAAATTTATCAATTTCTTTAATTTTCCATGCAATGAGCATTAAAGGAATTACGCACTAATTTGTTTATTTAACCCATATTTATCTTGTTTCTTATATTTGCAAAGAAAATGTATTAGAGGTTAGAAGAGAAAAAAGGCAAAAAACTGAATTTTCTCCTATAAGAGAAAACTGAGCAGGCTCTGAGCTCTCGGCAGCATCCCATGCAGGCTCCTCATTGTCACCACAGAGCCCAACACAGGGCTCAAACCCACGAACCATAAGATCATGACCTGAGCTGAAATCAAGAGTCAAACGCTCAACTGACTGAGTCACCCAAGTGCCTCAGAGCAGGTAAATTGTGAACAGACTCCTAAAGTAGTCCTGAGGGGGAAAAAAGTTATTTTGAACTGTAGTAGTGGCTATGTTCATGAAGAGAAAGATTCATGAATTATAGAGAGAAGTAAAATCAACAAGGCCAAATCCAGAACACAGACAACACCAAAAGTTATGGAAGATGGAGAGCAGGAAGAACTGTTATCCATTGCTGGTGGGAACGAAGAATGGTATAGACAGTTTGGAAGACAGTTTCGTGGTTTCTTACAAAATGAAAATTATCCATAGGAATTGAAAACTGATGTCCATACAAAGACCTGTTTACAGAAGCTTTATTCATAATTGCCAAAACTTGGAAGCAGCTGAGATGTCCTTCAGTAGGTGACTGGGTAAAACTGTGGTGCATCCAGATAGCGCAATATTACTCAACACTAAAAACAAATGAGCTATTAGAAAAGACATGGAAGAAACTCAAATGCATACTACGAAGTAAAATAAGCCATCTGACAAGGCCATAAACTGTATGATTCCAACTATATGATATTCTAGAAAAGGCAAAACTGTGAGCACTAAAATTCTTAGTGGTTGCCAGAGATCAAAGAGAATATAGGGATAAGCAGGTTGAGAACAGAGGATGTTTGGGATGGTACAACTACTGTGTATGATGCTAGGGTGGATACATGTCATTATAAATTTGTCCAAACAAATGGAATGAATATACAACACCAAGAGTGAATCCTAATATAACCTATAGACTGGGTGATAATGATATGTCAGTTGAGGTTCATCAATTCCAAAAAATGTCTGACTCTGACAAGGATATTGACAACGGGGTAGGCTATGCGTGAGTGGGGACAGGGGGTAGATATATGGGGAATCTGTACCTTCTTGCCCAGTTTTGATGTGAACTTAAAACTGCTCTAAAAAATGCAATCTATTTTTTAAAAAATCAACAGGGCTTGGCAAATGACCAAAAGTGAGAAGTTAGGGAAGTGTAAGGCCAAGGTGTTAAAAGGCTCAAAGTGAATTTCCAAGAAGCTGAAAAATAGTGATAGTGCAGTGTAAATATATTTAAGTGTGAAAATATTTTCTTAATGGAAAAAAAAAGTATCTTCATTGTCAACAATTCTTAGTCACAAGAACCAAGGGAAGACAATATAAGTTGATGGCAGAAATATTGAGTGCGATTGTTTAATGAAACTGCAGAATATTTGAAATAAAGGAACACAGTAAAAAAGAAATAGACTGCTATCATGATCCAATGTGACTAGCGATAGAGCTCTAGGAAACGTCTAGGAATCTTGGCTCTCATCCTGTCCTTAAAACTTGAGAAAATAAAAACGCTTTGTAGTTATAAGTTAAGGGAAATCTTATTTCACCCTGCCCTTCCCATGTTGGACTTAAAACCATATTGGCTACTGACCATATTTCCTAGACAGGTAGATAGAAAGCTGAAAACACTAGCCTCACAAAATCTTTATTCTCATCATCTTTACAATTCTTTTTTGTATTTTGCTACAAATACAAAAGAAAATGTACAAGCCACAGACTTATGTTATCTTTGATTGTATCCAAAGGTCCAGGCATATATACCAGATTCCAACAAATACAAATAAATTTCAAAGCCCTTCTATTCGTTGACTTGCTACCCGCTACCCGGGGAGCTCTACTTCACACCTTATTGAAAGGGAATGGAAAGCCATCTGTTACTAGCACATTAGCCTGTCACCTTGGCCCCACTGGGGTAAGCCGATTTGGGTGGCCCATTTCAATACCTTCTTGCTATAGAAAAGTCCTTCACACTTACTTGGATTATTTTTCATCTTTGACTTACACTGCCATTTCCTCCTTATCCCCCTCCTTGCTCTGTACTGTTCTCCCCTGCAATCAGTCTGAAGTGTCTCTGAAAGAATTGTTTCCCTTCTTAAGGCTTACCTACTCTTGCTTTAAGTTCATTCTCTGGCTTCCCACTGATCTTCAAGTTCCCATCTCACCTTGAAAGGCCCCTTTTAGTTGCCCCTAACCCAGGTCACTTCTCCCATCCTGAGCGAGTACTTGTTTTAGTACTTATCACCATGCAAACCTTCCCATTTTCACTATGTTCTTGCAGAAGGACAACTTCTCCTAGAGCCTCCCTTTTTGTTCATTCAGTCTTACTCAAGCCATCAAATTGCCAAAACTTTTAGTTAATAATCTAGAAAAGCTATTTGTTTATATTTCTATCTATCTATTTATTTATTTTAGAGAGAGTGAGTGTGTGAGTGAGGAAGAGGGGTAGGGTGGAGAGAGAGAGAGAGAGAGAGAGAGAGAGAGAGAGAGAGAGGATCTTAAGCAGGCCCCATGCTCAGTGTGAAGCCTTATGTGGGGCTCAATCCCATAACCCTGGGATCATGACCTGATCCAAAATCAAGAGTCAGATGATCAAGCGACTGAGCCACCCAGGCGCTCCTCAGAAATCTTTTTAAAGAACAATTTACATTGTTCATTTTCAGTTGACTCCCATAAGCAGAGCCTCTATTTCTTTTGCAATGGTCTTTTAAAATGTTTAATATTAATTATAATAATTGAAGAGAAAACTGTATAGATCATCACTAGTTGAAAAGCAATGAATGTGGAGGTACTGTGAGTATTTACTAAGCGATCTGTTCATAGGATGAAACAGAGGTGGATGGATGCTCCACCACTATCAGAGACAAAAAGATAGAAGGAAAATCAAAGCTGTTAGCAGTTTTGAATCTGTTAATCAGGGTGAACAAAGATCCAATAACCCACGTGTACAAGTTAGAAGGTAGAACAAGTATATCGTTTTGGCTTCTCTGTTCCTTAGAGCAGGAGATAAATTCTCATTTAAAACTCTGATTTAGAGGTAATTCTAAAAGGTAGCTTCTAAATGATGCATTGGAGATAAAAGGAAAGTTAATGAATAGAATCACCTACATAGAGTCAATAGTTAAAACCATGAAAATGGATGAAATGACAAAATGTATATAGAATGCCAAGAAGGTCGGAGAGAAAATCTTCTGGCAGGAGAAAAACAACTCTGAAAATAAGGTGTTGGGAGGGGAGGGGAAGAGGAGAAGGAAGAGGGACTGGAAAAGAGAAGGAGATAAAAGGATTAAGAGGAAGGAGGGAAGGAAAGAAGAGAGGAGGAGAGGGTGGGCAGGAGGGAGGACTCCAGACTAACAGAGCTGGCAGTCTTTTAGACGGTCTCCAACCTTGAGGCTCCTGGGTGGCTCAGTCAGTTAAGCATCCAACACTTGGTGTCGGCTCAGGCCATGATCTTGCAGTTTATGAGGTCAAGCCCCGCATCGGGCTCTGCGGGGACAGGGCGGAGCCTGCTTGGGATTCTCTCTCTCCTCTCCCTCTGCCACTACCCTACCCTACCCTACTCATGCTTTCTGTCTCTCAAAATAAATAAACTTAAAAAAGAAAAACAGAAGGTATCCAACCTTAATCTATAGGTGAGAAGACGGAAGCCCAAGGCAGGAATATAACTTTGCTAAGTCTGTATCTAGTTATTGGATGAGTCTATCTACTACTATCCAATCAACAGTCTCTTCTTTATACTTATTAGTGGTCTTGTTAGTCACATATTCTTATCCATTGGGAGGGATTCCCAGCATCATATAAGACCTGGGTCCTAAGTGTCCTACATGAATGAAATAATTTGGGTTGAAAATGATCTAGATATATGAATAAAACAGAGAAGCCCATTTTTCCTTTGTATGTGGAAATAGATGAGGGGAAACATGGCAGTTATTTCCTTTAAGATTCCCACAAACTAATGGAGGTGGGGAGAAATGTAAGGATATTAGACAATTTGATTTCTGACGGATTTTAGGAGGCAAACTAGAATAACTGAATTTATGAAAAAGAAGTCCTCTTTTTATTTTTCTTAATGTTTATTCATTTCTGAGAGAGAGAGAGACAGAGCATGAGCAGGGAAGGGGCAGAGAGAGAGGGAGACCCAGAATCTGAAGCAGGCTCCTGGCTCTGAGCTGTCAGCAGAGAGCCCGACACGGGGCTCAAAGCCACAAACTGTGAGATCATGACCTGAGCCAAAGTCAGATGCTCAACCAACTTAGTCATCCAAGTGCCCCAAAGAAGGCACTCTCTCTTGAGTTCCCCAAGTTCCAACTTAGTGAGATAGTAACATAAGATTTTCTTCTCTTCCACGAAAGTTCAGATCACATTGCAAAGAATAGTCAGTAACTTCCTGATCTACAAACTACCACAGCAAAATTATTTTGGTTTGATCAAATACCTGATTAACAAAATTGGAAAAGCAAAGTTCTGTCAGATTTCATTAAAGATGTCACAATTGACATATATTAAATGTTCTTGGATTTATGAATACTCAACGTTTTCTCTAAAAAATCATTTTTTTTCAATATAAAAAGGATTTTCATATTGCTAGTGATCTGTAGTTGCTCTTAAAATCATGGTGGAAATAAAAAACTCTCTAATCCACATTTCTTTTTTAATTGCACATTAAAATATTTTAGTAAATAAGTGCTATTTTGGTATTGCAAATAACTTTTAAAAGTTATCAAAATGTTGATATCACCTGTGTTTTCCATGTTGGATGCAACTGACCAATATTGGTTTTAATCATGATATTACTGCGCATTGAATGCCTATGATGGTGAGTTGTGTGTGTCACCTTGACTGGCCATAGGGTGACAAGGTTACACATTATTTCTGGGCATGTCTGTGACACTATTTCCAGATGAAATTAGCATTTGAGTCAGCGGACTCTGTAAAGTAGATTGCCTTCCCAATGTGAGTGGGCATCATACAATTTACTGAGGGCCCGCAGAGAACAAAAAACAGATGAAGAAGGAATTTCTCTCTTTTTCCCTGCCTCATAGAGTAAACTGTCATCTCATCTTCTCCTGCCTTCAGACTGGGATTCACACCATCAGCTCCCCCGGCTCTCCAGCCTTTAGACTCAGACTAAATCATATGCCACTGGCTTTCCTGGGTCTCCACCTGCAAACAGCAAGTCATGGAATTTCTCCACGTCTATAATCACATGTGCCAATTCCTCAAAATAAATCTCTCCACATATATATTTCTCTGGAGAACTGTAAATAATATAATGCCAAATTCAGGCTTGATGAAGTAACATATATTTTTACAACTACACAAATAAATTGTTTTGAACATCCTAGTCTTTATTGTAGCTTACATCTGCTTTGAACACATAATGAAATGATGATAATTACATGCAATTAATAAAAGAAGCATGTGGATACATAAAACTCTTAAAACACAAAAATCTTGCTTAATTTTCCTTAAATTATCAGTTCATTTCCTTCATGTGTCATTATATTTTGACAGAAGTAGTCAGAGGGGCGCCTGGGTAGCTCAGTCGGTTAAGCGTCTGACTTCGGCTCAGGTCACGATCTCAAGGTTTGTGAGTTCAAGCCCCGCTCTAAGCTCTGCACTGACAGCTCAGAGCCTGGAGCCTGTTTCAGATTTTGTGTCTCCCTCTCTCTCTGCCCCTCCCCTGCTTGTGCTCGATCTCTTTCTATCAAAAATAAATAAACATGAAAAAATTAAAAAGAAGTATATATCATTTCATCACATTGATACATATGATAGTGTCCCCAGACATCAAAATATAGTTTATTAACTCAATCTTTGAATCAGGTAGATTCCAAAATATCTTCCTAGTTTATTTTTCAATATAATGCAACATATACTTCAATGAAAGCATAAAAATACACTGAATTAGTGTTGATAAACTTTTTTTAAACTTCAAATTTATGTTTATTTAAAAATTGTTTAATGTTTATTTATTTTTTGAGAGAGAGAGAGAGAGAGAGAGAGAGAGCACGAGTTGGGGGAGGGGCAAAGATAGAATCCAAAGAGAATCCAAAGGAGGCTCTAGGCTCTGAGCTGTCACCACAGAGCCTGGTGTGGGGCTTGAACTCACAGATGTTAGATCATGACCTAAGCTGAAGTCAGATACTTGACGGACTGAGCCACCTAGGTGCCCGAATGTTGATAAACTTTTAGATGAATTTAATTAAGCAAACAATAAGTAAACAATATTAATTATGCAAGAGTGATAACATAGTAAAATCATATGATCAGAGATGAATTTCAGCAAAATTGAACTTAATGGAGCCATTTGTAAAATATAGTCTATTTTTCTGACAATTTCCATTAGTATGCTAGATGTCTTCCCAGCCAAAGTTACTTTTGGTGAGAAATATTAACTTCATGAGGACTAGTATTATGGTATGGTGATAGTACGTTATTACAAAAGATTTTGCTAAGTTTGTATTAATGGAAATGAAAAAATAAGTGATTACAGAATATCATACCCTATAACTATGGAGCAATCACCATCTATATAATATGCATGCTACTTTGAAGTTCAAGGTATAAATAATTCCAGAAGTGAGCTGTGGAAAAAATATAAAGTTATAGCTATAATACCACTTTTAAAACACTAGTACATTCTGGTATTGCAACAAGGAATATTTATAGTAAGTTATAAATTATTAAGACTCTAAAAAGCAGTACTTTTAAATATAAGTTATCCATAAGGAGAATTCTAAGTTTGTACAAGGTGCCCAGTTCCTGGGAAAAAGCAAATAAAACAGTGTTAACGCTGAATAAGGAAGAAAACACCTATTGTCTCCAGTTCGCAAGGGTAGAGATATGTTAACTCTAGAGCCTGCAAAGAGTAAATAAGGCCCTTTTACAAGTGTCTACTTGGAACCAAAGAATGTTTGTCCTTGGATGGCTGGCTTTTCCTTGTCTTTCCTTTTAATTTTCCAGAAGTTGCCTCCCTGCATAGATTTCAGTAGCTATCATCATAAAGGTTGCCACACCGAACTCATTTTATAGTTCAAATTAAAAGAGAAGAAAGAAGAGGAAGGGGAGGAGGGGCAGGACACTGTGAAGCAGAATAACATTTCTAGATATTCTAAGTGGGATCCTAATTCTGCATTGCTAGTTTTCAGCACCTGCAAATTAAACCACCAGAGGGAGCTTCTGCATTTCAATCTGATGCCTAATCACTAATTAAATTTACTGCATGTGGCCATTTAAAATCATTTTAACTCACGGGGCGCCTGGGTGGCTCAGTATCTGACTTCGTCTCTGATCATTACCTTGAGGCTCGTGAGTTTGAGGCCCGCATCGGGCTCTGTGCTGATAGCTCAGAGCCAGGAGACTGCTTCAGATTCTGTGTCTCCTTCTCTCTCTGCCCCTCCCCTACTCTCTTTCTCTCTCTCTCTCTCTGTCCGCCAAAAATAAATAAAATGTTAAAAAAAAAATCATTTAACTCAGGACTCTTAGAAAAAAAAATGCAACTTGTAGGCCAAACTGACAAATATTTAGATACATGAAATCTGCATAAAAAGCCAGTCTTCCATGTAAAATGGAAGAATGGGGCTGAGTGCCAATGTAATCAAATGAGAAAAGGAAAACCAACCCAGAATTGAAGACTAATTCCTCCAAACTGAGCTATGTTGTTGTCAGAAATGGGGAGAGACTGAAAACTAAGACAACCAATTATTTTCCCCTCTTGAGCCCTCTTGCCTTTCTTTCCTCCTTCCCTTTCTTTTGTGTTTCCTTCTTTTCCTCGTTCCTTCCCTTCTTCCCTTTTACTTTCCTGCCTTCATTCCAATCTCTCTTTCCTTTTCATTCATACCTATCTTTCTTCCTCCCTTACAACTATATGAGCACATTATTTTTGCAAGCTCCCAGGACTGGAAGTCAAATTTATGCATTTTAGTCCTTGTTTAGCTACAGATAGCAGTATCGCTCAATATGTGGAGCACCTATTATTTGTAGGGTGTTATTCTAAAAGATGGGAATACATTCTGAGAGATGATGAAACTTTTTAAAAATGCTTACATTCTAGCAGAGGAAACTGAAAATAGAACATTAAATACATTACCTTTATGCCCTAGTGAATGCCATTCAGTCAAAAATGGGTAAGAGATAGACTAATGGGTTGGACAGAGGATGGACTCCTGAATGGAGAAAGTAGAAGTGGTATAAATATGTAATGGAATATTGGTCAGCCATCAAAAAAATGAAATCTTGCCATTTGTAATGACACAGATGGAGCTAGAGAGTATTACGCTAAGCCAAATAAGTCAGTCAAAGACAAATACCATATGATTTCATTCATAATGGAATTTAAGAAACCAAACACATGCAAAAGGGAAAAAAAAAGAGAGAGAGACAGAGAGAGGCAAACCAGGAAACAAACTCAATTATAGAGAACAAACTGATGGTTACCAGAGGGGAGGTGGGTAGGGGTGGGGAATGGATTAAATAGGTGATAGGGATAAAAAGAGTACTTGCTGTGATAAGGATCGGGTGTTGTATGGAACTATTGAATCACTATGTTGTGCACCTGAAACTAATATTATACTGTATGTTAACTAGTTGGAATTTAAACTAAAAATTAAAAAAAAAAAAATTAAATGACTAAGTCATAGACTGATGAGTTGGGGACAATGGACTGCTTCAACTAGTTGGCCAAGAAGAACTTCTTTAAAGTGGTATTTGAGTTATGTTCTGAATGAATACAGAAGCAGCCATGGGAAGATCACAGGGAGGTGCTTATATACAGAGAGAACAGGAATTAAAATAGTCCTGGGAAGGAGAAAAAAGAGGCTGCTACAACGGAAAAACACCACAGAGTATGGGGTGGGGGCTGGGGATCAGAGGTAAATTGGCCGGATTACATGATTTCACGTATGTTCTGCCAAAGAATGAGTTTGTCTGAAGTCACTGCAGAATTCCGAGCAGAGCAATAACATTATCTGTTTTATGTTTTAAAAATATCACACTGTCTATCTGTCTATTGTTTGGAGAGAAGTCTGGGCAAGTCACAACAGAGTGATAGACAAGATGGAAACCACGAATCCAGATACGAAGCTGTCTGTGCGGTTCAAGGAAAAGGGGATGATGGCTTTGCCGAGGACAGTCTTCAAGGACTGAGATCTCGCTTGAGGACACGTATATTTTGAAGGTGGGAATAGGAAGGCTTGAGGGTGGATTAAATGCTACAAGTGAAGGAACCAGCAGATTCAAGAATGACTTCTGATGTTTTTTGGCCAAAGCAACTAGGCAAATGGAAGTGTCACATAAGCTAGAGAAGAATGAATTTGGGGAGAAAAATAAAATTCTCTTTTGGACAGATCTGTGTGTTTCTGTGTCTATTCTTGTTTCTGTGACTATTATTCATCCAAGAGGAACTATCCAATAAGCCATTTGTTATATGAGCTGAAGTGAAAGCTCAAGGGTAAGGCCAGGCAAAGTATATGAATGTGGTTGTTGACTGCATTGTCCTTGGGATGAGTACAGATGGAGGAGAGCACAGAAGACCAATACCTGGGGCATTCCAACATTTACAGGTGGAGACAAAGAAAAGTTAAAAAAGATTCCGGAAACAAATTTTCAGAGAAGTAAAAGGAATCCATTGAGAGTGGAGTCTGGGCCATCGCAAAATACAAATGAAGAAGGGTTGTTTTTTTTTTTTCTTTTTTAAGAGGAAGTGATCAAATGTGTGCAAAGTGACTGACAGCTCACATAAAATGAGGATGAAAATGGACCATATATCTTATGAGAAAAAGACCACTGGTCACTTGTGAAAAATGTAGTTTCTGTGGAGAAGTGTGGCAGAAAGCACAGTTACTAGGGTACAAGAGATAAAAGGAAATCAGAAAGCAAGACTGTCAAAAGGTACAAATTTCCAGTTATAAGTAAGTCATGGAGATATAATGTACAGCCTGGGACTACAGTTAAAATACCGTATTGCATATTTGAAAGTTACCGAGAGAGTAGATCTTAAAAGGTTCTTATCCCAAGAAAAAAAAATTGTAATTATGTGCAGTGATGGATGTTAATTAGAATTATATATTCACAATATATATATCAAATTATTACATTGTACACCTGAAACTAATACCATGTTATATGTCAGTTATTCCTCAATAAAAAAAAAAATAAACGTTGACTGTAAAAATACACAAACCTTTCATGGAGTTTTATAGTCAAGCAGCACAGATTTATGGGACAGAGCCTCAAAAGGACACAGAGTCAAGTCAGTTTCTGTTTTGTTTTGTTTTGTTCTGCTCTGTTCTGTTTTAGGACAGTAGCTATTACAATTTGATTGCATGTTTAATAGTACAGACTCTGTTTCAGATCATTTGATCCCAAAATACTTCAATTGCAAAACGAGTGAGACATTTCTCAAAGTGTCTGACTACCATGGAGACACGTAGTTTAAACCTACAATCTGAAGTCAGAGTGCCTTTACTTCTGCACATATCCACGGCTGATGCATTGGAGATGCTGGATCATAGACTGTGGATTGGGTAAGGAGAGAAATAAGGGCAAAAGAAATGGATGGGGAGAGTAAATATTATGAATATTTCCATAACATAAAATAATTTTTTGGATTATAAATACAAGAGTAAGGGAGCTGGAATGGCAGAAAATGAAGACCATGTGATGTAAGTGAATTGCAGATTTCAGAGATGGTACAAACATTGGTGATGAGTATGGGAGGATAGAATGATTAGAAGTAGAATCAGGGGCTCCTGGGTGGCTCAGTTGGTTAAGCATCTGACTCATGATTTCCTCTCAGGTCATGATTTCATGATTTGTGAGTTCAAGCCCTGCATTGGGCTCTGTGCTGATGGTGTGCAGCCTGCTTGGAATTCTCTCCCTCCCTCTCTCTCTCTCCCTCCCTCCCCCACTTGCATATGTTCTCTCTCTCTCTCTCTCTCTCTCTCTCTCTCTCTCTCAAAATAAATAAACAAACTTAAAAAATTAGAATCATATTATCAGATATACAGGTTGGTATAATGATCTTGGATAACTGGAGTTTGGGATTCCTGATGGTCACTGATGTCAATGGGGGGACAAAGCATAATGGGATTGATCTAGGCAATCAGAACACATATTTAACAACATAGGAGTGTGTGGAGTGTTGTGGAATCTGAGAGCATCTGCAGAGGCTGGCCACATCATTGGTGGCAGTTAAAAGAATGCTGATTTACTAGAGCAATTGCCAGTTTCAAGTTTTAGGAGAAAATGTATAATCTGACTTTAAGCAAATCACTTTAAGCTCTGTCCATATTGTGACATCGGCCAAATGGACACACTTAATTCAACTAAGGGGATTTTGTAAAGGTCTCCAAATGTGGGCTATCTTTCTCTTTTAAGACTGAAGGATCATTAAGGGCAATAAAAACTAGAACTAGAACATAGTTTGCCAATCCTCTAAAGTCTTGCCTTTTAGGAGTTTATAATCTAGTTAGGGAGGTAGAATTTCCAATGATGAAACAAATTGATAAATATATGAAGTTAACTTCAATACAATACAAACAATGTCTCAATAGAGTATAAGTAATGTTTCAAAAGAATACGATAAGCAGTAAGTTGTACAGGAGCCCAGAGAAAATCACCAGGAAGCAGGGGCAGCAGGGAACCTTGTACACAGACCTTGAAGCATTGGTGGAGAGAAAAAAAATGAGAGCAATCCTACCCTGAGAGGATAGGAATGGGATAGAATTCTACATGGGATACTAACTTGGTTATCCTAAGTAAAGCTTGATTCAATTACCTTTTGCAATACAATCTAAGGGGGATTTTTTTTTTTTATGAGCATTCGGCTGTATGACATTTTAAACCTTTTGAGTTAGACAGTCTGATAGCGTACCAACTACTAAGCTCTCCCAACAAAGAGAAGAGTGCCAGACAGCCAGTGCAACCTCCATATTGGGGCAGTAAGAAACCACAGGGAAGGACAGAAAAACACCTTGACATCAAGTTTAAGGCATGGAAATATCTCTAGAGCCATAAAATCAAAACTTAACCATTGCCTTTATCAAAGGGAGTAATAAGAATCCTAAGCCATCCAAATGCATATTCTAGATGTAATAATTAGATGAAAATAAGAAAGAAGAATAAAGCAGTATGACCATATATTCTTCCACTTTTCCAAAGCTGAAAATGTTTGAAGCTGCTTTAGAAATGGCATCAGCTAGAGGCTTAAAATGTTCAAACAAAGGCTATTCTGCTTTCATCAGGTCTCCTACGTTTTGCTTCTCCCTTGGCACTGGGATTTCCATCACCCCACAACGGGCTTTCATTAGCTTTTCCTTGGATAGATGCAGGACATCCTTGTTGCCTTTCTTTTGAGCATCCTCCCAGATTTGATCCCACCCTCCATGCTTCCAGATTAATCTTCCTAAAGCACAGTTCCAGTCAGACTCCTTCTCTGATCCCAAACCTTCTGTGCTTCCTCCCATTTCCTACTGAGTAGAAACTAAAGTCTATCATGTGAATTTACAGTGTGAACCTCAAAATTTCTGAGCACCTCTCTTTAAACACTATGTGCTTCAGCTGAACGGTATTACTCACTGTCCCCAGTTACCCTGTACTTTTCAGTCTGTACTTTCCTTATTTCAGCTTGTCTAAATGTTACCATCTTTCAAGGGTCACTGAAAATATCACCTGTGAAATTTAATCACCCTTGATCTCTCAATTTGAGGTTATTTGCCAACCTAGCAAACATTTGGTTTGTACATCTCAATAAGATTTGTCCTGAAGCAGTTTAGCGTACAGCAGAGGAAGTATTTTGATTTCTTGTTTGTTTTTTTTGTTGTTGTTGTTGTTTTGTTTTTTTGTTCCTAATAGCTGTCAATGCCTCCTTCTGCCCCCCAGGGTAAAGCTAAAATACATTTATTCAAATGAATTCATATATTTCTTCTCAACTCTCTGATTTGTTGGAAATAGTCAAATGACAATCCCGGGGACAATTTACTCCCTTCCATAGAGTACTCAAAGTCTACCATTGTGCCTTCCTGTTTACTGAGAAGTTGTGAAGATTTTTTGCCTTTCTTATTTTTCGTAACCACTGACCTATAATGAACATTCCATGTAACATTCATGCATCAGAAAATTTCATTGTCAGGAAATTGTTAGAAAAGTACTTAAAAAGAGGCACTGTTACCTGGGAAAATAATTTAAACACATTTAATAGACAAATTTGTATTATTCAGAATAGTTGAAAACCATAAACAACCCAAATGAAAAAAGTGGATGGACAAAGGCTAAGGTCACATAAGTCATACACACACGCACCCACACCAGACACAAATGGCAAAAAACAAACAAACAAGCAAACAAACAAACACAGGGAGGAGTTAAGATGGAGGAGAGTAGGGGGACCAGGATTTTCCTCATCCCTCAAACACAGCTGTACTAAGGTCAGAACACCTGGAACACCCAGGAAACCGATCTGTGGAGGGACAGATCTCCACAGGTGGAGGAAGACATCTTGGTGGGACAGGGGTGCATGTATGGAAATTGGGGGAGATAAAACAGTGTAGGCACAGAGGGGAGGGCACCACTTATGTGGACAGATCAAAGGGAGAGAAAGACAGAGAGGCTGTAGAATTGCAGTGTTGTGTTAGCACAAGAGAAAAACCTCTCTGGACCATGGTCTGAGGAATAAAAAATTCGGAAAGTACCAGTTTCTACTTTGCAAACAGCCTCAGACCTGAAGATCGGAGTTTTCGAAAATGCGAGCCTTTCTCCAGACAGAGCAGACTATGTGCACGTGCCAGGTGGAGAGGGAGCTCATCCCAGGATGCAGTAGAAACCTCGGAGGTGCACTGGGAGACAACTGTCCCCTCCGTTGACTGCTGAAAGAAAAGGATTTATTGCCTCCCCAAGGACAAAAGACTCTGCAGGTGCTAGCCAGAGGCCCTTTGTCCACAGGGCTGAGTGGCACGACACTGGAACAGAATCTGCACAGTGCAGGCCCCTTTAAGACATCGGGTTTTGAATCCCAGCCCAGCAGCTAGAAGGCTCCTGAGACTGTGGAGCAGGGCAAGCAGACCACCCTGGCACTGCTCTGTGAGGCTGCCTGAGCAGCCTGGTTTGAGACATCTGGTCCACGGAGGACAGACTGGGGTGTTGCCATTTTTCTCCCCATCACCAACAGGGTGGGGCTTCAGGGAGGAGCACAGTGGCCCCCAGTGGAGGCAGGACCTGCTTATACCTAACCCTGTGCCTCCATGCCTGGTAACTGCTTATCTACCCCAGTGAGATTGACATTGACCAAACCAGAGGCCTCTCCTCTGGCACAGCCACCAGTCCTGGGTACCAACAGACAACTGTCCTGTGGTTTGGTATGTTAGTCTGTTTCTCTCTTTTCTTTTCTTCTCCTCTCTTTTCTCTTCTTTTTCTTTCTACCTTCTTCTTCTTTTTTTTCCCTTTGGAAACAGGCTCATAGCTTCTGATTTGATTTTGGGTCAATTCTCATTATTTATATGTATATATATATATATATACATATATATATATATATATATATATATACACATACATATATATATGTGTGTGTGTGTGTGTATATATATATATTTGTCCTTTCTCTGTTTTGTTTGTTTAATGCTTGCCCCATTTTTACTCTATTCTTTTTATACCTTTTCTATATCTCCTTTTTCTTTATTTTATTTATTCTCTCTCTGAGTTAAGCCTTATAGTTTCTTTCATTATCTACTTGGTCTTTTTTTTTTTTTTACCCCTTTCATTTTTCTCTTTGTATAGGATCATGCTCCCTGCCCTTTCCGTTTTTCCAGGGTTATTTCAACAAACAAATCAAAGCACATCTGGTGGAAGGTCCAAACAATCCTCCATTAGGAGCAAGAAGAAGCTTTGTAGAGAATTGACCAGTGGGATAGAGCAGCCAAATATGCAACAACAGAGTGTACATAACACACTCCAAAACACTTACTGAAGTGCCAGGCCTTGGACAGCATATGACCTCTTTTTAATATAGTAGTACCCACAGGTATAGGACATAACACAAGCTATTAAATCACGCAAAAGACAGAAACCTAGCCAAAATGATGAAATGGATGAAATCTCCTCAAAAGAAAATCTAGAAGAAATTACAGCCAGAGAATTGCTCAAAAGAGATATAAACAGTATATCTGAACAAGAATCTAGAATAAAAATCGTAAGACTAATAGCTGGGCTTGAAAAAAAAGCATAAAAGACAGCAGAGAATCTATTGTTATAGAGATAAAAGACCTAAGAAATAGTCACAATGAATGAAGAAATGCTATAATGAGGGGCACCTGGGTGGCTCAGTCGGTTAAGCATCTGACTTCGGCTCAGGTCATGATCTCGTGGTCTGTGAGTTCAAGGCCCGCATCGGGCTCTGTGCTGATGGCTCAGAGCCTGGAGCCTGCTTCAGATTCTGTGTCTCCCTCTTTCACTTCCCATCCCCTGCTTGTGCTCTGTCTCTCTCTTAAAAATAAATAAACACAAAAGAAGAAAGAAATGCTATAAAGGAGATGCAAAATAAACTAGATACAGTGACAGCAAGGATGGAAGAAGCAGAGGAGAGAATAGGTAATAGAAGATAAAATTATGTTAACTGAAGCTGAATAAAAGAGTGAAAGGAAATTACTAGACCACAAGGGGAGAATTAGAGACCTAAGTGATTCAATGAAACAAAATAATATCCATATCATAGGAGTTCCAGAAGAAGAGGAAGAAGAGAGAGAAAGGGGAAGAAGGTTTATTTGAACACATTATAGCTTCCCTAATCTGGGGAAGGAAACAGGCATCCAAGTCCAAGAGGCACAGAGAACTCCCTTCGAAATTAACAAAAACAGGTTAACACCGTGGCCGATCATTGTGAAACTGGCAAAATACAAAGATAAAGAGAGAATTCTGAAAGCAGCTAGGGACAAACGGGCCTTAACCTACAAGGGCAGACACATAAGGGTAGTAGCAGACCTATCTACTGAAACTTGGCAGGCCAGAAAGGAGTGGCAGGAAATATTCAATGTGCTGAATAGGAAAATATGCAGCCAAGTATCCTTTATCCAGCAAGGCTGTCATTCAGAATAGAAGGAGAGATAAAAGCTTTCCCAGACAAACAAAAACTAAAGGCATTCATGACCACTAAACCAGCCCTGCAGGAGATCCTAAGGGGAACTCTGTGAGTGGAAAGCAGCAAAGACTACAAAGGACCACAGACATCACCACAGACATGAAATCAACAGATAAAACAATGACACTAAATCATATCTTTCAATAATTACTCTGAATATAAATGGACTGACTGCCCCAATAAAAAGATATAGGGTATCAGAATGGATATAAAACAAGATCCATTTATATGCTGCCTACAAGAAACTCATTTTAGACCTGAGGACACTTGGAGATTGAAAGTGAGGGGATGGAGAACCATCTATCATGCTACTGGATGTCAAAAGAAAGCCGGAGTAGCCATACTTATATCACAAACTAGATTTGAAAACAGACTGTAATAAGAGATGAAGAAGGGCATTATATCATAATTAAGGGGTCTATCCGTCAAGAAGAGCTAACAATTATAAATGTTTATGTACCCAATGTGAAGACACCCAAATGTATAAATAAATTAATTACAAACATAAAGAAATGTATAGATAATATGCTGTGATTGTAGGGAAGTTTAATATTCCTCTTACAACAATGGACAGGTCATCTAGGCAGAAAATCAATAAGGAGATAAGGGCTCTGAATGACACATTAGACCAGATGGACTTAACAGATATATTCAGACTTTTCAACCAAAAGCAGAAAAATACATAAACATTCTTCTTGAGTTCATATGGAACATTCTCCAAAATAGATCACATACTGGGTCACAAAAAAGCCCTTAATAATCATAAAAATATTGAGATCATACTATGCATATTTTCAGATCACAACCCTATGAAACTTGAAATCAACCACAAGAAAATATTTGAAAAGCCCCCAAATACATGGAGGTTAAAGAATGTCCCAGGTAAAGAATGAATGAGTCAACCAGGAAATTAAAGAAGAAATTAAAAAATATATGGAAGCAAATGAAATGAAAACACAACAGTCCAAACCCATTAAGATGCAGCAAAGGCAGTCCTAAGAGGAAAATACATTGCAATCTAGGCCCATCTCAAAAAGCAAGAAAGCCCTCAAATATATAACTTAACCTCACACCTAAAGAAACTAGAAAGGCAGCAGCAAAGAAAGCCCAAAGCCAGCAGAAGAAGAGAAATAATAAAAACGATTAGAGCAGAAATAAACAATACATAATCCAAAAACAAAACAAAACAAAACAAAACACTACAACAGCTCAATGAATCTAAGAACTGGTTTTTTGAAAGAGGACCAAAATAGATAAAATCACAAATGAAAGAGGAGAGATCACAACCAACACCACAGAAATACAGTTATCAAAGAACACTATGAAAAATTATATGCCAACAAATTGGACAGTCTGGAAAAAATGGACAAACTCATAGACACTCACACACTACCAAAACTCAAAGGGGAAGAAATAGAAAATTTGATTAGACCCATAACCAGTGAAGAAATTGAATCAGTTATCAAAAATCTCACAACAAATAAGAGTCTTGGGCCAGATGGCTTCCCAAGACAATTCTACCAGACATTTAAAGCAGAGTTAATACCTATTCTTCTCAAGCTGTTCCAAAAAATAGAAATGGAAGGAAAACTTCCAAACTCATTCTATGAAGCCGGCATTACCTTGATTCCAAAACCAAAGACCCCACTGAAAAGGAGAATTACAGGCCAATGTCCCTGATGAACACGGATATAAAAATTCTCAACAAGATACCAGCAAATTAAATTCAACAGTATATTAAAAGAATTATTCACCATGATCAAGTGGGATTCATTCCTGGGCTGCATGGCTGGTTCAGTATTTGCAAATCAATCAACATGATAGATCACATTAAAAGAAGAAAGGATAAGTACCACATGGTCCTTTAAACAGATGCAGAACAATCATTTGACAATACACAGCATAACCCTCAAGAAAGTCAGGATAGAAGGTACATACCTTAATATCATAAAAGCCATATATTAAAGGCCCACAGCTAATATCATCCTCAATGGAAAAAAACTGAGAGCTTTCTCCCTGAAATCAGGAACACAACACGGATATCCACTCTCACCACTGTTGTTTAACAGTGTTGGAAGTCCTAGCCTCAGCAATCAACAACAAAACAAAATAAAAAGCAAAGAAGAAGTCAAACTTCACTTTTCACAGATGACATGATCATCTACATCGAAAACTCAAAGACTCCACCAAAAAACTGCTAGAGCTGATACATGAATTCCGCAAAGTCGCAGGATATAAAATCAATGTACAGAAATTGGTTGCATTTGTATCTACCAATAATGAAGCAACAGAAGGAGATATCAAGGAATTGATCCCATTTACAATTGCATCGAACTCCATAAAATACCTAGGAATAAATCTAACCAAAGTGGTAAAAGAACTATAGAAAGCTTATGAAAGAAATTGAAGAAGACACAAAGAAATGGAAAAACATTCCATGCTCATGGATTGGGAGAACAAATATTGTTAAAATGTTGATACTACCCAAAGCGATCTACACATTCAGTGGAATCCCAATCAAAATAGCACCAGCATTCTTCACAGATCTAGAACAAACAATCCTAAAATTTGTATGGATCCACCAAAGACCCCGAGCAACCAAAATAATGTTGAGAAAGAAAACCAAAGCAGGAGGCATCACAGTCCCAGACTTTAGCCTGTATTACAAAGCTATAGTCATTAAGACAGTGTGGTATTGGCACAAAAACAGACACATAGATCGATGGGACAGAATAGAGAACCCAGAAATCGACTCACGGACTCACAAATATATGGCCAACCAATCTTCAACAATGCAGGAAAGAGTATCCAATGGAAAAAAAGACAGTCTCTTTAGCAAATGGTCCTGGGAGAACTGGACAGCAACATGCAGAAGAATAAAACTGGACCACTTCCTTATACCATACACAAAAATAAATTCAAAATGATGAAAAACATAAATTTGAGACAGGAAACCATCAAAATCCTACAAGAGAAAGCAGGCAGAAACCTCTTTGACCTCAGCCAAAGCAACTTCTTACTTGACATGTCTCTGAAGGCAAGGGAAATAAAAGCAAGGATGGATTATTGGGAACTCATCAAGATAAAAAGCTTACGCAGAACAAAGGAAGCGATCAACAAAACTAAAAGGAAACCAATGGAATGGGAGAAGATATTTACAAATGACATATCAGGTAAAGGGTTAGTTTCAAAATCTATAATGAACTTATCAAATTCAACACCCAAAAAATAAATAATCCAGTGATGAAATGGGCAGAAGACATACATAGACACTTTTCCAACAAAGACATCCAGATGGCCAACAGACACATGAAAAGATACCCAACATTGCTCAACATCAGGGAAATAGAAATCAAATCCACATTGAGATACCATGTCACACCGGTCAGAGTGGTTAAAATTAACCCAGGCAACAACAGATGTTGGCGAGGGTGTGGAGAAAGGGGAACCCTCTTGCACCTTTGGTGGGAATGCAAACTGGTGCAGCCAATCTGGAAACCAGTGTGGAGTTCCCTCAAAAAATTAAAAATAGAATTTAATAAAAATTTAAAAATACCCTACCACCCACCAGTTGCACTACTAGGAATTTATCCAAAGGACACAGGAGCGCTGATACAAAGGGGCACAAGTACACCAGTGTTTATAGTAGCACTATTGACAATAGCCAAATTATGGAAAAGAGTCCAAATGTCCATCAGCTGATGAATGGATAAAGAAGATCGTGTGTGTGTGTGTGTGTGTGTGTGTGTGTGTGTGTGTGTGATGGAATACTACTCAGCAATGAAAAAGAATGAAATCTTGCCATTTGCAACAATGTGGATGGAACTGGAGGGTATTATGCTAAGCGAAATAAGTCAGCCAGATAAAGACAGATATCATATGATTTCATTCATATGTGGAATTTGAGAAACTTAACAGATAACCATAGGGGAAGGGAAGGAAAAATAATATAAAAACAGAGAGGGAAGGAAACCATAAGAGACTCCTAACTACAGAGAACAAACTGAGGGTTGATGAGGGTGGGGTCAGGGGAGGGGAATGGGTGATGGACATTGAGGAGGGTACTTGATGGGAGGAGCACTGGGTGTTGTATGTAAATGATGAGTCATAGGAATTTACTCCTGAAGCCAAGACTACACTGTATGTTACCTAACTTGAGAATTAACAACAACAAAAAGAAAGAAAAAAACATATGAAAACCAATCAGACTCAATATGTACCTGTGAAATTATAAACAATTTTCATCCACCCAACTAGAAGACATTTCAAAAGCTGACAGTATCAAATATCAGCAAAGGTGCTGAAAAGGACATGACCTCTTCCGTTGTTAGCCTAAGTCTAAACGGGTATATCTGCTCTTGGCAGGGGGCGGTCTGGCTGTTTTTTTATCAATTTTTAAAATATATTCTCTCTACCAGCCAGCAATTCTACTTAACGGTATCTTAGCTAAAGACACAACTACAGTGCAGAACAAGGAGGCATGTACAAAGATGCTCAATAAATCATTTATTTTGAATAATGAAAAATTAGAAATGAAAGTCCATCATTTTTTTAACGACTGCATAGTCATAGTATATTATAATTTGAAATACTATGTAAGAGTCATGAGGAAAATATCTAGACATACTATGAGTAAAAAAAATGAAAAATGAGAGTAAAATATCATTTATGGTATTCAAATTAAAATATCATATATTTCTATTATCACATTTATTTATGCATATAAATGAATTTTAAAGGTCCGGAAGAACACATACCAATTCCTAACTGTGGGTACCTCCCACAGGCAAATTGGCTGAGGCCTAACCTTCTACAGCATTCTTCTCAGTTTTACTAACCTGTATAAGCAGATATACGTCTGATTTTACTAAACAGATCATCTGATTATATTAAATTGTAATTATATTCTACACAACTCTGCAAAACGTTTTGTCACTAAAATGTCACCTATTTCAGGAACATAGCCAGAAGTCACTAGATATATACAAATGTCAGTTTTATGTTTCTAACTTATGTATGTGTACATAGAGATACACACACACACACACACACACACACATTTACATAATATGCCACAAATGCAATCATATCATAATGCTGGATTCTATTTTTTTAGGGCCATAGATATTTTTCTATTATTTTTCTTGTTTCTCTAAGTCCAATTCGCCCTACCATGGCCACTCGCATCTTTTCCTTCCTAGATAATTAAGTGCAGCAAATCATCATGCATCCATTTCTATTGTTTCCCCATGTTTATGTGCTCATGCTCTTTGCACATAAACTCATACACATATATACACATATACATATGTATTTATAAAAATAAAGAAAGCCCCCAGGGTCACCTGGGTGGCTCAGTTGGTTAAGCATCTGACTCTTGTCCTTGGCTCAGATCATGATCTCGTGGTTCCTGAGTTCCAGCCCAACATCGGACTCTGCTGAGAGCGTGGAGCCTGCTTGGGAGTCAGACTCTCTCTCTCTCTCTCTCTCTCTCTCTCTCTCCCTGCCCCTCCCCCATTCGTGTGTATGCATTTGCTCTCTCCCAAAATGAATAAATATTTTTTTTAAAAAGCTAGAATAAAATTTAAAAATATAATAGGGGCGGGGCGCCTGGGTGGCGCAGTCGGTTGAGCGTCCGACTTCAGCCAGGTCACATCTCGCGGTCCGTGAGTTCGAGCCCCGCGTCGGGCTCTGGGCTGATGGCTCAGAGCCTGGAGCCTGTTTCTGATTCTGTGTCTCCCTCTCTCTCTGCTCCTCCCCCGTTCGTGCTCTGTCTCTCTCTGTCCCAAAGATAAATGAACGTTGAAAAAAAAAATTTTTTTTTTAAATATAATAGGGGCTCCTGTGGTACTCGGTTGGTTAAGTGTCAGATTTCAGCTCAGGTCATGATTTCATGGTTCGTCAGTTTGAGCCCCGTGTCAGGCTTTGTGCTGACAGTGCTTGGAGCCTGAAGCCTGCTTCAGATTCTGTGTCTCCCTCTCTCTGACCCTTCCCCCCCAACACACACACACTCTCTCTCAAAAATAAATATTAAAAAAATTCAAAAGTAAAAATTCTAAAAAATAAAAATAGCCCCCATAAAAACCATATGCTTTATAAAAGTAGGATCATATTTTATAAGCTTCTAGTCATTTCACTTTCTCAATTCCATAATATCACATGAAAATCCTTTCATATCAACTGATGTAGCTTAAATTCATGATCTATGATGCTTGTACACACGTCCTTGGTGCATTTGCGTTTTAATTTGTTCAGCATTCCCCCTGCTGTTGGATATTTGTTTACAGTGCTATGGTTACAACAGTGCTACACATGTAAACGTACTGGTACAGTGTCTTTGAATACTACTACTGGTTTTATTTCAGTACAATAGAATCTCAAGAAATTGAACTGTCTATCAACATCTGTAAAAGAACTCCAGGATTGCTGAGGATGGAAGGAAATTGCTAGTGGAGGAATAGAATTAAGAGATGTTTGGCAGTCAGAGATACAGAGTCCTTGATCGTCATATTAAAGAGATGCACCAAGTCTACCAATGAAGGGCTTTAAATCCTGAAAAAAATGAGGTTACAACTGAGTTTTTCAAATGCTATTCTGGTGAGCTGAAAGATGGGATGGGCAGTGGGGGGAAACTGAGTAAAATTAGTCTAACAAGGACACACCTACATGTAATCATTCAAGCCAGATAATGGCTGGCGCTATAAACAAGACACTAGGACATATATGAAATACAATTAGGATGTGCAGTCAATAGGAATCAGGACTGAAAAATTTGTGAAGGCAAAGATGTCAAGGGTAGTTTCTAGGTCTCTAGGTGGATGTACTGAGCCAGAAGAAACCAAAGAGTAATTGGGTGTGGGAGACAAGATGGTTAAGATCAGTTCTGGATTTGTGGGTTTTGAAGAGTCTTTGAGACATTCTGAGAAAACGTGAAAGTAGTAAACTGTATATATAAGTCTGGTGCTCAGACATTGTCTTGGATATATATAAATAAGGCAGTAATTTAATCTAAAAAATCAATTTCTAGCATGCTGATGTGACAAGTGTCCTCGAAAGTAACTCTAGGAAAGCACTTTTTATTTTCCCAGAAATCTGAACTCATTGGTAGAGAAGGTGTGATTAAAGGAAAGGAGAAAAGACATTGCTGTTACCCCCACTCATTTTTATGCTAGGAACTGTTTGATATATGAAAAGAGGGAAAGCTGAGAAGAAGTTACAGGTGTTACCATCATCGGACCACTTCTGGTTACCAAGACATTAAAGGACGGAATGTTTCCTTCCTTATTTCAAGTTTCATAGATGTAAAACTACTTGTAGTTGTTTTATTTCAAAATATCCCTTTTGCTTGTAGATTAAACTAAATGTATGTGTTTCATTTACTTGCATTTTTCTAGCTCTGAATCTTAATTCAGTCTCTTCTTTTCACCAATCTTAATATTCCCAACATGGCAGTTTAGTAAAATTGAAAGTAGGTATGTCCCTTTCTATCTCTGAACAGGGAAAGACTTGTTCTGTATAAAATACATTAGGAAATACCTGCTATTCTTTTTTTCTAAAACCGATTGGCTGATGGACAGCGTGAGGAAAAACCAACAGCAAAGTAGGGTGAAAAGATTCTATGTATTATCTTCTGGGCTGGGACACCATAGTTGGACTTTCTAATATCCCAGTGCGGAAATAGGGACCCTCTATCAAGGGCACTGATGATTGTGATGTGCATTTTAATAAATTATATTATGTTTTGATCAAGAAGTGATGAAAATATCACATTCTAATCAGTATTACATATTATGAATTTGTAATACACTTACGAAGCATTTATATCTTCATCCAAGTTAGTGGGGGAACACCACCTGTCCAAACAATACATAGTGTTACACTGGTAGTTTTACATTGCTTTTGCTGTGTGATCCAATCTAGAGAATTCATCCTAATGGTCCGGTCCTTGTGAATATTATAATTCCCAGTTTATATTGCTAAGAAATTGAATAAAAATGGTTAGTGTGAAGTTTGAAGAATAACATAAGGCAAAGATATTTATCTTAGATATGCTTACTCTGATCTCTCTATGGACAGAGACCACTTTCAGAAGGTCAACAGAATGTTCAGTCTTCTTTTTCCACATTACTAAAGCTGGGAAAATACAATTCAATCGAGTTCACATGGAGTTTCAAAGGAATTCAGTTCCTGGGTTGTGTTCTCAGAGCCCATGGTAAATTTTAGGGTGACTGACCCTTTCCTGATGTGAGGTGATCCATCTGAGGATCGTGGCTGCCAAAAGTCCAGCTCTAAACTTGAAGCTGCCTGGCCAGATACCAGCCTACGTTGCCTTCAACTTTCCCCAAAAGTAATTTCCTTGTGGCTGAAGCCAACAATAAATCATGAAACATACCTCTGAGCAGCATTTTCCAAAGTGTTTTTAGCAGAAATCCATAACATATTCAGGCAAATATGGGGTCTTGGTTAAATATATATATTGAAAATGCTTTTCTTAAAGTAGTTGACAGATATTTTTAAGTAGCAGGATTTATCAGAGCCCCTGACACACTAATCTGCATAGAAATAACCTGCAATACGCTCTAGGAGATGAATATTATGTGTAGTTTTTCCCCAAACTTAGGATCATGCAACATTTTATCAAAAAAAAAAAAAACAAAAAAAAAACAAAAAACGCCTACTGCTAACATCTAAAAAGAATACTAGTGAAGAGCAGAAAGCAGTTTTTAAAACTTCTTAGATGAATCATGAGGATTTTGTAAACTAGAGATTGGTGTGTGGAATCTACAGGGCATCTGGGTGGGCAGTTGGCCTCAGTCCTACCCCAACCCCCAAGCAGTTCAGGCTGCCCTGGTACCAAATAGTATGCATAACAGGAAGCCCAAACACCTGAGGTTTGCCTTCCTGAATGAGAACTGGAAGGTGGACGGCATGGCATAGGGCCACTCCCAGAATTATGTCGAGTAGATTATATACACCTCTATAAAGATTTGTCTTGAATGTTTATCATTTTTGCTTTGTCCTTATTTCCAGTAATCTAATTTGATAAATGGGATTTTTGACTGGGCTTAAGATAAATGCAGATATAATATTAATAATGCCAGTGTATTTATCTACATAAAAATTTAAATGGAAGCGTTTTGCGCATTCATTAAAAGAATCATAGATTATTACAATTGTCTTGCTGTGCTCTCATGGGAGATATGAAATGCTAGTAATTTAAGATTCAATGAAAAATTGTAAATGCCTGAAATTAAATGTAATTCAGTGCATTAATCAAGAAGTTTCTACTGTGGAGCGCAGAGGTCATTTCAGTTCAACAAATATTGCCAGACGGTTTAAAAGGCATAAGGGATAAAGAGATGAAAAAGGCCCAGGGAATTCTCTGGTTAAGTTTCTGGGTTTGTTGATTACATGCAAATAGTAGAATATTCAAGGTCCCATAGGGTTGAGGGGAATGGGTGCCATTCTGCAATCTGGAACGTTAATGCAAGGGAGGGCAGGTGAGGAGAAGGGAAACAAGACTGGTGAATGGGAGGGGGTGGTATCACTACACAGAGGGCCTTCTACACCATGCTGAGAAGCTTGCATTTTTTTTCAGAGAGACACAGGGAAAGCAAAGGTGGAGCAGAGAGATCGATATGGAAACAATTCGAATAGTCCAGGCAATGCAGGAGAAAGACTCACTGTTGATTAACAGGTATTCATCAGGGAACACATGCCCATCGAGACTTAGACTCTAGAGATACTGTGATGAACACAACCGACAGTCTCTGTCCTCTTGGCACATACAATCGATATAAAATATAAATGAATAATCAAATAACAGAATATCCACAAAATGCTATAAAGGAAACATTTTGGTGTACTAGTATATACTACAAAGTTACCCAACCTTTTCTACAGAGGCTAGGGGAAGCTTCCCAGGGTTAGTAGCATCCAATATAAGACCAAATGAGAAGCAGCATCAGCGTTCACTAGATGCAGGTGTTGGGAGGCATGGTTAGAAAAGAGCCTACTTTCAGAAAAATCTGACAAGAGTCAAGAAAGAGGATTGTATGCTAAAGGAAACAAGAGAACTCTAGAATGACTAGAGCAAAGAATTTGAGATAGAGAGCACAAGGAGGGAAAAGGCAGAGGAGAGAGAGAACCTTAAGCAGGCTTCATACCCAGTGTGGAGCCCAACACAGGGCTTGATCTCAAGACCTTGGGATCATGACCTGAGCTGAAATCAAGAGTCAGATGCTCAACCGACTGAGCACCCAGGTGCTCCTAGAGCAAAGAATTTTTAAGAGTGGTGTGAGATGAGAGTATAGTGACACCAAAGGGCAGATGTGCAAAGCACTAAAGATCAGTATAAAGGCTTTAGATTTTATTCTAAGGTCAACAGGAAGCCAATGAAGGATTTCAAGCATAATCTATTTTATGCTTTGTTAAGATTATTCTGACTTCTGTTTGGAGAATAGACACTATGATGGTTTGGAAAAGTCAGTCTACTGTCAGTTCCAACCATGTAGCTGGATGCCTACACCCAATGTCTAGCAGTGCCCTCGTGCACTGAAAACTCTCACAAAGTGTTTCTGGTGGAGGTCTGGATAAATGAATGAGATTAGCTATCTTTTCATTTTTATCTGACCTCAAAATTTCTCCAATGAGAAAGGCAGTCTTTCAAGGTCATAAAGATTACTATCTGTGGAGCAAACAACACCTTTAATGTGGGGAATTTTTTTTTTTTCTGTGAAGGACCTTGAAGCATTAATGATAAAATATCTCCAAAAAACTTTTAGTAGGTCACGTACATGACAAATGAAAAGACACATTGTCCCTACAAGTTCCCAAAGCCTCAAGAAGCATATGCCACCAAAAAGGACAAATCTATAAATGAAAATTATTCCCTGGAATATGCTGGGTTTCCTTTTGTAGGAGTCAATTTTCAAAATGATACATTATAACTTTTTTATAACAGCTTTATTGTTATACAATTGATGTTCCATAAAATTCACCCTTTTGAAATGTGCAGTTCGGTGAATTTCACCATGTTGACAGAGATGCGCAGCCATCATCATTATGTAATTTTACAATATTTTTATCACTTTCCCCTGCAAGAACAATCCTGTACACATTAGCAGTAATTCTTCATTCCCTCTGCTCCCCGCCCCCAACCCCTGATAACCACTAATTTACTTTCTGGGTCAATGGATTTGCTATTCTGGACATTTAACATGATCAGAGTCTTATGAAATGTGGTCTTTTGTGACTTCTTTCACATAGCATAATGTTTTCAAGGTTCAATCATACTGTAGCATGTAACAATACTTCATTCCTATTTTATTATAAAAAATATCCCATTGTATGGCTATATGACATTTTATTTATCCATTCAGCAACTGATGAACATTCAGGTCATTTCCACTTTTTGGCTACTATAAATAAAGCTGCCATGAATATCTATGTATGTTTTTTATAAATATATGTATTGAGTGCTTTTGGGTAAACACCTTAGCCTAGAATGGCTAGGTCATGCAGTAATCTATGTTTAACTCTATACAGAATTGCCTAACTTGTCTCAAGTGGCTGCACCATTTTACAGTCCCTCTAGCAATGCATGAGTGTCCAAATTTCTCCATGGCCTCACCACACTGTTACTGTTGACTGTTTATACTATAACCATCATAGAGGTCTGTGAAGTGCTATCTCATTGTCTCACTGTGGTTTGATTTACATGTCCCTAATTACTAAGTATGTAGAACATCTTGTGATATGTTCTATTAGCCATACCTTCTTTGGAGAATGCCTGAACTCTCTGCCTATTTTTATTAGGTTATTTTTTATTGATGTGTTGCCTAATTGTATCAATTAGTGCCTTTATGTAAACATTACCTCGGAAGGTGTAACACATGATAGAGATGTCTATTTGTGAATGTAAAGCAAATACTTCTAGTAACTCCATCGTAATTTTGGAATTATGTAATAGTCCTAACATTTTTTCTATCTCTGTTTTATCTTTAATTTGTATATTTTTTTCTATTTTGCTCAGATCTTAATTTATTTACATGTATGTTGATGCTCCTTAGCACATTCCTAACATATATGACAACTTTTATTAATATAAGGTATACCTCTTTGTTTCGTTCCTTTTTTTTCTTCCTGCTTTTATTGCTGTCCTGTACTCATCCTCTGGAAATACTCTCTCCAACTCTTTCTTGACATGTTTAGGTGAGCTCATCCCATTTATGGCTCCAGGGTGGGAAACTGACCCAAAGGTGGCTAGTCAGGGGGCCAACAGATGCCTCCAGAAGAAGAAAAGGCCCAAAATCATAGTGATGAGCAAGAGGATAGGGATTTTGATCAATGAGAAATAAGTACTATTTTTTCTTGCTAGTTAAACTAGAAGGTGATGACCCTAGACATTTTGTGGCCTACGTTGTTACACCTGGGGACAGCCTGACTGAGGACCAAACTAAGGTAGACGAAAGCTTCATTGACAAGTAGGCAAGAACCCTGATAACATTCACGAGGAACTAGATCAAATCAGAACTTCAGTTATCTGTACCATTTGACCTTTTAGTTATATGGTCTAACATCCACTCCTTCCCTTAGGAAGTTTTAAATGAATTTGAGGTTCTGTCACTTCCCACCAAAAAAAAAAAAAAAAATTGCCCATTATAAGCAGTAATGTTTTCAGTGTCTTTTTTTCTCGATGCATTAAAGTATAATTTTCAAAAAGATAAAAAATATGCCTCTAAAGCTAATATATAAAGAGCTATTGTGAAAGACTTGTTCAATTCCTTAATGAGGGAATAAACACAGCAATAAAGCTGCTGGAAAGAGATTAGCATTATGGTCACTGAAAAAAAGAACAGTAGAATATTATTCTAATGTTATAATAATAAAAGATAAGGTTAATACTTTTCAGGTAAATAAAATAATGGCTTTTTGGGGTTTTTCTCAATCATAAAAAAAATAACTTGTAATTCAATAGGGCAAAAATTATTTACAATGTATTAATCTTCTGCAAATTGATATCTAACTTTACAGAGAATAGTATGGCCTTTATAGTGAGAAAAACAGTAAGTAAAAAAGAAAAACTTACTTATACCTAGTGATGACTCAGGTGGTTTGTCCTATTAAACTATCAAAACAGTACAGGGTAATTCTTTTAATTTTTTGGATATATTTTTTAGACATACTACTTTATTGAGGGGAATTATAACTACATAGCGTTTGGCAACATGGGAGAATCCAGTTACAATCCTTCTCTATCCACTTGGATGGTAAAGGTTTCCTACTCCTAGATAAAACCTGGAGGTCACCTTGACAATCACAGGGCCTTGCCCGGTGTGGTACCCAGTATCACATCGACTGCTGATTGATGGAGTAAGGTGAGATCTTCTTCAAATCAGACTGTCCATATCATACAGACAGAGACAGCTCAAAGGTCATTGAAGAATTTAGGACATAGGTTAACACTGACCCTCTTATACCCACCATGCACTGGATGGGGCTTTCTATTTCTATCCCTGTTTTCATTTGCCTTGGTGGTTTTACAACAGTTGCAGTAGTCATTGCAACAGCGTCTCATCTGCTTATTCTAGTCTCCAAATGAACACAACGAGTGCCTGAAAATAGAAGAAGGAAGCCAGAAGCTTCAGTTTTTAAAGTGGGAGGTTCTACCTTTCTCAAATGACAGCTGTTGAAGAGTCAGACGTCAGCCTCCAGCCATCCTGGTCCATGCAGGCCCTAAGGGCACAGTCCCAGGAGAAAAATGGGAGAGGAGCAAAACATCCCATGGTTAGATTGAACATTCCTGAGATGGAAGACTTTGAAAAGTCCTCTTATTTTTTCCTTAGTTGTTAAATGTGAAAATGGAAGAGACCCTACCCAGAGCCTCTCCTAATACATCTCACGTGCTTCCCCACACACATTCAAGGCCACCTAGAAACATTCCAAGGGGAGCCCTGAGAGACTCTTTTCTGATCATCAGCTGGATTAGGTCTTCAAAGACACAAAATGAAAAGTTTATAGAAGTGGCCATGGGGACATGCAACCCTCCACTGTGCAGCCTCTCAAATAAGAATAATTACAGATATGGAGAGGCATTTCCCTGCTTAGTTCTTGGGGCAGCCAGGGAAGGTCTCAGATGCCCAGAGCTGCTAAGCAATTGCCCCAGCCTACAGACCATAGTCTATACCACCAGGGCCATGTGATATGACCATTGTCTTTGTGGGTTAAGATGTGGCAAAGTGTGGTAGACACTTGTTTGTCCCTTCCACCACCTCCATTGAGATCTGCCCTGGGTTTTAGGCACTCAAGACATTCTGGGCAGAACTGTCAATTCAGGGCTGTGTGCTATGTTGTGGCCACAGAGTCATGGCAACCTGAGATGTGCCATTAGTGGCCTTTGGGTCCACAGAAGTTCCACTGATGGCCACAGTGCTCGGTGCAATGTTGATCCTGGAGGCTCCAGGCCCAGCAGTGGGGGTTGTACCAGGTGCAGCAGCCCAGGGAACACTGTGACACATGGTGGTTGTTACAGTCAGGATGGGGGTTTTCGTGGTTAAAACTTGTTGTTATGGGGTGCCTGCATGGCTCAGTTGGTTAAGCGACCGACTTCGGCTCAGGTCGTGATCTCATGGTTTGTGAGTTCAAGCCCCGCATCGGGCTCGCTGCTGTCAGCGTGGAGCCCACTTCAGATCCTCTGCCCTCCTCTCTCTCTGCTCCTCCCCTGCTTGTGCTCTCTGTCTCAAAAATAAATAAACTTTGGGGCGCCTGGGTGGCGCAGTCGGTTAAGCGTCCGACTTCAGCCAGGTCATGATCTCGCGGTCCGTGAGTTTGAGCCCCGCGTCAGGCTCTGGGCTGATGGCTTGGAGCCTGGAGCCTGTTTCCGATTCTGTGTCTCCCTCTCTCTCTGCCCCTCCCCCGTTCATGCTCTGTCTCTCTCTGTCCCAAAAATAAATAAAAACGTTGAAAAAAAAATTATTTTAAAAATAAATAAACTTAAAAAAAAAAACCTTTTGTTTTTATGCAAGGTGAAACAAAGTACTGGCCACTGGAATGTCTGTCCCTCTGGAGTAAAAATATCAAGTTGAGAATATTTGTCACTTTGTAAAAGAGTTTGGAGACCTTAAATCAACTATTTTGGAAGCAAACTTTAAAACTTTCTATAGGACATAGTAAACATGAAGACCACGAATAAAGAGCTAGGAAGCTACCATTCTTTACTTGAACTTAAACCAGGTACTTCTAGGAAGCATTGGGAAAGAGAAAAATATAAATGGTTACAAGTTCAGATGATGGTTGACATTATAAGCAAGACTAACGCCTTCGAAGGAGCATCAAAGCTAACTCAGCAAAGTGGCAACCAAAACAGACTTCACAATCCAGCCAAAGAATGGAGAAAAGCTTCAGACAGCACTAACAAAACCTTTGGAGGTAAATTCTAGTCTTTGGAAAAGCGTAAAATTGCTTTCATGAGAATCTCAAAAACAGAAGCAGAGAGTGGGGAAATTTACTAAAGAGAAAAAATAATATGAACGTCTGCCCATGGAGTGAGTCCTTAATAATAAAGAAAGTCAGATCAAGCCTCTAGGTGAACAGTTGGCTAGAGATGAGCAATTGGGCTGCTGTTCTTGAGGAAGACAGCATGGATTGTGCAATCATGAAATTGGATATAATGGACACATCAGAAAATGGAGACTTTTTAATTGGTGAAGCCAAAGGATTGTTGATTTACGGGGACTGAGTTTAGTACCGGTTTACAAACTCTTGAGGAACACAAGCGTACACAAAATTAACTGCAGAGGCTAAGATAATCCATGCACTTAAAAACCATTTGAAAAATTTCCAACCAAGAAAGCTTTGCTATATTCAGAAAACACTCAGAAAGGGAGAGGCAAAAATTCCTGCAGAAATATCGTTGGGGCACCTGGGTGGCTCAGTTGGTTGAGCGTCCGAGTCAGCTCAGATCACGATCTCATGGCTCGTGAGTTCGAGCCCCGCTGACCGCTCAGAGCCTGGAGCCTGCTTGGAATTCTGTGTCTCCCTCTCTCTCTGCCCCTCCCCTGCTTGTGCTCTCTCTCTCTCTCTCTCTCTCTCTCTCTAAGAATAAATAAAAACATTAAAAATTAAAAAAAATATATCATATACTTCTTGAACTTAATCAATAAAAGGAAATAAAGTTTTATACAGTGTCCAATTTAGAGAGAATTTATTCCATTTGAGATGGAGAATTATTCCAAACCACCCAAAAACATCAGTGATGCACATGAACAGTTACACTTCAAAATTCAATCAAAAATGCTTCAGAACATTTTTTTAAAAATCACTGGGTATTACTAAAACCCTCGTATTCCCAGGAGACAAAAGCTCATGTTATTGATATAAAAGTTCTGTTCGCTCAGAGAAACATCAATAACTTAACAAAGCAAATGCACACATGACACAAAAACTGAAAGAGGAAGAAATTAAAGGTTTGGAAACCTGCCCTTCCATTACTTGTTTTCCAGAAAAAGTACGTTTGGCAGAGGCCTGAGGCCACAGGCAGGAATCTTCCAGATGCCAGATCCCTGAAGAAGGAGGAGCATGTGACTGGGACGATGAGAAAATGAAAAGATCCATGCCCAGTATCCACCACCAATACCCCCAAGCTTCCTCCCGTCTGGCTAACTCCATCTTGAGTCAGCAAGTTCTCCAGAAGAGCCAGACAGAGTTGTGTAATTAAAACAGTGATCCTAACAGGAAAGCCTATAAAGAATTGAATAAAACAGGAATGAATAGTCTGGAAAGAAGATGTCAGGAAAACAGGCAAATAATAATAATAATAATAGCCTTCAAATATCTGAAATTTAAGATGGCCAAGACTTAGTCCCTATCTTCAGAACATTACAATCTATGGTACCGTGAATTTTCAAACACCTAGAACTATCCACAAGCATGATGCACCACTGTTCCAGGAGATCTTTGTCCAGATTTCCCTTTATAGGCCTTCAGATCTTCACAAGACATTTAATAATTATTCCTCTCTTAGGAAATTAGGTAGAAATAAACCATCATGGTTAACAGTACTTATTCATAAGAAAATCAGACTATAATCTTTCTCACATAGATAAAAGCACAAATTAATCATGCAACACTGGATGCAATACCAAAGCCTTAGGAAATATTGATCTTTAAATTATACAAGCTTGTTGCCTAATGTGTTTCTTAAAAATATTTAGGCTTACCTCATATGAGGTACCTGGGTCATGACTGACCCTCACCACTGGACATCATTTCAAGCTCCAGAGACATTATCAAAGGGCCAAACTGGACCTCCCCTCCCCCCATGATCCACAAGTGCAGGGGGCAAATCTCCAAAAGATAAAGGATTCAGATCTAATCAAGCATGTGAAGAAAATTCTTACCAGCAGAGGCCAACCATGTTATAGAACTATCTCTATATACTATAGCATGTATTTGAATAGAAAATCACTGGACAATAGAACCTTTGGCTTACCTCTCTGGCCAAAAAACGTTTGCCTCTTTCCACATCTGAAAAGAACTCAATGGGCCTAGTACTGGGAGGAGAACCCACTAATTACGGCTACATACCACTGCCACCATTCTGTCACAGCAACCTCCCTATCACTACCTAGCGTGCAGAGTTAAGCAGGTAAAATGTTCTGAAGTGATCTTTGCATACGATGATGACTTGGATTGGATGGCCTCTCGTGATCTCATGAAATCTTCCTTTACTTCTTTATTAGCTTATAGGTGTTTCTACTTCCGGTTGGCCCACTATGATTGGACTTTTTCTGAGATGTCTTTTACCCTAGAAACTTGTATCTTTCACCTTCAATTATTACTAATTTAATTCTTACGCCTTTCCATTTTCTCATGTGGAACTTCGGTTTTATTTCTCAGAAGAATGAGTCCATTTGAATAACATACTAATCCCAAGTTAAACACTATCTCTCTACATAAGTTAAATAAAAATTAGGCAAAGGTTAAAATGGTATCTTTAAATATATTATGGATGTACTTTCAATGACTGCCCATAAAATGTGTCCATAGGTGGTTGATTTATAACCTTGAGTCACAGCCTTTTATTCTGTGGCAGTCAAATGCAAAAATACACATGAATGAAAGCTCATAAAAAAAAAAAAAAAGTTTGCCTCAGAGATAACACCATCTTGGGGAAAGTTGGAGGTGGTCATTGAGAAGACATGACTGTAGGCTGACATGTGAGCTGGACCCAGACATTTGGAGCATCTTAACCCTCTCCCCTGTCCTTGGAATGTACATTTTCTCCATTATCCCCACACTAGGAACCATATCAAGGATGCAGCCTTGAGAGAGTAATGTGTTGCCTCAACCCTACTTGCCTTACAATCTCTCTTATACAAAATCATATAACAGTGATTTTTTAGGAAACTGTATAAAAAAGAACAAAATTAGTGCCTTACCAGAAATAATGCAGGCTACTATTTTAATTTGCCTTTCAATTCATGTGAAAGAATATCATTGAGATACCTAAAAACATATGATTAATTTATTATGCTTTAATTCTACAGATGCAGATAAATGTGAATGTGTATAGAGGAAGTGATGAGGTATTAGTTATCTCAATAACATACTTTAATTAGAGTGCACTAGTGTGTACAATTCACCTTAAACTCAATTTTGATAGGTATTAAAATTGAATTGAATAGCTATTCTAAAGTAATTTGAATGCAACCAGCTGAATCTCTACTAATAGTGCATAGGTAAGAGATGTGAAAAACTGATTATCTATTTAAAAATACAAATTAGGACTTTCACTGTTGGAAATTATGTTTCTAAACCCTTAAAGACTTTAAAAAAAAAAAAAAGCTTTTTGTGGTAGTAATTCCTAAGATGGCAACGTAGGAGACTCTTGAATCCCCTTCTCCTGCAGATGCACCAAATGTACAACTACCCATAGAGAAATTTCCAGAAACTAGCTGAGCACAGTGGGTGAATGAGAAAATACCTACACTGAAACAGGAAAGGCTGAGACACACACTTATAAATCCCACCTTCAGCAAGGCGCCATACAATCCAGAGAGAAACCCCAACTCCCAACTGTGAAAACAAAGCATACCAAAATTTATGAGATCCAGCAAAAGCAGTGCTAGCTAGTAAGTTTATAGTGATAAGTACCTATACTAAGGGCAGTGGGGTGGGAGGGGGAGTCATAAATAAACAACCTCATTTTACACCTCAAGAAACTAGAGGGAAAAGAGAATAAACTAAGCCGAAAGTTACCAGAAGAAATAACAAAGATCAAAGCAGAAATAAATGAAATGGAAACCAAACAAACAATAGAAAATATCAATGATGTTAAGAGCTGAATTTTGAAAAGATAAAAAAATGTACAAATCTTTAGCTAGACTAAGAAAAAAATATAGACTCAAATAAATAAAATTATAAGTCAAAGAGGAGACATTACAACTGACACCATAGAAATACTAAGGGTCATAGAGACAGCCATGAACAATTATATGCAAACAAACAGGATAACCTAAAATAAACAGGTAAATTCCTAGAAACATAGAACCTATCAAAACTAAGTTATGAAAAAAATAGAAAATCTGAACAGACCAGTGTTAAGTAAGGAGACTGAATCGGTAATTTAAAAATTAAGAAAGAAAAACAAAAAGCCCAGGACTAAATGTTTTCACTGATGAATTCTATCAAATATTTAAATAAAAATGTGATTTTGTCATTTATATGTCAATAAAGTTAAAAAAAAAACATTTCGTTTCTAAAATTGTATAGAATCAATGTGCAGTTGAGTTTCTTAGTAATATTTGCTCCATTTAGAAGATGTTGAACCACTGAAATTAACACAGGTTCTGGGTTCTTTTAATAAGTTAAAATATTAAATTATATTAATAAATAATATGCTATGTGTAATTAATAGCAAAAAATAAAGTGTTATTTTATAAAATAAACAAATGATTTCCTCACAAGAAATCATTTGATCATTAAATGATTTCTGAACATTAGGAATAATTATGAAATGATTTTTATATATTATTAATTAATATCAATTAATATTAAAAGCACATTATAGTGTTGTATAAAGTTTTATGAAAATTCCAGTTTTTTTCCTCATTCAAGGAAAATCTTTACAATTATTTGCTTACATTAAATGACAATTTATAATATTTTTTCAACTCTATTCCACATTAGGAAAGGTATGTTTGCTTTAGGAGCATTTAAAACACCACAGAAATCAACAAAGCATTCATAAATAATAATTATTTATTGTGATAAATAATTAGTAGTGATTATAGTAGTGATAAGAATTAGTAGGATTTAAACATTTAACATGTATAAGACACTAATCGAAGTGTGAAAGCTCATTTTATGGTGAGAACCCTATGATGTAGGTATTATTGCCCCATTTCACCACAGAGGAGACTAAGGAAAGGAGAGATTAAATAATCAAATGCCCAAACTCATAGCCAGTAAGTGGCAGAGCACCTGTGAAATCCAGTCTGACAGTAAAGCCAGCGCTTTTAATATCTACACTTTGCTGGCTCTCTGTTAATGCTTTATTAAATTAAGTATTGTCTTAATCCCCAGAATAATTATAAAATGAAAATACCCTATTGTAAATTAAATTTTGTTTCCCTAACGGCTTATTAAACAGGATAGACTCATGATTTTCCTCAGGAAACTGGTAACATTTTTTTTTCCAGTTGAAATTCATCCAACAGAAATATGATACAGCTGATACCTCTATGGATTTCTTAAAGTGAAAATGTGTATTTATTGAGGACTAGACTTGGAAGTCCTAGATCTCAGAGATTGCTTTGGGAATGTGAGAAAGTCATTATTTGCTGGCTCTCCAGTAATTTATTTTGAATTTGTTAAATTCATTGATGTGTGAACTGGTTATCGAAGCTTGATAAACAGCTTATAAATCACTTTGAAGTTGGCAGAAATAAATATTAATGAGTCAATTTTCAAGGAATTTAAAGTCAGTAGTATCTCCTTTTTCTGTTGCCATAATTTAAAAAAGAGAATCTCAGTTGTTTTATTTAGAAAAGGATCTAACAATTTATTAGTAATGATTGATGTTTCTCAAGATAGTCCTAGGACTACTGATTATATCAAATCAAACGATTTGCCTAAAAGAAAAGAATATTCTTTATAAATTCACCACAGAGTTTCATATGACAAAAGTTTTGTTTAAAACTTCTTTATAAAACACAGTATAATGATGATTCTCACTCTTTGAGATTCTAAAGTAACCTGCTTCCCCGAGGTTGGCTCAAGGCTGGACTTAGAATAAGCAAAGAAATAAAGCAAGCATTTCGGGTACTGGTGTCTACCAATGTCAGAGCCTTACCGACATTTTCCCACTTGAACCATTTCTACCTTCTCCACACAGGACAAAACGGAATCAAAGGGTTTTAGTAGCTGTCCCAGGCCACATGACCAGTGAATAGCAAAGTCAGGACTTAAAAACAGGTTTATCCAAGTATGAGCCTGTGTTAGTTTAGTGTTTGAAATAGGAAAAATAGATAATTTTCTATGTGATAGATTTTAAGGATACAGAAAGGCCCTCCAGTTTTCAAAACAGATAGTAAAAGGAATCTTAGAAACCTAATTACTTATGTATATTAGAAAACTCTGGCCCTTTGAGATTACATGGCATGCCCTCAAATTAATATCAAATCTGGACTTGATTTCAGAGCTCTTGTGCCTGTTTTCCCTTCTGGAGATACTCAATATCATAATACTAATATTTGTTTCCTGGATCTAAAGGTTTATTTCCCATAATTATGAAATACTTGAAACCTTAGAAGTCTCACTCCTTGTTCACTATATAAAAACATCCAGCTGAATAAATCAGGAAGCAGGAGTTGAAGTCCAGCTCACTTTCTACCCGCCAAGCCACACAATGGTGTGGCATCCATCTAAAGAGGGCACCATGTCTAATCTGCCAAAGGGGACCTTACAGGCTCACACAGGCCCTGCAAAGAAAGGGGGAGTTACGTGATTGGGCACAAAGTTAAGAAGAAAGGGGGAGGAGGTGATTGGGCACAAAGATTTTCAGATCCAATGTCTATCAGAAATTGATTAAGAAAACCAACTTCCAATGCTAATGATTAGGATGTTTATTAACTTGATAAATTAGTGCCACAATGGGGAGAGGTCTTCTTTCAGCACCGAGGAGTATAATTTTGTTTCAGGAGAAATGATTTAGGGTAAACATCAGCAACATGTCCTACTTCACTGTATGGGATATGAGAATGTTACTAAGGAGCCTGTGAATATGTAAGAAAATGGCTCTACAGAAGGTGGGAAAAATAGAAAACTGTTGTGTCCTTTTTACTTGATGATTTTATTTCAAAAACTTCCTAAAATCTTCTTGGAATAAAACACCATGATGTTGCATATACCACATTTTCAAAAATCATTACACCATCACTGTGACAGATTCTGAAGAGTCTCTGAAGAAACACTTCTGAACGTTAAGCTGTCAAGTTTTCATTTAATGAAAATATAATTGGCATGTCTATTTTAGTGTTGAAAACCTTTGAAATGCTAACAATAACTACCCAGTTTTTTTTAGTAAAAGGCACCATTCTAGGTAGTTTGCATACATATTGCCTATCTACCCAAAAAAGAATGCTCTAAAAGTTATGTGCTACTATTCTCTTTTTATCAATGAGGAAACAGGCTCAAAGAGTCTAAGGCATCTGAGAATTACTGGCAGAATGCAGATTCAAATCCATGTGGGTCCCCATTTTAAACCTGAGTCCTCTCTACCTCACTGAACTAATCCTATGAGAAGACTTCTACTTAGAGAGAAAGGGGAAAGTAGCTAACCAAAATTTTACTGTAAGATATAAAAAATATATTTTTTTTGAGGGAGAGAGAGAAAGAAATAACAAAAGAGGAGGGGCAGAGAGAGAGAGGGAGAGAGAGAATCCCAAGCAGGCTCTGTACTGTCAGCACAGAGCCCAGTGCAAGGCTTGATACCATGAACTGGAGATCATGACCTGAGCTGAAATGAAGAGTTTAACAATCAACTGAGCCACCCAGGTGCCCCAATAAAAAATAAATCTTGAATCAAATATGGAAACCCACACAATTTCCTACTATTTCCTAATGTATTAACTCATTAAGTTGCCATAATTAAAAAAAATTAATGTTTATTTTTGAGAGAGACAGAGACAGAATGTGAATGGGTTGGGGCAGGGAGAGAGGGAGGCACAGAATCCAAAGCAGGCTCCAGGCCCCGAGCTGTCAGCACAGAGCTTGACATGGGGCTCGAACTCACAAGCTGTGAGATCATGACCTGAGCCAAAGTCAGACACTCACTGACTGAGCCACCCAGGCGCCCCAAGTTGCCATAATTTTAAAGTACATAATAATGTGCTTATAGTCACTTAATTTTATGTATATGGCCATCCCTCGAGTTCTAAGAAATCAGTCAGGGAGTGTGGAGTGGCTGCTTACCTGCTCCGATAACTTTTGTGCATCGAGGTGAGCCTGCATCACGGCATCATTAACAAGCAAGTGGAAGTTCAGGAGCACATGTTCAATGTCATATGTTCCATGCATGGCATCTGACAGCTCTCCCAATGACCGGATGTAGGCATGCCAGTGTGGATTCAGCTCTGCCATGTGTGCCAAGCAGCCTCTCATGACGTTGAGGCAGTACCCCATGCAAGGCTTGCTGAGAGTCAGGCCCTGGCAGTGAGGGCAGTACTGCATCCTCAGGACGGCTCTGCTGCACTCTCTGGAGAAGTGTAAATGGTCTGTGGTATTGATGACTTCAATGCCCAGATTCAGTGCCTGCAGAAATGTGCGGCTAGGCAGCAGCGATCTCCCCATCTGCCCCATCACTCTTTGGGGAATATTACCAAAGGGACTAACATCCCGGCGAGCCATCCGGATGCATTCTGAGTATTCCAGGGAACTGTCCGTCACACCAGGGCTAATGAGGTGATTGTAGACCAGAGGGAAAAGACCGTCAAAGAATCTGTTTACAAATTCTTCAGGATGAACATCTGCGCCAAACAAATAGAGCCCCACATCAGTGAAGAACTCCTGAACTGAAGCTGTAGCCTCTAAGGCCATATTTCTGTAGCTGTTGCAGAAGAAGACACTGGTGTAATTCTCTGCTTGTCTGATGAGATTTTCGAGGGTTTCTGTAACAAGAGCAGAGGTAAAACATGGAAAGGCTTAGTATACATGCTGAAACTGTCCATCCGTCTGCTCTAGACAGTAGCATCCTAACCAACTTAAGGACCCAAATGGGAAAATGCTCAGCCTACTGAACCCAATTTAGTGCTCCAAGGATAAAGGTTGGTCAACAGTGGGCATCAACACACACCATGCAAGTTTTATGAGATGTATTTCTTGAAGTCAAATGTATAGAAATCAAAAAGTGTTGAAATCAAAAAGAAGTTACGATATGGTGGTTTCCCACTTACTTTATTTCATGGTCATCCACCACCCACCAATGGCAGAAGAAAAGCGTCGATGAGAAGATTATTTCCAACCATGGGCTCATTGTTTATAAAAGACCGACGGTAGATGCTTGATTCACCACCTACTGTACTTTTACGCTTTTTCAATTTTTTTTTTCCAGAATGAAAGCTAGTAGATTATACACTAGTTACTGCATTAGAATTCCTACCAGGTTCAAATGAAAAAGAAAGCAAAATATTTCATGATTAAACAATGCCCTAACTGGCAAACCTTGTTAAGTAGTAGGTGAGTCATGAGTTCTATTAGTTGACGAAAATAATCGTGTGACCGTCTTCTGAACACTGTTTTGTTGTTCTCATCATCTGATCTCCAAAGACTTAACTGTGGGACATTTTATTCTCTCACTTAAGTAACTGATGCTCCCAAATCAATTTCTCCACAGAAATAGAGAATAATTTATCCACAAATTAAGGAAGGTTGTAGTAATCGGTAAGCAAGAGTTATATTTCAAAATGATAGCTTTAAGCAGCAGTTGAACACCTTGGCTATTCTAGTAACTACATTTTATAATTAGCCTAATTATAATAAATAATGATGCTGGACTGTTATCAATACATAATTAATTGTAAAATACATCAATAAAATTATCTCCCATAACCCCAATCTCATCGTTATTTTTAATTAGGTTGTAAAAGACCACACAATGATTCAGTAATCAGACCATTGAATATATTATAAAAGGAGATGGAACGACAGTAGAATGAAAATGAAATAATAAAAAGCAGAAGTGCAGTGAGAGCCACTAATGAAGTGGAACTGTGTCATGAATATGCCATCATTTCCTAAAAACAAATAAACAACAACAAACCAAACCAAGCACCTTTACGAAAAGCACCGAGAGGTAAAATACAGCCTCATGTATTCTGATTCTGTTCTGAGACCAATTAATGTTGGGTCTCAAACTTTAGTGGGATATATCAAATGCCTGCTACGGACTGAATGTTTGTTCACCCCTCCCCCAAATTAATATGTTGAAATCTAATCTCCAACGTGGATGACATTTGGAAGTGAGGCTTTCAGGAGGTGATTAGGTTCGTGAATTGTGAAGCCCTCATGAATGGGATTGGTGCCTCTATAAAAGAGACTCCAGAGAGTTCCTTTGCTCCTCCTGCTATGTGAGGACACAGATGACCACCCATGAACCAGGAAGTAGGTTCTCACCAGACAATGAATCTGCCAGCACTATGATCTGGGACTTCCTAGTCTCCAAAACTACAAGAAATAAATGTTTGTTGTTTATAAGGCACCCAGTCTATGGTATTCTGTGACAGCAGCCTGAACTAAAATAAAACAGCATGTGCCCTACCATGAAAGGCAGCAGTTTTTAAAGGTGGCTGTCACTCTGTTGCAACATAGAGGATTACAGACTTTAGTCTGTAAAGGAGAAGGTCTCCTGTGTTACCATGGTATCCCCGGTGCTCTCTAGAATGTAGGCTGCATACTATGTATTCAACAAAAATGTGAGCAATTGAAGGCTTCAAGTGAGATTAGCTGCTTTACTAAGTGAGATTGCCTGATCACCTAGGCTGGGTGAGGAAAATACAGATTGCCAGGTCTCTGCATTAGGGTTTACAACCCAGTAGGTCTGTTTGGGTTTGGGAATCTCCCTTTAACAAGCAGCCCCCATGATTCTGTCAACCTAACCAGTTTTGGAAAAACTGCCCTCGCAGATAATCTATAAAATGTTTGCTCTGCTTTGATAGAGTGGTTTAGCTAGCATTCCACTGAAACAGTCTCACCCCACAGCTGCGATGTCAGCCACTTCACTCTGCTTTCACAGACCCTCAACAGTGCGTGTGGAAAGTGAGTTAAACCTGTGGCTGAAATAAAATGAAACTGCTAAGCTTATATATTTCTCAATAATATAGGCTCACATCTCTCAGCAAATCATGTGTGGCCAAAAATTATGAGGTAGATTGAAAATGAGTTTATTTGCCAGTAATGGTTAAATAGCAATGTTTGCCATTTTTAAAAGATAAGTGTAAATTTAAAGAGACCAAAACCACAGGCATGATTACATACTTTCCGCCAGTTTTTCTAAGGTGCATGCTATAGACCTGTTTGTGCAGCTGATACTTGCCACACAATTCTCAGTGCAATAAAGGTTGAAAGCTACCCCAGGAAATACAAATGTTCCATCTGATTTCTGCCAACTCTAAGTGGTGTACAAACACACAATTTTTTAAAGTAAAAAATAAAAGGTTTCTTTAAAAATTTGAGCCCCAGTAATCTATAACTTACTATGATTCAGGGGTATATGAAATTTGTCTTTTCAGCTGCTATAACAAATAGGTTTTGCAAATTAATTTATTCTGTGAAAACAATATTAAAAATAATATATTTAATATTTACATTTTCTTTTTTTATTTTATTTCAGAGTAGTTTTTCTCTGATCTAGATTTTTATTTTTTTATTTTTTATAATTTTTTTAATGTTTATTTATTCTTGAGAGAGAGACAGACAGACTGCGAGTGGGGGACAGGCAGAGAGAGAGGGAGACACAGAATCCAAAGCAGGCTCCAGACTCTGACCTGACAGCACAGAGCCCAATGTGGGGCTCGAGCTCATGAATCATGAGATCATGACCTGAGCCAAAGTCAGAGGTTTAATTGACTGAGCCAACCACTCACCCCTGATCTAGATTTTTAAAACAAAATATAATGGAATGTATTAAAATGTTAGGAATCCTATCATGGTAACATTTTAAAACTTTATGTTGTAAAAATTAAAATTTTAGTTTTCATAACTACGTATTGTTTTTGCTAATCTTTGAATAAGAGAAGACATGTGCTCAAATATCAACATTCTGATTATTTCCTGAATATCTAAACACAAAATAGCTTTTTTAAATGAACTTATTCTGTAATATTTTTTAAATGTTTTGTTTATTTTTGAGACAGAGAGAGAGCATGAGCAGGGAAGGGGCAGAGAGAGAGGGAGACACAGAATCTGAGGCAGGCTCCAGGCTCTGAGCTGTCAGCACAGAGCCCAATGCAGGGCTCAAACTCACGGACTGTGAGATCATGACCTGAGCCAAAGTCGGACGCTCAACCGACTGAGCCACCCAGGCGCCCCTGTAATATTTTTTTGGTATGCTACTAACTCATCACGATTAAAGATTTTACTTTCAATCTGTGTTAAATCTCATATTGACACATTCCAGTTAGCTGAACCCTAAACATGTGTTAGTATTTTTTTTAAGTTTATTTATTTTGAGAAAGAGAGAGCCAGCGGGGGGTGGGGGGGTGGGCAGAGAGACCGAGAAAGAGAAAACCCCAAAGAGACCCTGCACTGGCAGTGTAGAGCCCAAAGCACGGCTCTATCCGAAGAAACATGAGACCGTGATCCAAGCCAAGATCAAGAGTTTGATGCTTAACTGACTGAGCCACCCAGGTGTCCCCATATGTTAGTATTTTTCAATGTATACATTTGTGATCCTAAATATTTTTTAAATCCAATCAATGATGAAAATGTAAACATTTGTTCTGTATACATTTGAATTAGGGATAAACATACTTTTGTGAGTTTTTTATCCTAATATAAAACGTTAATATATAAACAATTATATCAGAAACTGAATAATCTAGAAGCCAATCCACTTGATGACTGTGTTAATCTTTTTTTAAAAAGTTGGTAAAATCAGAAGTTGAATTTATGAAAATTAGTTGTTTGTATTAACTCTGAATTTACAAACCCATCACGTTGTTGTCTTACTGTGTTTATCATAGAGTTGAGTGTTTCCATTTTATGGAATCGGTATTATGATTTTAACAAGAATTTAAACTTGCCAAAAGAATTGTCAAATAACCCAAATATTTTGTGGTTCTGCACAATAATAATCCACATATAAAATTGGTGTTTACAAATCCAAGGGAGGTTAGGTGCTAAATAATTCATCATCTCTACTTCATTATTAAAGAGAAACTATACAGTTCCTTTCATTACAAAGTTTTAATAAGTAAAACATAGCCCTCACCTAAGCTATAAAAACAACAGTTTTCTTTTGATATGCCAAAAATTATAACACATGTTGAAAATAATTAAACATTTGCTAGGCCTTCCTTAAGGAATTTAGGAAACAGACTAGAAAAAAAAAAATCTTTTTGTTGTTTTTCATTGAGAATTTCAATAAGCTCTTCCTCTCAGTGGTATCACATCAAGTCTACCAAGGCATAAAACTTCCAGCTTTCCTTTCCATGCCTAAGTGTGGTAGGTTCAATAAGAAAATGCAATCTAATTAGTGATTGAATAAAAAATGTAATTTCTCCCGGCTTTATGAGAGAATTAATTTATGCATCATCTCATTAAGTAGAAAGTGAAGTTGGAATACATGAAGTTTATGTGAATCCACTTCAATTTTCAACATTAACATTCTGTGAAAATTTAATAACAAAACACCTATGAGAAGAAACTTACATCAACTTTCTTCAGCCCACATACCCTTTAGAGACATTTTAAAGTACATACAAATGATTACTGACACTTAAACCAAGGGTTTAAACTTAAATACAACTAGTGGAGATAAAACAAGGTGATATCGATTTAAAATTAAACTTGACAAATTGCAAAATCAGTGAAGACTTATATGCAGGTAGATTTTTACAATGGAAGAAACAATATTTATAGGGCTTTTATTGCTTTAATGATAAAGAGGATTTCAAAATGTAATGATCGCGAAATTACTGTTATACTAACCTCCCCTGCATGACATGAACAGACATTTTATGACCCTTTTCATATTTTTATTATTTTATTTTTGATACATGAACATTTTAAGATACAAAGTCTGAAGTGTCTATTACAATTTAAGACCTCAGATATTCTCAAACATAGCAATGAAATAGATGAAGAAAGATTAAATCATATCAACTGTGGATAATCAGACGATTTTACAATATGTACCTGGGTCGAAGAGAAATTTTCAGAGCAAATTTACATATTTGTGCATTACAGTTCTCAAGTCACAAATTTTGTTACTATCATAGATAATTCCTTACTACCCTGAAACTTCAGAGGTAGTCTGTGCCAAAAACTATCTTTTCCTCTGAAATGAATTGTAGGTATATGAGTATATAGGTAGTGATCATTTTAAGAGCAATTTCTCAACCAGTTTTTATCACATACACATTACAATGAACTGTAACTCCTTCTGCCTTTTTTTTTTTTTTTAACAAAATGCCTTCCAATAATTTTAATATGGTCTTACCAATTTCTCCAGTCTGGAATTGTTTATACTGAATTCATCCCTTTGATATTTGCATATTTCCTCCACTTTTCCATAAAATAAAATGTGTAGTGAAAGCTTTCTACAATATTAATTTAATGACATTTTTAAATGTTATGCAGTATGATTTATAATATCATTCTTCAGAAATTAGTCAGCTATACAAATAAATAGTAAATAGAATATTGATCTGTATCACCAAAAATTAACATATCAGTAATTAATCTGGTCTCCTCAGACAAGCACTACATGGAAAAGTGCTTTCTCAACTTTTCTCCCTCATTTCCGTCCCCACTAATTCGGTTATCATGGTGCTTCACATTTATTACTAGTATCATTTTAAAATCATTTGTTTGAAAATCAATTTATGATTTTAGCAAGAATTGAAGCTCAATTAAACACTTACGTAACAGTTAAAATCAATGTGAAACAACTCACTGTAGATTGTTTCATAAGTTGTTATAGGATGAAGACTTTAAGTCAAATCTAATAATCTTTAAAACAAACCCAGAAACATAGTCTACAAATATAGGATTGTTGTATAAAACTGTAATACTCGGTTATTTGGCACATTAAAAAAATGTTTTAGGAAATTGGTTTCGGCAAATTCATTTTCTCTGGATTGACCATTTGAGATAAGGTGAGTAGGAAAGCCTCCAATGAGGAACATGTGAGTAGACGCCTCAGTGATGTAAATAAACCAGCCATGAGCAGATGGGGTGTGGTTAGCGGGTTCACAGGAACTAGAATGCAAGGACCTGAGGTGTGAAGAAGCTTGTTGACTGGCAAAAAGGAGGAAAGTCAATGTGATTGTAGACCAGTGAGTGAGAGAAGGGATGAAAGGTCAGAGAAATCAGAACAGCCTCACAGACCATGGTAAGGGATTTGGATTTTATTGTGGAATGAGAAACTACTGGGGAATATAAAACATGAAGAGCATGATGTGGTTTGTACATTAAAGGATCACAGTGACTGCTGTCTGGAGAATGGACTGTTGGGACAAGGACAAGAGAGAAAACAGGGAGTCCAGTTAATAAGCTATGGTAGACATTGGTGGACTGGGCTGTGATGGTAGTGGAATAATTTACAAAAAGTGATCACACTGGCCACATGTATTAAATTATATCCAAAGGGTCTTGCTGTTGTATGGAGGGAGGTGCAGAGAAAATGGGTAAATGTAGGATCGCTGATACCTCTGATGCCTCAGCCTCAGCTGCTGAATCCACACAGGTGCCATTTACTGAGACAGGCAAGTCTATGGAGGCACGATATTTGTGTGTGGTGGGAGCTGGAAATTAAAAGTTGCATTTTGGACACGTTAAGATTCAAATGCCAATTAGAAGTCCAAATAAACTTTTATCAGTATAGAGTTAGATAAACTAATTTCTGTCTCAGGAGTAAAGTTGAGCTTGGTGATATAGACTGGAGATTGTTGGGCATGCGGAATAAAACCATGGTACTGGATGAAATAAACTAAGGCAAAAAGATAGGAAAAGAGTGCAGAGATGCAGGAAAGTAAGAGGAGCCAGCAAGAAGAATAAGAATAAAAAAAAAACAGTGAAATAAAAGGAAAATCAGAAAAGTGGAGTGTGCCAGAAACCAAAAGAAGAAAATGATTCAAGTAAAAGGAATTAATCTATCATGTCAAATGCTATTAAGAGATCAACAGAGATGATGAATAACAACTGACCATGGGAACTAACGAGAGAGAGGCTCCTACTGACCTTGACAAGAGCTGCCTCAGCAGAAGGAGAGCAAAAAGGAGAAAAGGAATTGAGGCAATATATAGATAACTGTCTTGAAAATGCTTGCTATAATGGAAGTAGAGAACCAAGGCAGGCACAGGACGGAAACAAGAGGTCAAAGCTATTTGTTTTATGAGGAGGGAGAATTTACTGGATGTTCATATGCTGACAGGAGCCATTTGATCAACAATTAAATATTTCAATGACTGAGCAGGGGGATAGGAAATGTTGGAGGTAATTCTTTGAATAAGCAAAAGAATCTAAGTAGGGCACATGTGGATACAAGAACACTGGCTAGACAGTGGAAGTTAAACCTGCCCAGGATGATAACAAGAGAAGTGAAGAGAAAGTGAGTGTGCCAGGTAATAAAATCTTGAGTTGATAAGGGAAGATGACCAAAAGTTTGATGAATGACAGTCTGGAATACTAGTGTGTAGTGAGTCTTCTGGCAGGCATGTCCAAGGGGCTTTTCTTGAGGAGAAGGGAACAACAGTGTGGATCAAGGAGCACACTTCCCCCAACCACAGAAGATGCTTGTAGTAGTTTCCTATTACTGTTGAAGCAAATCACCACAAAGTTAGTGGTTTGAAACAGTTGAAATCTATTCTCTCACTGTGCCAGATGCCAAAATCAGAACCATCAGGCTGAAACGATGACAGGCCAGGCTGAGCTCCCTCCAAAAGCTCTAGGAGAGAATCTCTTCCTTCCCTCTTCCAGCTTCTTATGGCTCCTATAATTTTTTGGCTTGTGGGTGTGTAAATCCAATCAATCTCTGCCTCGTAGTCACACTGTCTTTTGTATGTGTGTGGCAAATCTCTCTCTGTCTCCCTCTTTTAAGGATACATATGGGAGATTGCTTAGAGCAAGATGGCTGCGTAGGAGGACACTGGGCTCACCGCATCCTGCTGACCACTTAGACTCTCCCCACATCTGCCTAAATAACCCAGAAAACTGCCAGAAGACTGGCAGAACGGACTCTCCAGAGCCAAGCGTAGACAGAGGCCTACGGAAGAGGGTAGGAAGGGCGGAGAGGTGGTGCGCACTACACGGACTGGCGGGAGGGAGCCGGGGCAGTGGAGGGGCAGCCAGCCCACCCGGCAAGGCAGAGCCCCTGAGTCTGGCTTGCAAAGCTGAGGGGCTGGACAGAGTGTGTTCTCACAGCCAGCAGGACTTAGCATCTGGAATGTTATAAGTCAACAGCTCTGCTCCGAGAGTGGGAGGGCGAGAGGACAACAAGAGGGAGAGTTTTTAGCCCCAGAGGACAGAGCTCAGCTTGGCGGGGAACAAAGGCGCTAGCCAGCGCCATCTCCCTCGCCCATCCCCCAGCCAAAGTCCCAAAGGGAACCAGTTCCTCTCACAGAACTTGCTTGCACATCGCAAGCACCCAACGCTGTGCTTCTGTGGGTCCATCCCACCGACGGGTCTGCCTCCCTCCCAGTGCCACACCCCCCTCCCCCCCCCAACCAGACCACCGAAGGGAAAGCAAGCTGAGCCTGCCCCTCCCACCCCTGTGCACCTTGTGGATCCACCCTGGCTAATACACCAGATCCCTTCAAAGCAACACCACAAGCCTGGCAGTGTGCAAGTAGCCCAGACAGAGGCCACACCACTCCACAGTGAGCCCTGCCCCTGGGAGAGGGGAAGATAAGGTACACACCAGTCTGACTGTGGCCCCAGCGGTGGGCTAGGGGCAGACATCAGGTCTGACTGTGGCCCCACCCACCAATGCAAGTTACTCCAGACAGCACAGAGGAAGAGCCCTGTAGTTGCACCACTCCAGGGACTATCCAAAATGATCAAATGGAAGAATTCCCCTCAAAAGAAACTCCAGGAAGTAGCGACAACTAACGAACTGATCAAAAGCGATTTAAGCAATGTAACAGAAAATGAATTTAAAATGATAGTCATAAAATTAATCGCTGGGCTTGAAAAAAGCATAGAGGATAGCAGAGAATCTATTACTACAGAGATCAAGGGACTAAGAAACAGTCAGGAGGAGCTAAAAAATGCTATATATGAGCTGCAAAATAAAATGGAGGTGACCACAGCTCGGACTGAAGAGGCGGAGGAGAGAATAGGTGAATTAGAAGATAAAATTATGGAAAAAGAGGAAGCTGAGAAAAAGAGAGATAAAAAAAATCCAGGAGTATAAGGGGAGAATTAGAGAACTAAGTGACACAATTAAACATAATAACATACGCATGATTGGGATTCCAGAGGAGGAAGAGAGAGGGAAGGGTGCTGAAGGTGTACTTGAAGAAATCATAGCTGAGAACTTCCCTGATCTGGGGAAGGGAACAGGCATTGAAATCCAATCCTTTAGACGTAACTTGAATCGATCTTCTGCATGACATTATCATAGTCAAACTGGCAAAATACAAGGATAAAGAGAAAATTCTGAAAGCAGCTAGGGATAAAGATGCTCTAACATATAAAGGGAGACCAAAAAGACGAGTGATGGATTTATCTACTGAAACTTGTCAGGCCAGAGAGGAATGGCAGGAAATCTACTACGTGATGAACAGAAAAAATATGCAGCCAAGAATCCTTTACCAGCAAGTCTGTCATTTAGAATAGAAGAAGAGATAAAGGTCTTCCAAAACAAACAAAAACTGAAGGAATTCATCACCACTAAACTAGCCCTACAAGAGGTCCTAAGAGGGATCCTGTGAGACATCACTACAAGCATGAAACCTACAGACATCACAATGACTCTAAACCCGTATCTTTCTATAATAACACTGAATGTAAATGGACTAAATGCACCAACCAAAAGACATAGGGTATCAGAATGGATAAAAAAATAAGAACCATCTATTTGCTGTCTACAAGAGACTCATTTTACACCTGAGGACACCTTCAGATTGAAAGTGAGGGGATGGAGAACTATCTATCATGCTACTGGAAGTCAAAAGAAAGCTGGAGTAGCCATACTTACATCAGACAAACTAGACTTCAAAGTAAAGGCTGTAACAAGACATGAAGAAGGGCATTATATAATAATTATACGGTCTATCCATCAGGAAGAGCTAACAATTATAAATGTCTATGCACCGAATACGGAAGCCCCCAAATAGATAAAACAAATAATCACAAATATAAGCAACCTTATTGATAAGAATGTGGTAATTGCAGAGGACTTTAATATGCCACTGACAACAATGGATAGATCATCTAGACACACGGTCAATAAAGAAACAAGGGCCCGGAATGATACATTGGATCAGATGGACTTGACAGATATATTTAGAACTCTGCATCCCAAAGCAACAGAATATACTTTCTTCTCGAGTGCACATGGAACATTCTCCAAGATAGATCACATACTGGGTCACAAAACAGCTCTTCATAAGTATACAAGAAATGAGATCATACCATGCATACTTTCAGACCACAATGATAGGAAGCTTGAAATCAACCACAGGAAAAGGTCTGGAAAACCTCTAAAAGCACGGAGGTTAAAGAATATCCTACCGGGGCGCCTGGGTGGCTCAGTCGGTTAAGCGTCCGACTTCGGCTCAGGTCATGATCTCATGTTCCGTGAGTACAAGCCCCGCGTCGGGCTCTGTGCTGACAGCTCAGAGCCTGGAGCCTGTTTCAGATTCTGTGTCTCCCTCTCTCTGACCCTCCCCCATTCATACTCTGTCTCTCTCTGTCTCAAAAATAAATAAATGTTAAAAAATTTTTTTTAAAAAAAAGAATATCCTACTAAAGAATGAATGGGTCAACCAGGCAATTAGAGAAGAAATTAAGAAATATATGGAAACAAATGAAAATGAAAATACAACAATCCAAACGCTTTGGGATGCAGCGAAGGCAGTCCTGAGAGGAAAATACATTGCAATCCAGGCCTATCTCAAGAAACAAGAAAAATCCCAAATACAAAATCTAACAGCACACCTAAAGGAAATAGAAGCAGAACAGCAAAGACACCCCAAACCCAGCAGAAGAAGAGAAATAATAAAGATCAGAGCAGAAATAAACAAAATAGAATCTAAAAACACTGTAGAGCAGATCAATGAAACCAAGAGTTGGTTTTTTGAAAAAATAAACAAAATTGATAAACCTCTTGCCAGGCTTCTCAAAAAGAAAAGGGAGAGGACCCAAATAGATAAAATCATGAATGAAAATGGAATTATTACATCCAATCCCTCAGAGATACAAACAATTATCAGGGAATACTATGAAAAATTATATGCCAACAAACTGGACAACCTGGAAGCACTGGACAAATTCCAAAACACCCACACACTCCCAAAACTCAAACAGGAAGAAATAGAAAGCTTGAACAGACACATAACCAACGAAGAAATTGAATCAGTTATCAAAAATCTCCCAACAAATAAGAGTCCAGGACCAGATGGCTTCCCAGAGGAATTCTACTAGACATTTAAAGCAGAAATAATACCTATCTTTCTCAAGCCATTCAAAAAATAGAAAGGGAAGGAAAACTTCCAGACTCATTCTATGAAGACAGCATACTTTGATTCCTAAACCAGACAGAGACCCAGTAAAAAAAGAGAACTACAGGCCAATATCCCTGATGAATATGGATGCAAAAATTCTCAGTATGATACTAGTAAATTGAATTCAACAGCATATAAAAACAATTATTCACCATGATCAAGTGGGATTCATTCCTGGGATGCAGGCCTGGTTCAACATTTGCAAGTCAATCAATGTGATACATCTCATTAATAAAAGAAAAGATAAGAACCATATGATTCTGTCAATCGATGCAGAAAAAGCATTTGACAAAATTCACCATCCTTTCTTAATAAAAACTCTCGAGAAACTCGGAAAAGAAGGAACATACTTAAACATCATAAAAGCCATTTATGAAAAGCCCACAGCTAATATCATCCTCAATGGGGAAAAACTGAGAGCTTTCCCCCTGAGATCAGGAACATGACAGGGATGTCCACTCTCATCGTTGTTGTTTAACATAGTGTTGGAAGTTCTAGCATCAGCAATCAGACAACAAAAGGAAATCAAAGGCATCAAAATTGGCAAAGATGAAGTTAAGCTTTCACTTTTTGCAGATGACATGATATTATACATGGAAAATCCGACAGACTCTACCAAAAGTCTGCTAGAACTGATACATGAATTCAGCAAAGTCGCAGAATACAAAATTAATGTACAGAAATCAGTTGCATTCTTATGCACTAATAATGAAACAACAGAAAGACAAATAAACTGATCCCATTCACAATTGCACCACGAGGCATAAAATACCTAGGAATAAACCTAACCAAAGATGTAAAAGATCTGTATGCTGAAAACTATAGAAAGCTTATGAAGGAAATAGAAGAAGATATAAAGAAATGGAAAAACATTCCATGCTCATGGGTTGGAAGAATAAGTATTGTCAAAATGTCAATACTACCCAAAGCTATCTACACATTCAATGCAATCCCAATCAAAATTGCACCAGCATTCTTCTCAAAACTAGAACAAGCAATCCTAAAATTCATATGGAACCACAAAAGGCCCCGAATAGCCAAAGTAATTTTGAAGAAGACCAAAGCAGGAGGCATCACAATCCCAGACGTTAGCCTCTACTACAAAGCTGTAATCATCAAGACAGCATGGTCTTGGCACAAAAAACAGACACATAGACCAATGGAATAGAATAGAAATCCCAGAACTAGACCCACAAATGTATGGCCAACTAATCTTTGACAAAGCAGGAAAGAATATCCAGTGGAAAAAAGACAGTGTCTTTAACAAATGGTGCTGGGACAACTGTAGAGCAACGTGAAGAAGAATGAAACTAGACCACTTTCTCACACCATTCACAAAAACAAACTCAAAATGGATAAAGGACCTGACTGTGAGACATGAAACCATCAAAACACTAGAGGAGAAAGCAGGAAAAGACCTCTTTGACCTCAGTCGCAGCAATTTCTTACTTGACACATCCCCAAGGGCAAGGGAATTAAAAGCAAAAATGAACTATTGGGACCTCATGAATAAAAAAATGCTTCTGCACAGCAAAGGAAACAATCAACAAAACTAAAAGGCAACTGAAGGAATGGGAAAAGATATTTGCAAATGACATATCGGACAAAGGGCTAGTATCCAAAATCTATAAAGAGCTCACCAAACTCCACACCCGAAAAACAAATAATCCACTGAAGAAATGGGCAGAAAACATGAATAGACACTTCTCTAAAGAAGACATCCAGATGGCCAACAGGCACATGAAAAGATGCTCAACGTCGCTCCTCATCAGGGAAATACAAATCAAAACCACACTCAGACATCACCTCACACCAGTCAGAGTGGCCAAAATGAACAAATCAGGAGACTATAGATGCTGGAGAGGACGTGGAGAAACGGGAACCCTCTTACACTGTTAGTGGGAATGCAAACTGGTGCAGCCGCTCTGGAAAACAGTGTGGAGGTTCCTCAAAAAATTAAAAATAGACCTACCCTATGACCCAGCAGTAGCACTGCGAGGAATTTACCCAAGGGATACAGGAGTGCTGATGTATAGGGGCACTTGCAACCCAATGTTTACAGCAGCACTCTCAACAATAGCCAAATTATGGAAAGAGCCTAAATGTCCATCAACTGATGAATGGATAAAGAAATTGTGGTTTATATACACAATGGAATACTATGTGGCAATGAGAAAGAATGAAATATGGCCCTTTGTAGAAACGTGGATGGAACTGGAAAGTGTTATGTTAAGTGAAATAAGCCATACAGAGAAAGACAGATAATATATGTTTTCACTCTTATGTGGATCCTGAGAAACTTAACAGAAGTCTATGGGGGAGGGGAAGAAAAAAAAACGAGGTTAGAGTGGAAGAGAGCCAAAGCATAAGAGACTCTTAAAAACTGAGAACAAACTGAGGGTTAATGGTGGGTGGGAAGGAGAGGAGGGTGGGTGATGGGTATTGAGGAGGGCACCTTTTGGGATGAGTACTGGGTGTTGTATGGAAACCAATTTGACAATAAATTTCATATTTAAAAAAAAGGATACATATGGGAGTTTTAAGGTTCAGCCAGATAATCTAGGATAATCTCCCAACCTCAGGATCATTAATTTAATCACATCTGCAAAGACCTCTACTTCCATATAAGTAACATTTACAGATGCAGGGATCAGTCCCTGATACCTCCAGAGGCCAATATTCATCCTACTGCAATACTGATCACGGAACAGAAAAAATATCTACTCTTTGACTTGGAAACTCAGGAGACAAAGGTTCTAGTGTAGTCTCTTCCATAAACAAATCATATGAGCCATTTAACTTCCCCAAACATCAATTTTATCTTTAATAAAATAGGTATCATAGTGTCTGTTCTGACAGTGGGACAGAATATCTGTGAAATCACATGAAATAAAGTACAGGATGATGCCCAGTGATCTTTCCCCCTACATTTACATCCTGCACTAGAAAGATATTTTAAGAATGCTTGTAACTTACTCCCTTTCCTGAGGAATCAGAGGTCGTCTGAGACACGGATCATGTCCTGTTCATCTTTATATCTCTCAACCCTTGGCTCATTGGAAGCCTCAATATATCCTGATACGATTAGGTTTAAATCCACTCCAGTGAAATGTTATTTATGTGACTATAAATTTTCTAACTTCCCCATACCATATTTATTCTCATCAGAAAACAGGTAGAATACTTTCTATCTTCTGTAGTGGCTGTGATAATTAAATGAATTTGTACATACACACACTGTCCCTGCACCTGCAGGTGGAAAGTGCTCAAAATACATCAAAGAATACTAATTACTAATAATCTCTTACTTCTGCCATGTACTTGCCATAAGCTAGATACTTTATTAAATTCTGTTGGTAAATTAATTCACATTCATGGTGTGGGTAATCTCACTGTAATAACAAATAATGATAAACATCTAAGGTTATAATAAATGTCAGGAGGCTGATAAATGACAGTATGGAACACTAGCAGGTACTGAGTCTGGTACATATTATTATATACTGAATATAATAATAGTATTATTTAAAATAATTTAAAAATTCTTATTAACATTCCCATCTTAAATGTAATCAAGCTTAAGCACTGAAAATGTAAGTGATTTCCTATAGTTTGCTCAAGTAAGTGGTTTTCTGTATTAACATACAAAGTGGTGAAGCCTAAATCTAAATGCAAGTTATCTGGCTCCAGAGTCTAGGTTCTAAACTCTTAGAATAGGTGGTCTCTTTAAAAAGGCTGAAAGTCTATTTAAATAAGTTGAAAAGGGGCCGTTTTGTATATATTTCAACCAAAAATAAAACAAAACTTTACATATCCAATTAAATGCGGACATTTCACTGTTAATTTAGTACATTGGGCCATTACATGTGGTATAATCCAAATTAACCATTATAATTATTCTTTTTTGGGAAATTAATAAGTATTATTACCACAGCACAAAAAAATGAAGAGAAATCTCTACACACGTTTTGTTGGATCCTCCAAACAGCTGAGGATTTTCCAATATTTATAATTATTAACTGGAAAATTCATCCTAATCTCTGCGGGAAAGAGCATACCATGTAAAATCTTTATTATCAAGTACACGTGGAGAAGCAAATAAACACTGTTGCCCTTCACCTCCAACTCACCAAAACCACAATCTGTATTTGAAGAGATTGAAGGGAAGATGTACTAAGGTTTAGTTAGAACAAGAATGTCAAGTTCCACTCAGAGATAAAGGGTGAGGATAGAGGGATTTTTGCTGGTGATGGTCTGCAAATTCCATCAGGGAATAGAGGAAGATTCAGGTGGGCAGAGAGAGATAACTGAATGGTTCAAATTAAAGGTTGCACTGGTCCACTGAAATGGCTCAAGGTCTTTATAGACCTCCACCCTAACCAAATGCAGTGGCTTCCTTCCAAAGCTCACACTCTCCTGCATACTTCAGCCCCGAAAACTGATGGCATTGATTCCCTTACATCCTCTATGGATGACTTTTTTCTTCTTTCACTCATTCCTGTAAATCCTAGGCCACTTTTCTTTTTTGAAGCCCCAGTTTTTGTTCCATATTATCTTACTCAAAATACAATACCACTTCTACAATATCAAATGAAACCTCCAGGCCAATGACCCCCAAATTTACATATATTACTCACTGATTCCCAAAGTTTTTGGTCTCAGGATCCTTTACATTCTGAAAAGTTATTGATTAACCTGTAGAGTTTTTGTCTTGGAGGGTTACATTTATAGATATATATTATTTTAAAATAAAAACTAGTAACTATTTAAAAATTTTATTCAGTCCAGTTAAAACATAACCACAACAAACTTATTACGTTAGAACAGATTACACAGTTTGTGAAAAACAACTATTTTCTAAAATAAATAGTGTGAAAATTGGCATGATTTTACATTATTATAAATTTCATTAATATCTGGCTTAATCAAAGACAGCTAGATTTTCATATCTGTTTCTGGATTTAATTTACTGCAATATGTTGTCTCTGTCAACACATAAAGGAAAAAAAAAATCCAGCCTCCCAAAGATAGGAAGTTGGCAAAAGAAGGTATATTTAAACATCTTTTCACATAATTGTTAATATTCTTCTTTGCTATTACACCAAAACTTGACAAGTAATTTTTCTTCATTGTCAGTTGCAAAGCCCCATTGGTTTATGTTTCAGTAGGAATGGTTCTATTACCCATGCATGATTTTGTCACTACATTAACATTTGAAAAATGTTGATGGACACATTACGCACATTTCCTCAATGCTGACACAGTTAATCTTTTCTGTATGTATTAGGAACTTTTCAAGTTTATGGTGATCTCTGTAAGTTTCCTAAAATTCCAATTTTCTCTTGAAATCTGAAATGTTATCACTGGCAACAAACATTGGAAGTTGTGTTTCTTGAAACAGCAGGCTCATTTTGGTTCACTTTAAGAAAATATCTACCTAATACCCAAGTCTGAGTCATCATAATTTGTCAATCATTTTTATCACATTAAAATAAAGCATGTTCAAGAAAAAGAGTGGCTAGTTGAGGTTGCAATTAAAACAATCACACAAGTGCCTTTTGTCAAGAGAGCCATTATAATTTAGTATGCAGAAGATGTTCTTTACATATTATGTCATCACACAGTATGTGAAAAATATATATAATTCAGGGCTGATGTTTAGCAAAAATTAATAATTTTTTACTGCTCCATCAGGACATTTTTAAATGAAACTGGAGTTTTTCCCCTGCAAGTTTGTAGATGTGAACAATACAATGACTGTGAGTACAAGTTGGTGCCACTAACTTATTGCTAAAATTCCAACAGTTTTGCTCACCACTGCATTTGCACTACCGACAGAAATGCCAATGCAGAGAAAAAGAAAAATCATGTCTTAATAGTATTATGAATATTGTTTTGATCTCCCACACATTCTGAAAAGATCTTAAGAACCCCAGATTACACTACGAGAACTGTTGAGGAAGCAAAATTGTCTTACCTGGAGATCTAATTATTTTTCAATGCCTCACATCAACCTCGACTCTTTTGGTCTACTATTCTCTTCTGCTTTGCTCAGCAGCTTTCTGACTTCCTTATTTCATATATTAGAATCAGCCTTGTAAGCATCCAGATTCAAGGTGCTGAGACTTTTATTTCCTATGTCTAGTTAGTCATCAATAACTATTTTTCCTTCCTTTTGGAAAACAAACAAACAAACAAAAAACCTTCCTTGTTACCATATATTGCCCAAAAAACTATCTTATCCAACCTGGATTACTAAAAAAAGTTCCCAAAGGTTCCTTGGACTTTTCTTTCCTCACCCAACTGTGAGCATTCTAAATGTTTTCTCCCTGTCTTTTACCTATGTATTTAAATACAATATTCACTCCAGGACCAAGTCCAAATCCCATAGATCTGAGCAAATCAACACAATTTTCTTTACATACAGGGTCTCCAAGGCATGCCTGAAAGGATATCCAGGTGCTAGAAAAGCCATTTTATCAAGTAGCACATGGCATTCTAAATTAAAATGAGTTAACTGGACCTACAGTCCCTCTAACTACACAATTACACAAATTATAATTATACAAATTATACATCTTTCCTTTTAAAGCTAGCTCTGTACAATTCATTAGTGTACAAAAAAGCAAATGACCTCCAGCTAAAATGGCAAGTATCCTCTAAATAGCTATAGTGGTTCAACTGACTTTGTCATCATAGTTAATTATATTTATTTCTCTCATTATGTCAAATCACGATAAGCCATTGACCATATTTATTGGTCTAAGAAATGTGTTTAATTTACACCCTCTTCTAGAAAATTTTGGTGGGTATTTTTCCCCAAATAGTGAATACAAATATGTGTCTTAGCATCTTACATCTCTCCCCCATTTCATGGTTCCTGGGATATTTGCCTACAGGATAGTTTTAAAAATACTTTTGTTTGTTCTGTTAGCTTTACAGTAATGGCTAAGATATTGGGAAACATAAGAATAATCATTACACAAATTCATGCTAAAGTAAAATACTGGTGGATATAACCACTTAAAAATGGTTTTAATTTCATTCCGGAATCTCCTATTTTAGAACATCCTCACCATGGTCTACAGATCTGCTAGATTATACTGCCACGTGTCATGTTTGGGTGCTTCCTATAGTTACAGGCCAGCAAACAGAAAAAGAAATGAATTGCAGTATTCACTCCAAAGTTACAGGCAGTTTAGTAAATATACTGTTTCTGCCTTGACAAGAGAGAAACCCCCTCAGACAGTAGGCAATTTTTTTAGATCATTACATTCTTTCCAAATAGCAAGAGGAAAAATGTAAATACTTTCTGATAACTGAAATGGGTTGTAAAGCACAAAATCAATCAGACCAAGAAGGCTCTGTTTTACTACAACATCCATTCCTGCTTTCACAGACGTTATCAGAAAATATTCCAACAGTAACATAATCAAAAGCAGAAAGCACAGGGTATAACAATTATGTGATTCAGCTATGGGATGCTAGAAGCCCTCCATAAATTTGTTAGAAATCTAAACTTTTGTAAAAACTGTGCTTCCAAAGATAATTTTTTTAAAATCCAAGTTTTAAGTTATACATTATAATTATATATTATAATTTCAAAGATATGACTTTAGAAATAATGTAGATTTTCCTTATAAAAATTGACCAAATCCACATATCCCTTATTCAAATATCTGCTGCCCTTTTTCAAAATGGTTGTTAAATAAAAGTGGAAAAATTCATTACTACAATTTTGCAGAACAAGGTCAAAGCATTTGGAATATCAGTGTATTGAAAATGCAAAAAAAAAAAAAAAAAGATAAGTGTACCATAATCTCCCAAATGCTCCAACCGCAGATCAGGGACACTATAGACTATGTTCTATTAAAAATAAGCAAATACAAATAAGTCCTTTAGATAGAGAAGTTCTAGGACATTTCTCATGTCCTACTGCCAATTCAGTTAAAACATAGTAGCCTTTGAGCTGATGCACCAAATGCCATAAAGCTAGAGTTAAAAATCTATTTTTTAAATTGTTTTATAGGAAATTGATCTTGCCTTCTATGTGGACTTGTGGCTATACATTTGAAAATAATTAAAAAGTAGAGCCCATCATTTAGGAAGATACTAATCAAAGTTCAGTCTTGGAACGGCTGAGTCTTATTTCCACTGTCTTGCACTTGTACTGATGAATCCCAGTCTGTTTTCTTTCATTTTGAAACTATTATCCAAGATGTTTCTTCCATATTTTCTACAATGAATTCCAATACAATAATCAGCATTTTTATTTCAGTAGGTTCCCCCACTTGGCGTTGTGGTCCACACTGGTCATTACTACACTTCATTTTATGTGACTATTTTCAATTTTAATTCAGAGTCCATTTCCACGTATGCAAGCCATCCCCTGTCCAAATACAGTGAAGGGCTTTAGACAAACTCAATTCCATCCATAGACCTAAAGATTAGTGCTCCCTCTGCCTATCCCTCCTACCCTCATGAGGCTAAGGGGAACTCACTTGCTACTCCAGTCATACCAAATAACAGCATCTTATCAAAACCATTCTCTGGATGAAAATGAAAGCGAGCTTGGAAGTTTAAATAAAGCCACATTCTCCCCCACATATAATTTGTGGCACAGCATTTTCAAGAGCCTCATTATAGTTCAGAAACTCTTTAGTTATCCTTAAAGCCCAAGACTGTTTTAATGTTCCAGAATGAGTAAATTATTCAGACAGGATTTACTGTGCATGAGGAAGGGGATAAAAGAAAAAAAAAAAAACTAATAACACTTGGTAAAGTTTCACCAATGGTATTTTAGTAGATACTTTATATAATTTCATCTACTTAAACTATGCTAAGTTGCTACCCAGGGTACCATACAGCATTCAAGCTGTATAAAGACTAATCTTGCTCATTATGGTTCTAAATACACATATAATATACACAACAGTACATTGGTCTGTAGTGCCAGATATGACCTCGCATTATGATATATTAAAAAAGTCAAAGGCTCCCATTGCCTATAACAGCATTTCTTAAACCCTAATATGAATAAACGTTACTTCAGGTTTCTGATTTAATTAAGACATTCAGATTCACTAGATCGGGCTGAGGTATTTCAAACCTGTCCCTGGTGTTTCTAAAAGTCTAAACACCCCGAAGTGAGATATAACATGCTCTTCCTTGTGCGGAATCTAATCTATTTTTCTGCACTCATTTTGGCCACTCCTCCATTTCTTTTTCTCCTGCTCCTACACTCACCCTCTCTTCTGCTTCCAACACACAGACAGCTGATGCTCAACACAGAAACGTGATGCTGTTTTGGTCTCCCAAGCCTTCACACATCTCCTCCTTCTCTCCTTGTCTGCCTGGACCCCTTATACTCATCCTTAATGCAAATGGCATCGTATACACAAACTTCCCTGACCCAATCAGGTTGCTAATTGTATATTCTACTATTCTATGCCATTATCCAGGTCACTTTGTTCATACTGCAGTATTTTCTAGTTACGTGCTAAAGTCTCTCTATGACCCACCATGCCTACAGTTCATGAGGTCAAGGACCATAATTTACTGATCATGTAGTTTTCCTTCTAAGCACTAGGACTGAAACATAATAGGTATATAATAATTGTTTATTAAGCAAAAGATAAAACATTACTATGGCAGTCTTTCTTCCAACCAATCCAAACACTCTAAACTCGTAGTTCCTATCAATACATATTTAAAATCATATATCATAAGTCAGAATCATGGAGCATTGTGAATTCAATCTGTCAAAGATGTGTGCGTATATATATATACACACACACATATCTTTTATCCTCTCCCATATATATATACTCATATATATATATATATATACACACTCATATATATATATACTCACATATATATATACATATAGTCACATATATATATATACACATATATATGCATATATATGTATATAATGGCTTCTTTGTTAAATAATTATATTTACTGCAGGGGCTCAGGTCATGATCTCACAGTTTGTGAGTTCGAACGCCGTGTCAGGCTCGGTGCTGACAGCTCAGACCCTGGAGCCTGCTTCGGATTCTGTGTCTCTTTCTCTCTCTGCCCCTCCCCAATTTGTGCTCTATGTCTCTCAAAACATAAGTGTATAAAGAAAAATTTTTAATAATTGTACTTACTGCAAATTTAATTGCTTTTAACTTGTTTAAAGAGACACCTTATGTTTTACTCCATTTTGCTCTCCCTGTTGGAGAAGGTAATCAGCAGGATGTGACTGTTGGCTGACCCCTGAGCTGGACCCAGGCTACCACTGGAGGCTCCTTACCCTCTCCTCTGCCCTTGGAGTGTTCATTCCACTTGCCTTCCTGATGCTAGAAGCTGCCCCAAGAACACACCCTTGACAGAGTAAGGTGTGTCTGAGGCCATCTGGACTGTATATATGACTGAACCCAGTCAAGGTCTCTATATAAACTTTGAGGATTCTGGTGAGTGGGTGTGGAGATCTACTCATCTTTCAGCTGCACAAGACAAGCCTCGTAAGTTCCGTGGCTGCTCATACCTGCCGCCTACCAATCTGGAATGGCTGCTTCTTTCTTTAATCTCTCTTTATCCTCCCTGTAAGGTGGGGGGGTGGTGGGGTGGGGGGTGGTTTACAGACCAATACTCCCACATGCCTAATAGTTTTTTTCTTCTACCTACAATTATTTTTAATGTAATAAAAATAGGCCTTGTGGGGAAAAAGGTGATAGTGAATGACTGCTGTGATTCACCACTCATGTTCAGAGGTCTTTGTTAATGAAAATACCCTTATGCTCTTTCTCATTGTGAAGGGCAAGGTTCCCTGGACTAGTCTAGATGGAAAAAAAAGTGGAATAAAGATTAGAAAATTTTCTACATAAAGAGGGGGATAGGAGTTTTGGGTGGTCTGTGCCTGCTATGGTTTGAAAGAGTTTGTAGAATAGAAGTGGCTCTGGCAAAACAGCAGGAAGTTGAAAGGGTTTTTATAAAAGGACCTGGTACGAAATTTCCACTAACAGGGATGATTTTTAAATGTCCAGACACAGAAGTTTCTGCCTCGGGCTACTATTTACCACACCACCCTCACACTTTCAGTAAACCTGCCATAGACTGGTTTGGGCAATTGTGGGCTAATGAAGTGCTGGGAGATTGGGAGGAGACAGTCTTGACTTCTCGGCCCCAGTGGCGTATGGGAGTGAAGAGTGGCCAGCATCTGCAGGAAAGGAGAAAGCAGGCAAGTGCCAGGATGACAGCAGGACCCAGGACCTGGGGCCAGCAGGGGTAATACAAAAGCATACTCTCGGGGAACCCTTAAAAATAGTGGGTTGGGTCCTGAGTTTATTATAGGAAATTGTATAGTAATTTGATACATTCTATTTGGATATTTAAAGAAAGTGTAAGCCCAGAAGACTGAAGAACCAGTAATATCAAACTTACCTATTGGTGTAGTTGCATAGAACGGCCATTCTACACTCTACAGCCATTACCTTGTTTCCAATTCTGGCTCTGCTGCCTGCCACCCAGACTCAAGGCAAGGTATTTAACTTGTATGTGTCCCTGTTTCCCTTTTTATAAAACAGAAATAGTAACAGTGCCTACTTCACAGAGTCAACATTAGGATATCAGTTAATCTTATTAAAAGACCTTCAACAGTACCTATCAGATAGTATACTAATTTCTCTTCATAAATAAAAGAAGAAATATAAGGAGAATAAAGCTCTCATCTGCTATTAGATTTTCTTCCCTGTGTCATGTACATAAATCATATTTACACTTGTATAATAAAGTGATCACAGGCTAATGAAGTTATTCTTTAGAGATTTACATATAAAATATGTGGAATAAAATGTTATGATTGTATTACTTAATATGAAGTGCTTTTATTTCTTCATAAAATAGTCCTAATACTCAATCTCATGGTTGGAAGGAAGAAAAACGTAAAAATCAGATCATAAACTCCGGTACAGGAAAAGTCAAACTTGTCTCTTTGGGACCTGAAAAGGGAGGTGCAGACGGGTAGAACTGTCACTTCACCTAGAAAGCCTTCCCCATTTGAAATTGTGCACACTTGAGGCAATACGTGGAGCACCTTTCCAATTGCATCATTAGCCTTTGTTCATTTCTCAGTCTTCCCCACCCAGCTGTGAGCTTCCTGGGGGCAGGAATGATGGTGTCCCCAGCAAGTACCATAGTGCTAGCACATGGCACTATGTAGATTTGATAAACGGATATCCTCTGTCCTAGATCTCCATTCCTACTAATGCCAGTGCTAACTTAGCCCATTGGAAGCACAGGGACTGATTCAGTATATCCTGCTAAGCAAAGGAACCACAATGAGAATGATGATTGTAGAAAGTTTTGGGGGGCACATGAGTGACTCAATAGTTCAAGCGTCCGACTCTTGGTTTTGGCTCAGGTCATGATCTCACGGTTCGTGAGTTAAGGTCCTGCGTTCAAGTCCTGTACTGAAGGCATGGAGCCTGCTTGGGATTCTCTCCCTCCCTCTCTGCTCCTCCCTCGTTTACATTCTCTCTCTCTCAAATAAATTAAAACTTTAAAAATATATTTTAAAAAAGAGAGCTTTTGATATTTTATGTTATCCCCCCAAAAGATGACCAAAATAACAAAGGAAAGAAAATAAGAAAATTATTTAACCTCCTTAGACTTATTTCAGTTTGGCACATTATTGTTTTTTTATTGTCTATGGGAAGGTAATAATTTCCTTGATTAGAGTGTCTAAAACTCGAAATCCTTCTTGATGCTCTCCCTCTGTCTCTGGTGGACAAACACAACTTTGCTCTTATGTTACCTTCCCTTTTGGTACACCCCTGACCTTCATCTATCCTCTCTCCTCTAGTCCTTTGAGTCTTCCAAAAGCCCTCTTGAGTTGATACTTCACCTCTGTGCTACCTTGATATTTCCTAGCATTGATTTCAGCATTCCTCATTTTATTTATCCCTCTCTCTCCTTCTTCCCTTCCTCCAACCCCAAATTAAGAGCACTCAGAAAGCAAGTACTGGGTCTTATTCATCTGAAACACTCAACAGTTTGATTCAAGAATATTCTCAGGAAAAAGATTTTTTAACAACTTAAACCAAGTAAAGATTTTGTTGTTGTTGTTCTTTAAGGAAAATGCAATCACTTATTTTGCTATCTACCCTACAACTTTTTCAAGAAGCTGGCTTACCATATTACTTATTTAAATGAGCATTTATATATTTTTGGTAACTGTAGGGAAAAATTGGGGCACATTTTAGAGGATTACTGACTCTTACATACTATAGGATCATTCTATTGTGACCATCATGTTATACTAAAAATCATATAGAAGGAAAAAAGGAAGGATCTAAAGGCAGCAGACAGGGAAAGGAAAAAATTTAAAAATGAGCAAGTGGGAAGAATGATGTATAAATCTTCAGTTCTTCAATGTAAATTTGCTTATTATTTTCCATAACTTGAAGTGCAAGGCATTCATATGTATGTGAACACACAATTAAAATTGCCACCAAAGTATAAACCAAGAGTAAATACCCAAGAACCTCTAACATTTGCCTTACTAATTTATTACTTTGTTTCAGTCGAATGTTGAAAAATGTCAACTCACTTGATCAGTTTGTAAAGACTGACAATACTAAAATATCCAGATCAAATGACCAAAAACAAAATTCCTGAGTTTAACTCTTACAGTTGTTTTTACTTCTGCATATAACTTCATGATCTGAAACCATGCATGATATTAAGATCTGCTTTCCATACAGATAAAGTTCAGTGATATTTATAATGGTTCAGTCACAAAGTTAAAAGTACAATGTCTGCTATAACTAATTTAAAATGTCATTCTCTGGCTTGTGCTGTAAGCAAAGAAATATTAGTCTGGGACACCTGTCTAGTAGATGAATGGATTTTATTTTGTTGTTTCTAAGTTAACGCAAGCATGGGAAAGACAACAATGCAAATAAATGTTATTACAAGGATGAGCTCAGGGCTTCTTTCGAGACATTTTAGACTTTTTTTTATCATGAGAATATCAACACCCACTTCTGTCTTTACTCAAATAACAAATAATAATTGAGTACCTACTATGAGGAGGTGCTAAATCCTCTTAATCAAGAAGTCTATTAAAATAAATTAATCTAAAAAAAAACTACACACATCTAAGTGGTTAAAATTTAAATCACGTGACCTTATCAAAATAAAACAACTGAAATGCTCATATACTGCATGTGGGAATGTTAAATGCTACAACTACTTTGGGAAATGACCTAGTCGTTCCATTCCTGCTATTTACCCAAGTCAAATTAAAACATATGTATGTCAGGGCGCCTGGGTGGCTCAGTTGGTTGAGTGACTGACTTTGGCTCAGGTAATGATCTCACAGTCTGTGAGTTCAAGCACTGCGTCGGGCTCTGTGCTGACAACTCCAAGCCTGGAGCCTTCAGATTCTGTGTCTCCCTTTCTCTCTGCCCGTCTCCCACTCATGCTCTGTCTGTCTCTCTCTCTCTCTCTCTCTCAAAGAATAAATAAATATTTAAAAAAACTTTAAAAAACACACGTATGTCCATAAAAACACTTGTACATGGGGCGCCTGGGTGGCGCGGTCGGTTAAGCATCCGACTTAAGCCAAGTCACGATCTTGCGGTCCGTGAGTTCGAGCCCCGCGTCGGGCTCTGGGCTGATGGCTCAGAGCCTGGAGCCTGCTTCCGATTCTGTGTCTCCCTCTCTCTCTGCCCCTCCCCCGTTCATGCTCTGTCTCTCTCTGTCCCAAAAAAAAAAAAAAAAAAAAAAAAAAAAAAAAGTTGAAAAAAACACTTGTACATGAATGTTCATAGTATCATTACTTTTAATTATTCAAAAGTGGGAACAATTCAAATGCCCTAAGTGTCTAACTGCCAAAATGAAAACGAATACAAAATTGTGGCATACATGTAAGATGAAATACCGGTCAGTAATTAAAATACATTGCTGCACATAATAATATGAATAAATATCAATATAATTATACAAAATGAAAGAAGCCAGGCAAAAGAGAGTATGACTCCACTTACATAAACTTAACCGTAAATAAGAGTAGGTCAAGGGTTGCCTGAGGACAGGGACTCTGAGAGGCAATGTTTGCCAGCAGGAGATTACAAAGGTATATGAGGAAACTTTTAAGGGTAAAGCATGTATTCATCATCTTGATTGTGCTGGTCTTATTGGTGTACTATATATCAAATTTTATCAAATTGTACTTTTCAAATATGGGCAGTTCATCATATGTCAACTAGACCTCAATAAACTATTAAAATGAATTAATTAAAAAAAAAGAAGTCTCGTAGAGACACATGGTAATAATAATAATAAAAAAAAAAAACTAAGACTCAATAAGAACAAAAATCAAAACCCAGTAATGGCAACTCTTCTCTCTGGTGGTATTTTTGGGCTAGAATGGGAGTAGAGACGTGTCTTCTCCCATCACCACCTAAGCTCACAGATCATGCCCACAGGCAGCTACTTTCTCCATCTTTTCATAAAAATGGGTGAGTTACTCTACTTCCTCTGAGAGGCTTTTCACAGATCTTTCTCATGAGAAATAGGCTAGAGTGTACAAAGTAAACGACTAGTTATTTGATCAGTTTGGCTAGAGTAGAAGTTAAGAACATATAATCAGTTACAAATAATATTTACTCACTTGATTCACCAAAATTATTTTGCAAAATGTTATAAATATCCTTTGTGTGTGTGTGTGTGTGTGGTGGAATATATAGACTCCCTTTTGTTCAAATATTATTAATCTCTAAACACAGGACTGACCATACAAGTCTTAAGATAATTTCCATCATCTATCATAACATATTACTTAAACTGACTGTAAACATGTAGATATGAAACTAGTAGACACTAAAAATAAGCTAATTTAAAAAAATCTTTAGGCTTATTTTCATTATATCAAACAGAGCAAATATTGCCCAAGTTAATCAATTTAATTAGGGTTAACTTGTGCTCAATGCACTAATTATGCCTACATATCAAAAGCAAAGCTCATTAAGATACCTAAATTAAATCTAACTCTCCTTTGTGATCACCTCTTGGGATTTGCTTAATTGTTTACCAATGTCAAATTTAAATAAGTAATTCCAAATGATATGAACACTAGCTGTCACTAGCAGTGAGTCTTTGTATGCTTTTGCTGTAGGAGAGAAAAGGAGGGCTATAGTTGTTTTTTTAATTCTATCAGTTTTATCACAGAAGGAAGTTTTTTGGCAATTTCATGTCAAGCTAGTTCATTTTTCAGAACTGCCTGCAGTCTGGGAGAGATAATCACACTGAAGCTTCTCTTGGGACTGAAGAATAGTCCCAGAAATTATATCATATTCCACAGTTGAACACACACCCTCAAGTGAGCATCACCTCAGAAATCAACAAAAAATGAGGTTCTGAGCATTTAAAATTATTGACTGAAGCTGATCACAGGAGAAGACACAGAGATTGACAGTAGGTAGCTGGCAGTGTTGCAGCCACCCATGTTTCTAGTTGACAATCACTCATATATTTTTTATTAGATAGAATATATTGTGCTCTTCTTTCAGCAAGATTTTGTTTTGCTTTAATCTTGGGAAATGAGCTCTCTGATTCTTACCCCCTACTCCTGACTATCCCACATTGACATCAGCACAGTCTTTCTCCTGGTTTATACCATTTTGTCAATTTTTAAAATCTTGTATTATGACCACCATCCGTGTCTACATATCCAACTCCTCAATCTTGACAATAGACTCAACACTGAACTCACACCTAATTTCAATCTACTCAGAATACTAATAGATTAATAATCACCAAACACTGTGATGCACATTCACTCCTCAAAATACAGGATGTTTGTCTATTGTCAGATCAAAGTGATCTCCTGCCACTGAAAGCTTTGTATCTAGGATCCCCACTGTATGCTTCATCAATGCGACTTTGGCTTATCACATCAAGGTCACCAGTTGCGTGTTCAGCTTTTGGCTTTGTTCAGTGAGGACGAGGACGGCAGAAAGGATTACTCAAGACTCCATGCAAGTCAAGAGACATGAGAGGGAGACTAAAGGAAGCCCCCCCACCCCCACCCCCAAGCTGCTCTCAAGCTCCTGCATTTATTAGGCATACATTATAGGGAAAACATCATGCAATGTCAGTGGCTAAGTGCCAGTAAGAATGTGTAGAAAGTGTGCAAAAAAACAAGGCATTCTCAAGACTGCAAACCAGCCAATGCTGAAAGCAGGGTGGAGAACAAGATATTCCATAGATAACATGGTCTAAAGAATGCATGAGCACAGGCAGTACCCAACCCCTAAATACACATTAACTAGCTATTGGTCAGCTTTTTCAGCAGGGCCAGAAAGCAGTGTAATGCTTCCCTATAGTCACCTTAACCAGGACATAGCTATTTGATTTCCCATACATCAAAGTGTCGCCAGGTGATTCTACATCCACCGGATGGATCTTTCTTTGCAGTCCTTAAAAAAACTAGCTCATGTCCCAATTCTTGCAAGAAACTCATTCTAGTGTATCTCCCCTGTAGTGATACTTCCTTTACTCTGGATTAATTCAGTGCCTAATAAAACCATGGGCATAAGTGATATTTTGAAGATCTTAGCAAGGTGGGCTTAATACAAATTACTGATGAAAATTGAATTCAGATTTTTAAAGTATGTATTAGTCATCAAGTTCCATAAGAGACTCTCACCTTCAAATATATATACAAGCGGATACATTTCTTCCTATCAAATAGGCTCAAGGTTTCAGTGGATTGTTGATCCTTCAGTTACATTGGCTGGCCTTAAAAGAAAACTTTAATTGTAGTTTTGATGGAAATGTTACTTCTATAGACACTTACTAGAGATTCCATATGTAATGAATAATCCCCTTCTTTGACCTACCATATCCCTAGAAAAATCATTTTCTTTTCAGTTTTTTTTTTATTAAAGTTCATTTATTTTGAGGGAGTGTGGGTGAAGGGCAGAAAGAAAGGGAGGGAGAGAGAATCCCAAGCAGACTCTGTGCTACCAGTGCAGAACCCGATGTGGGCTCGAACTCACAAAAAGAGATCATGACTTGAGCCAGTAGAAAGCTTAACTGAAAGAGCCACCCAGGCACCTCACCTTCTTTTCAGTTTTGATGAACCTCTATCCTAGTTTTATTCTGCCATTTCATTAGCAGAATAAACATCTGAAAGTACTACTCAGTAAACTACTAATTCCTTCTCTACCTCTTTCTGTAGTGTGTACAGTGAGGTTTTTCTTAGACCATCAGTAGAATCCATGTTAATTAGCAAGCAGGGCTGTTGAAATCCTTATTCTGGACAAAGTTCCTACTTTAAATTAGGGTTTCTGTTCACTGTCACCAGATCGCACCGCACCTTAAACATTCGTTCACAACTCCATCATGGAGTGCTTTTTCTCATTTGTCTAGGAATTGAAATCACATTCTGACTCACTTAACATCATTCCCTGCAATCGCTGTTATCATTCAGATTGTATCATAGTCCTGTGAAAGAACCATATTTAGTCTGGCCGGTGCTTGCAATGTGGTCACAACACACATTTTTTATACCATTAAAACAAGACTGTAAGTGGTCACTGGGGGCCACAGTTAAACAAGTCAGGCCCCTTCCCCCCTGCCAATTCACATACATTCTAATGGCAATACTGGACCACACATCACAATCTCTACTGGTCCATATTCCAAGCACAACTGTCAAGTTTCCTGATGCATTTGTAATCACTACATAGGATTGTGTGGTACTTTTTTTTTTTTTTAATTGAGAAACTATCATTTGAAAGTACTCCTCTGTTAGGCCAATGGTGTATTAAGTAGTTAATCAATGTGCGCTATTTACCCTGAAGCCTATTTTCCCTTTATAAAAATGAATTGGTTGAATTCTCCTTGTTAGAAAATGCCACTGCAATTACTGCATTCATTTACAAAGATAGAGAACAATGATTAAGTTATATTTCTTAAACATTTCCTATCTTGTCTCTTACATAAAAAGTTATCTGGATGCCAAAGGTTTTTCCATAAATAAGTTAATGATTAACAAGATGCAAGTGGACTTTTAAATTGTTATTATGAGCAGGAATCATTTATATTTTTGACAAGGGTAATCCATTCCCCTGACATTCCAATGTCTTTTGCTTTAAAAAAAAAAAGCAAAAGAGATAGAAGTAACAAGAAATATTTGGATATATTCTAAAATTCTTCTAAGATGTGAATAACAAAAAAAAATCATTAAGTGACAAATAAATTAAAATAATGTTAAATGTTTCCATAATCGTTACATATGTATTTAAGAACCTGGAGAGAGAAGTAAGGGGCACAAAACAATTCATTTAACAGATAAGGAAACAGGCTCAGGGAGATGAAACAGCTTGCATAATTACATTTAGTTGCTGCTCTATGCTGCTGGCTGGTACTGTAGCTTTGTGTGAAACAGAAAAAAGTACATTCTGATCTATAACAGAGCCCTAATCTTAGAGAGCTAAGCCCTGCTGAATGCAGCATCCACTGGCCCCCAGGCCAGACACCTTTGTGCAATGCTCAGACTGCACGGCCATACGCAGTGAAATACATGAGTTCATAACTGCAGAGTCTGCATTCAGACATGGGTTCATGTGGAAAAGAAAAAGGAAGCTGGAAAATCCAGAATCAGTTGACCACACGAGTTCCATTTACTATCGAAATAGCAGATATTTCTTTCTCCACTGCAGTAAAAGTTGGAAGCCTTCACAGTTCACTTAATAAAGCCATCAAATAGTAATAACAAAGCCCAATAGAGACAGTGTCATAAAAGAGAAAACAAAAGAACAAAGAAAAAAAAAAGAAATTTTCTGAGTACTTGGCGCTTGTTGTAGCTGCAGCAGTCTTCAGAACCTCCCCCCAACCCCAGGTCCTCATCCCACAGAGAAAGATGAGGAGCTTAGGGGAGGTGTGCTGGGATCTCCTAAATTCTCTAGGCTTGCTTCAGTAAATAAAGCAGCTTCTGTGGATCAGATTCAGACTACTGCCCCCAGCCCCCCAAGAAGTGTACATCACCATGGTCACTGCACATGCGCTGCACTGTCTGCAATCCCAGACGTGCCGTCCCTACTGGAGCCGGCCTAGATGTGGAGGAGTTGACCCAGCAGTGGGCTGAGATGTTGTGTTCCTGGGTCCTTAAACACTTAACCCTCCACAGTAGCAGCACTGATTCAATGTTAGAAAAGTATGAAGAATGAGACTTTGTCTGTGGACCCCAGGTGGAACTGGAGAATCACCCCACATCATCCACCACCTGTACCACTTCAAGTCCCACCTATGCATCTGGCAGCTGCAGCTCCAAGCCACATCTCTGGTCACTGGTCAAGACCAAGCTGCTTCCACTCATCTGCGATAGCCCCATTGCACAAACCTACTTCAGTTTTACTTTAAATTAAGAGGAGGGGCGCCTTGGTGGCTCAGTTCGTTAAGCATCTGACTCTTGATTTGGGCTCAGGTCATGAATTCACCATTCATAGGATGGATCCCCATGCCGGGGCTCTGCACTGACACCACTGGAGCCTGTTTGAGATTCTCTCTCTCCCTTTCTCTCTGCCCCTCCCCTGCCTGTGCTCTCTGGCTCTCTCAAAATAAATAAACTTAAAAAAGTTAATTAATTAAAAGGAATCATTAACATGGGGGAAAATATGAGACAGAATGAAAGAGCAGACAAATATAGTTACATTAGTAAGCAGGTACTTGTAGTTCATATAGTTATTTCATAACTAGAATAAGCATAATACAAAATATGTAAGAGCAAATATTTATTCCAGGGGGAGCAAGGATGGTTAAATGAAAATAAATTCAGGGGTGCCTGGGTGGCTCAGTCGATTAAGTACCCAACTCTTGGTTTTCCACTCAGGTCATGATATCATGGTTTCATGAGTTCGAGCCCCCACGTCGGGCTCCACACTAACAGCAGGGAGCCTGGTTGGGATTCTCAGTCTCCTCTCTCTCTGCCCCTCCCCCACCCATGCTATCTCTGTCTCTCTCAAACATAAATAAATAAACTTAAAAAAAAGAAATTTAAAATCATAATCAATGATGTCAACATTAAAGAAGTAAGTCACATGATCACACCAGTAGATACAAAAAAGGCATTTGATACAATGGAATATTAGTCAGCCATCAAAAATAATTAAATCTTGACATTTGCAATGACATGAATGGAACTAGAGCGTACTGTGTTAGGTGAAATAAGTCAGTCAGAGAAAGACAAATACTATATGATTTCACTTATATGTAGAATTTAAGAAGCAAAACAGATGAACATATGGGAGAGGGAAAGAGAAAAGATAAACTCTTAAATACTGAGAACAAACTGAGGGTTAATAGAGCAAGGTGGGTGGGGGATAGTCTAGATGGGTGATGGGTATTAAGGAGGGTATTTGTTGTGATGAGCACTGGGTGTTATATGTAAGTGATGAGTCACTAAATTCTACTCCTGAAACCAATATTACACTATATGTTAACTAACTGAATTTAAATAAAATTTTGAAAAAAAATTAAAATTAAAAAAAAAATCCTCATACTATTTCCATTCATTCCGACACATTCTCCTGAGAGGCAATAATGTTATCCTTTCACCACCACCCCGCCCAAGTTCTTTTATGGTGCTATGTACGTATCACTGGAAAAATATTTAGGGGATATGTAGAAATTGCCTTCAGAAATTTAAAGGCCCTTATTGAAGTTGGGTTCAAAGAATTTGCTAGACCCAGGAAGAAAATAATGGAAACAAAAAGCCTATCTTTAATAAAAGCTTTGGGACAATGGAACAGGTTTCCTTGAAAAGTAGCCAGTGTCCTATGAGAGGAGTCACTTAAACAATTGATCTGGAGGGTGAAGAGTCTAGAGGATGAAATGACCTCTAAAATTCCTTCCAACTTTAAGACCCATTGACAAGCATAATTCTAATGTTTCTTCTAGGAATTAACTCAATGGTGCTCAAATGTTGGGTGAAACACAGGTGGCAAGTGAACCCATGGGCTGAAATCACTGTCTTATCCCAGTGTCCAGTTCTACAGCTCATTTGTCTAAGTATTTATAGTTCACCCTTCCCACCCATTCATATAGAAAACAGGTACAGGTGAATCCAGCACAGAAAAACTTGCACATTCCCCACACAGGCCTGAACTAATGCCACTTGGCAATATTTCTAACCTTCAAGGGACTGTAACTTCCCTACAATATTCATAATGTGATGCCTTTAAAGAAAGACAAAGTAAAAAATGATCTAATTGGAGAACTGTGAGACATAGATAAGTTGAAATGAAGACAAAATACTGAGAAGCCTTGAAAAGCATTTTGTGACATGAAGCAACTTAATTCATCCCAAATGTTATGCTACAGCAAGTTATATGATTCTGCCAGATGCTTCTCTTTAGAAGAATTTTATTATACCAGAGAGAGCAATTTCTTTTAATGAGAATATTTTTGAATAATATTTGTTCTTGAAACCACTGCTTTCTTTGTTTCATATCTAATGAGAATAATTTCCTTTGATTCATAGGCATTTTTATACTTCTGCTGGTTCAATCAAAATACCAATTAACTACAGGCATAATATGAGAATGAACTGAGGACCTTGCAGCTCAGTTTCAGAAAATGTGCATCAATCGCAGAAAGCATGTGATTGGTATCTCAAAGGATCCACAGGTGAAGGATGATAAGCAAAGCCTGTGGTTACTGTGCTGGTTTAGTATCATCTCTGGATAGTTGGAACAGTTGGAAAAATGAAAAACACCAGGAGTATATGTCTCAGTCATCATAAAATCTAAGCAAAATACAGATACTAACCTCAATGTAGAACATAGTGAGTGAGGCCCTCGTTTTTGCAAAAACTTACCTGAAATGTTTACTGATGCCAATCATGTATACATAAAATAAGTGAATCTGTTTAGAGAGGAGGTATAAATTGAGAAACACACTGCTACTTACAATTTGGAAAAGGAAAACTGGACAATAACTTTACCTCTGAGAGTGGCAAGGAAACTCAAAACAAAAATAAAACATTTTAAATAGGTAGTCATGGAGGTAATATGTGTAGCATGAAACACAAGGGAAAATCCACCATTAAAGGATAAATGCTTTCACATTCCTGTTGCAGACATGAGAATGCTTAATCATTAGTTCTAGGAAAATTAAGCAAGCTGAAAAGGAAAGCAAATATGAACTCCAGATAAAATAAAAAGTTGTATGAGAAAGAAAATGTAATTATGGTATAATACTAAGGTTAGTACTAAATAATTTTTAAATAGTCACAATAAATAAATACAATAAGACCTTGGATTGCGAGGAAATTGTTCTATTAAGTGTTCTGCAAGATGACCAAACATTTCTAATAAATTTTTACTTGATAAATGAGGATATCTTGCAATACAAGTAGTACGTGATGCCGAATGTCACAGGATCACAACTGAGACAATGGTTCTTGAAATTTACTTTGATATGCAAGTGTTTTGGATTAAAAGCATATTTCTGGAGCAGATTATGCTCACAAACCAAGGTTTTACTGTATATGGATTTAACAAAAGAATAATAAATAGAATAACCACACAGACCCCTCACAGAGGTCAATGGCATGATTTTACAGGAAGCTTCTGAGTAATTTCCCTCTGGCTAAAACAGGAGCTGAGCAATCAGCATATGACTACAGACATCTGATCTTTCCTAGAATGATTAACCTGACCAAGGTATGTTACAATGTTTTAAAATGTCGCCAAATTTTATAAAAATCCATAGTTATGCTATATTGCGGAACACTGTTTAATAAGGTGCAATATTAGTGCATTAAGTCACCTCTGATCATAAGGCATTAGATTCCCTACAAAAAATAAAATATATTTTTCATCCAACTGTACAATCAGTTTCTGGTTCACAGTGAATGCACACAAATCTACCTGGCAGCAGTAATAGTTAACGTTGTTATTGCAACAGCAATATCCTGGTGTCAACAAATTTGATGATTTTATATTATTTAAAACAAAATAAAATCAGTTTCAAAATCAGGAGAAAGAAAACAAATGTGAGAAATGGGAGCATAATATACACATATATTTGTAGAAAAAGAATATAGATATATTCATAACGTAGATGACCATATATTGGTACATGGATGGAATGAGATAACAATGTCAGCCTAAGCCTTTCTCAGGTTTCCATGGGTTGAGCAGCTGGATTTCCTAGACAACAACTCTAAACTACTGCCCAAATGACCTGGGTACTCAAGTAGTCCCTCCAATAGCAAACAGTTGTTCACATGCTCTCACAGTAAGAAGGAAAAGAAACAGCGTGATGGTTCTTCCTTGGACCACAGACCAATTTCATGTCTAGAAGTAGTCCCCATTGGATTACAGAAGAAGTAAGGGACCCATGTTTGGATTATAGGGTGTCTCAACAAAGCATATTCTTTATCACATACTGTGTGATGATACAAAATTTTCCCTGACTCCCCACACAAGAATTACCCTCTTTTTCTCATTGGAATGTGAGCTTCCTGTTGTATTCTAATTGACAGAACACTATCTTGTACACAGTAGAGACTCCATAAATATTTGTTTCAAGAATCAAGGATAACTCAAGATATTCTTGGCTACTGGGCAAGGTAGATGATGCTGTCATTAAACAAAAGAGAATGTTGAAGAGGAAGAGAAGGTGTAAAGAATAATGACTTAACTCTTTCTTAGTTTTTATATTCTTAGAGAGAAATGGTGCCTTCTGAGAAATATTACAATTGCCTGTGCCTCCCAGACAAAACCACTTGAACTTTCTGAGCTAAATTTCTTGGCAATCTGACTGACCAAACACTATATCCTTCCCATCTGTATTAGTTAGTTATTGCTGCATAACAAAATGGCCATAATTTAGTGCCTGACTCCATAAACATTTATTATTGCAAAATATTTTTTGGTCAGAAATCAGCATCTTAGCTAGGTTATCTCAGCTGAGGGCTCCCATAGGCTGCAATCTAGGGGTCTTCCAGAAATGCGGTCATCTCAAAGCTCCATTGCACGAACATCTGCTTCCAAGGTCAGTCACATAGGTCATGGTGGGCTCTGAAAATCTGCATCCAGTCTCATTTATGTGGGCCTCTCTACAAGACTGCCTCTCAAGAGGCAGAATACACAAAAGGACAATGATGAGACCATGTATAGAAACACAACTCTGACCCACAACCTGCAGCAACCAGTCCAGAAAACCAGATTGTAACCTCTGCAGCAACCTGCTTAGGAGGTAAAACCATGACCTCTGTAGCAACTGGGCACAAATGGTCAAGACTGTCAGCTTCCCTACGTTCTGCCCCCTGGATTCAATTGAAGACCAACCAGAGAAAGCAAAATTGCTCCCCTAACCAGTAGAATGTTCTCTAGTCCACCTTCAGCTCTCCCATAACAGCCCCCAATAAGTGCATACCTGAAGCCCTCCCTTTTTTGCCCTCTGTCAAGCTTGCCCACACTTCTGCCTGCCTTTGAGTCTCTGCCACATTTAAGTGGCAGTGACAGACTCTCTTGCTATATGACCAGCTCTGAATAAATAATCTTTGCTTGTACTCACTGGGTAGTCTTCATCTATTGCCACACTTGTAACATGGTAGCTGGCTTTCCAGAGAGGAAGTGATGTGAGAGACAACAAGAAAGAGTACCCGCGACTGAAGACACAGTCTTTTATAACCAAATCTCTAAAGTGTCGGCTCATCTTTTCTATCATATTCTTTTTATTAGAACTGAGTCAATAAGTCTAGCCTACACTTGGCGTGCCTGGGTGGGTCAGTCAGTTAAGTGTCTGACTCTTGATCTCAACTCAGGCCTTGATCTCAGGGTCATGAACACAGGCTCCACATGGGGTGTGAAGCCTACTTAAAATTTTAAAAAAGTCCAGCCTACACTCAAGTAGAAAACCTTACACAAGGCTGTGAATCCAGGAGGCAGGGACCATTGGTGGCCATATTAGATGCTGCCTACACATAGTCCCACCTAACTTTTTGATAAATATTTCTTAGTTGCTGAATGAAAGTTTATTTTGGATCTTAAAAACAAATTTCTGTTGAGATTCTTTGAATAAGACTACTCCCAGACTTGTTCTATATTCATAAATATTTTAATGTAACACTTTGAATGAATGACACATGTTAGAAAGAGCCTAATTGAATGTATATTCTTGAAAATATGCAAAGGTACATTTGGGTCTTTGGCTTGGTGTATCTAAGCAGAGCTCTGCTGTGTGACCATAAACCAACCATCTGCCTGACATTAGTGTTCCCAAGCTCCCACTGCCCCCAGCGATTGAGAACTAACATGCTAGATGCACAAGCTTAACTTATTATTCATTGGCATCCATAGTGTTAAAAATACTGCATCTGAATGCCAACGGCATGGGTTATCCACTTCACAATTGTCCTGAAGTCTTCTCCAAGCTCCCTACTGGCTTGTGGTTGTCATTTCACTCGTGTATTTATTTTTTACTTTCTGATTTTTGTTTACATTTGTATTTTTCAGTCACTGTGCTAATGCCACAGCTTTAGAAACCCATATATGTATAATATTGGCAATTAAAAGCCTATCAATTTTTGTGGTTGACTGAGTCATTCATTGATTCTTATTCATTCAGTTTAACTAACAAATACTGTAGAGTATTCAATGGTGAGTTACAAGTACTTTACAGCTTGTGACACAAAATCCAATAAACACAGATCACAAAGCAAAAAACAACAATTGTAGTACCTGATATAAAGGTAAATTGCACAATGACATGTAATACTAAAATGAAGTCAGTCCATGAGAAAAGTATTCTGGAAAACCAGAAAAGAAAGTGTTCTTCAGTTACTGTCATAGGCTGATATCTAAAGACCAGAGCAGAAGTAAGGGGAAATTGCAGCTGTTATGCCCAAAGATATGAAACACCTCTGTGCATTATGGGAACTAAGAGAATGCCAGAGGCTAGCACATAATATACAAGAGGGGCCCATAGTGCAAGATGAGCCTGGAAATCAGCTGAGGACAGACCCCACAGAGCTTAAGTTGCTTAGCTGATAATGACAGAGATTACTTAAGAGCATTTACATTAGTCAGAAACAGTAATTAAACATGGGAACTCATTAAACATTATTCAGATACAATAATTAAACATAAGCTGAGGATAGTAATTTAAATAGTATTACATCAGAAAGGTCAATTTGGGTGGATAATTGGCTCAAAATTTTCAACCATGGAATCAATTATCTGAATTAGTTGGCCTTATTAATTAAATCTTGGGAACTAACAGATCCATGAGAAGAATACATGGAGCTTCCCCCCACCACCAAAAAGTGTTCCTAAAATATAAAACAAAGCAATGTGAAAACAAGAAATATGCTATAGATAAAATCATCACACCAATATTATGTTTCTGTTTACTATTAGAATTCAGCTGAAATTCATCAATATTACATCATCTACATGATGTCCACCCTTTAGGAAAAAGTTAAGTAAAATATGAGGTGGTACAACCTTGTGATGAGTGAGGAGCAAAACAAGCTTTGCTTTCAAATCTGATCTTTTCCCACCTCTTTCAGTTTGCATTCTCTGGTCCAGCCCATCATGAATTTAAATGTATAGTGACTATTTAAACCTCTGAAATATTTTATAAAGAGAGAAAGTTCTTGAAGACAGTATGTATCCTATGTTGTTTCTTAGGACATGAAAACATGGTGCATTACTCAATTCCATAAAATAGCTAAATAACTTATTTGAAAACACCCAAAGAAGAAAGAGCCCACATTGTTATTCTCTTTTATATAAACATTATATATGTGTGTGTGTGTGTGTGTGTGTATAATATATATGTATGCATTATGTGTGTGTGTATATATATATGTATGTATACATACATACATATATATGTATATATACATATACATATATATATACACACACACACACACACATACATACATATATTGTGTTCAGAAATAACCATAATGTCTGCAGATATGCCTAACTGAATCTTTCTATACTGTTTATATATACTCTGTTCTCTGTGGTTTGTGGCTGCAACTAATTTTTCAACTTTATCCCATCACCCCACTACTTGATTTTTGGTCATGTAACTTAAGCACAATGAGCACCATGTTTAAAGGCACTTCAAATTCAAAATATCCAAACCTGAGTTTAACATTTCCCTTCTCTACCAAAGTGTCTAAATCCTGCTTCTTTTCCTTAATGTCCGGTTTCTCAACCTCAGTGATAGGAGCGGGATATTCTTTGTTGTTAAGGATGTAGGCATTATTGAAGACTAAGCTTGACTCAATATATGCCAATAGAATTCCCCACCCATTCCAACTTGTGACAATCAAAATATCTCCAGAGAACAACCAAAAATATTTCCAGGCATTGCCAAATGTCCCCTGAAAGGCAAAATCACCCCCAGTTGGGATCCACTGGGCTAACCCTTTTCTTTCAGGTTAACACTACCAGCATCCATTCAGTTCCCCAAAAAGTTTTGAATATCATTCTGGACTCCTCCCACCTTTTCTGTAGTCTTCTTCTGTCTCCATTTAGAGGAGTTGATCTTTCATCCTAGCTACACTCCTAGTATAAGCCTTTATTATCTCTTATCAATTACATCAGCCAACTAGCTTGGCTATTTCCAATCTCACCTCTTTGATTTACCTTCTTTCTCCTGCCAATGTGATCTTTCAAAAATGCAAATCTAAAACTAATACAGCCTTGCTTAAAATATTCAGTGGTTTCCCAACATCTGTGGTAAAGAGTATAGGAGTATTATGTATAGAATATTATATAAATATTTGGTATCTACATATATATGCATACATGTAATGTGTTTATATATACATGCATACATATATGTACACATTTTATACATAATGTGTATATACATACATACAAATTCTTACACTTATTCTTCATTCTAACCTTGTGTGGAATCTAATGCTTTTCTCCCCATTTTCTAGGGAAGAAACTGCAAGACAAAGAGATTAAGCCACTTTCCCACGACCCACATTCTGTAAGAAGTAGAGCCTGGATTTGTTGCCAGGTCTCCACTACAAACCTTAAGTTCTTTCATGCTGAACCATATTTCCCAGCCCTCCTTATTTAGCTTTGTATTCCCAGTACCTAGCTCTATTCCTAGAATATAACAGGTACTCAATAATATTTGTTGAATATATAAGCACAGTACATAGGTATGGCAGGAAAGACAAAGACTGTGACTTTTGGAGATCATCCAGAAATTAATACTTACCACATAGGGAAAGGTCCAATTTGCTTTGGACCAAGCAGGGATCAATCATGAGTGAAAGAGTCATGGATGTTGCAACAAGGTTTTGAGATTTCTTCAAGATCTTTACCAAACAACTGACATGATTTTATAATACAGAATTTCTCTGCTATATATATTTTTGTTTTTAAATATATTTTCTAAACATCTGTCTTTAAATAATGTCTTTGAATAAAATCTCATTCCCATCGAACACATAGTTTTCCTAGTATATTTTATGACAGTTAAGCAAAATCAGGCTATGGTCTATATTATACACCTACCCTTACTAGCAAATCTAGACCTCAGTAATCTGTTTCCATCCCGTGGTTGATTATATTCTTCAATAATATATTTTGGTGCATTGTTGCTTGCCATTTAACTTTACGTGATACTCACGCATGATGCCAATAGGGCTATTCCAAAAAATCACATGCACATCTACAGACAGCATCCGCAGCTAAGAAGATAATAGAACATTTAAATTCGGCCATCAATTTAAGTGTCCTAATTACTGTACATTGCTCCTATTATTGCTATTTTTGGAAAAAGAATACAAAAGACTGCACTGACTTTCAAACTGGTTAGTAAGCACAGTGAGATGAAACAAAGCACAGTGAATTTTGAAGGGGCAGAACAATGCATGGAGGCTGATTCTATGGAAGGCATTTGTCAACTGACATAACTATCTCTAAAAGGACATTCTGGTATATAGAGATCACCTCTGCTATGATTTGTATGTATTAGGGGAACTACTAAATAATATGCTACTGTGCTGTGCAGGTAAGAGGCTTCATAATTTCTTTTAACTCAAAATAGAGACTCCTCTGGGAGTTGAATGCCAGACAATATCCTCTCTAGACAAAATAGCAGTTTTCTCAATCAGGCAATTAACTCTATATATTTTTAAAATTTTATCTTGAGCTGACAGGAATTTTAAAAGGTTTTTTTCTAAAGTCAAACATACTGGAATATTTATTTATTGTTGTTTTGGGACTCTAATGATATTCTCATCAATATTTTGTATTCTATTTAGCAATGGAGATGAAAACCAATAAATATTCTGTACTCTTCTTAGCAAAGTACATATAGGAAATCTACCTAGTACAAAATACTTATTGTTTTTGATGTTTCTCAAAACTTTAAATGTCCTTTGGGATCTGTGCCTTTTATTATATAGTTGTTCAGCTCATTTTTCTTATAAAAGGGATACATTAAATTGAAAATCCCTTTCAAATGTATATTAATGACATTATACATACCATTTCACTAATCACTACTTGCATGTAGGTCCATATATTTCCAGAGTGCTCTAAACTGAAGGATCAAAATTGTTCATAAATTTTAGAACATGCTTATATATGTTTTCTAAGAGTCCATCTAGGAATTATCAGTTACTGTATATGGTATCTTGTTTAAAATTCTCAGAATTATTTTTAAGTTAATTAATTTTATGGTGATTTTAAAATGACAAAAAGAATGGCTGTAACCTTCAATACAACCGAGTCTGAAATTAGGTAATTCTCATCTCACATTCTCATCTGCACCTGATACAAGGCCATTCATTCAGTCTGTCAGGCTCTTAAGTATATATTAAGTACCTTGAAGAAAACAAAATTCAACAAGACATATTTAGTGCCATCATCTAGATTTCAATTCCATAGTAGGAGAGAAATATGTAAGGAAATCACTGCAATACTGTGTGCCAGATACAATGACAGGCCTATAAGCACCTGCTTTGAGACCATCAAGAAGGGAAGCTATTGATTCCCTCTGTATGATCAGATTTGAGGAGAAGGAATGTCAAAAACAGGCTTGGCTGCTGGACTTAAGCCTTAATATTAGGATAAAAGCAGACAATAAGCAATAAAGAATAAAGAAAATAAAAATCAATCTAAAAATGTGAACAGCCAGGAAACTGCACTAAGTTCATTACATGAAGTATAATTTACACCAGTACTTTCCAAACATTATTCCATGATGTAAAAATCAGAAAAATATAAACAAATGAGTATGTTAAAAAACTCAGTTTAACCAGAGACACATTGTTAACCTAAAATATATTTTTCCCGATACGTATATTTTAAGAGTTCATATTATATAAATATACTCTGCCCAAGATCGAGTCTCATGGGTGATATATTATAAATATCTTTTTACAATAATAAACAATAATTCACAAAATAATTTCAGTACCTAAGTGTTATTCCACTATTATAGGTATTGCATTATTTACTTAACCAATCCCTATTTAAAAATATTTGTAAATTTTCCAATATATTTTTACTTGCAAAAATCACTTCAATGAGCATCTTCATACAAGTATCTTTAAGCAAATGTCTATGTTCTTCAAGGTAAAATTTTTGGGTCAAAGTACATGGAAATTTTAAAAATTATAGACACATATCACATTGCCCTACAAAAAGGTGATGGTAATTTTCACTGTGTGTGCCAGGAATCCACCAACATTCAATTTAAAAAGTGAATCCTGGGGGGTGCCTACATGGTTCAGTCGGTTAAGCATCTGACTTCCGCTCAGGTCATGATATTATGGTTCATGGTTCAATCCCCGAATCAGGCTCTGTGTTGAGAGCTCAGAGCCCAGGGCCTGCTTTGGATTCTGTCTCTGTCTGTCTCTCTGTCTGCTCCTCCCCTGCTCTCTCTCTCTCTCTGTCCTCTCTCTCTCTCTCAAAATAAAATAAACATTTAAAAAAAATTTTTTAAGTGAATCCTGGGGTAGCTGGGCGCTGCCCTTTTTACCGCTCCTGCGCATGCGCATACACACCTACCAGCGCCACAACACTCCACCCCAGTAGGCTAGCAGCGCCATCTAATGGAGAGTGGAGCCCTTACACTGAGCCCCGCCCAACTGGGCCAACTTCGGTCTGCAAGAACACAAGTCTCACCGCCTGCTTAGTTTATCGACTATAAAGCACTACATAGTCTGACTTCTTGGGGAAAACAAAGTAATTTCAGTCCTACTTCAATCTGTTAGCAGGTCCATCTATTCAATTTTCTTTCTTTTTTTTCTCTTTTACACTTTTCTTTTTCTTGAATACAGAAAGAAAAAAATCACTTTTATTTTCAATTTTTATTAAAAATATTTTTAATTTTTATTACTATATTTTTTCTTTTGTGTAAATTTTTTCAAATTCTATTTTACTTCCATCATTTTATTTTAGTCTACTTCAGTGTATTCACCTTTTCAAATTTTCAAACGATTTCCTTTTTTCTTTTTTATCTTTTTTCTCTTTTTCTTGAATGTAGAAAAAAAATCATATTTATTTTTAATTTTTATTAAAAATATTTTTCTTTAATTTTTTTCTACTATATTCTTTAATTTGTGTATATTTTTTCAAAGTCTATTTTACTCCCATCATCTCATTTTAGTCTACTTCAGTGTATTGATTTTTTCACATTCTCAAACTATTTGCTTTTTTTTTCTTCCCCCCCTTCTTTCTCTAATCTATGAAACCACTTTCAACACCCAGACCAACATACACCTAGGATCTAGCATCACTTATTTGATTTGTGTGTGTGTGTGTTTAGTTTTTTAATTTTAATATTTTTTTATTTTAATTTTTTAATTTTAATGTTTCTACCTCATTAATTCCTTTTCTCCCTTCAAAATGACAAAACAAAGTAATTCACCCCACAAGAAAGAGCATGAAGAAACGACAGCCAGGGATTTAACCAACACAGATATAAGCAAGATGTCTGAACCAGAATTTAGAATCACAATAATAAGAATACTAGCTGGAGTCGAAAATAGATTAGAACCCCTTCCTGCGGAGATAAAAGAAGTAAAAAATAACCAGAATGAAATTAAAAATGCTATAGCTGAGCTGCAATCATGGATGGATGCAGCGGTGGCAAGAATGAATGAGGCAGAACAGAGAATCAGCGATATAGGGAGCAAATGTAGAGAATAATGAAGCAGAAAAAAAAGAGGGAGATTAAGGCAGAAGAGCATGATTTAAGAATCAGAGAAATCATTAACTCATTAAAAAGGAACAACATCAGAATCATAAGGGTCCCAGAAGAGGAAAAGAGAGAAATAGGGCTAGAAGGGTTATGTGAGCATATCATAGCAACCTAACCTGGGGAAAGACCAAGACATCAAAATCCAGGAAGCAAAGAGGATACCCATTAGATTCAACAAGAACCGACCATCAACAAGGCATATCATAGTCAAATTCACAAAATACTCAGCCAAGGAGAGAATCATGAAAGCAGCAAGGGAAAAAAAGTCCCTAACCAACAAAGGAAGACAGACCTATCCACAGAAACTTGGCAGTCCAGAAAGGAGTGGCAGGATATATTCAGTGTGCTGAATCAGAAAAATATGCAGCCAAGAATTCTTTATCCAGCAAGGCTGTCATTCAAAATAGAAGGAGAGATAAAAAATTTCCCAGACAAACAAAAATTAAGGAGTTTGTGACCACTAAACCAGCCCTGCAATAAATTTTAAGGGGGACTCTCTGAGGGGAGAAAAGATGAAAATATATAGAAATAAATAAATAAATAAATAAATACCAAAAGCAACAAACATTAGAAAATACCAGATAACACCACCAGAAACTCCAACTCTACAAGCATCATAATGGCAATGAATTCATATCTTTCATTACTCACTCTAAACGTCAATGGACTCAATGCTCCAATCAAAAGACACAGGGTAACAGAATGGATAAGAAAACAAGATCCATCTATATGCTGTTTACAAGAGACCCACTTTAGACCTAAAGACACCTTCAGATTGAAAGTAAGGGGATGGAGAACCATCTATCATGTTAATGGTCAACAAAATAAAGCCAGAGTAGCCATACTCATATCAGACAATCTAGACTTAAAAGACTGTATCAAGAGATGCAGAAGGGCATTATATCATAATCAAAGGGTCTATCCACCAAGAAGACCTAACAATTGTAAACATTCATGAGCCAAATGTTGTAGTACCCAAACATATACATTAATTAATCACAAATATAAAGAAACTCATCAATAGTAATACCATAATAGTAGGAGACTTCAACACCCCACTCACAGCAATGGACAATTCCTCTAATCAAAAAATAAACAAGGAAACAATGGCTTTGAATGACACACTGGACCAGATGGACTTCACAGATATATTCAGAACATTTCACCCTAAAGCAGCAGAATATACATTCTTCTCCACTGCACATGGAACGTTCTCCAGAATAGACCATATACTGGGACACGAATCAGCCCTAAGTAAGTACAAAAATATCAAGATCATACCGTGCATATTTTCAGACCACAACGCAATGAAACTTGAAATAAACCACAAAAAAATTTGGAAAGGTAACAAATACTTGGAGACTGAAGAACATCCTACTAAAGACCGAATGGGCTAACCAAGCAGTTAAAGAGGAAATTAAAAAGTATATGGAAGTCAATGAAAATGATAACACCACAACCCAAAACCTCTGGGATGCAGCAAAGGCAGTCATAAGAGGAAAGTATATAGCAATCCAGGCCTTCCTAAAGAAAGAAGATCTCAGATACACAACCTAACCTTATGCCTTAATAAGCTGGAAAAAGAACAGCAAATAAAACCCAAAAACAGCAGAAGACAGGAAATAATAAATATTACAGCAGAAATCAATGCTATCGAAACCAAAAAAACGGTAGAACAGATCAAAGAAATCAGAAGCTGGTTCTTTGAAAGAATTAACAAAATTGATAAACAACTAGCCAGTTTGATAAAAAAAGAAAAAGGAAAGACCCAAATAAGTAAAATCAAGAATGAAAGAGAAGATATCACAACCAACACAACAGAAATAAAAACAATAATAAGAGAATATTATGAGCAATTATATGCCAACAAAATGGGCAATCTGGAAGAAATGGACAAATTCCTAGAAACATATAAACTACCAAAACTGAAACACAAAGAAATAGAAAATTTGAACAGACCCACAACCAGTAAGGAAATCGAATTAGTAATCAAAAATCTGCCAAAAAACAAGAGTCCAGGACCAGATGGCTTTCCAGGGGAATTCTACCAAACATTTAAAGAAGAGTTAACACCTATTCTCTTGAAGCTGTTCCAAAAAATAGAAATGGAAGGAAAGCTTCCAAACTCTTTCAATGAAGCCAGCATTACCTTGATTCTAAAACCAGACAAAGACCCCACTAAAAAAGAGAACTATAGGCCAATTTCCCTGATGAACATGGATGTAAAAATCCTCCACAAGATAGTAGCCAACTGGATCCAACAACACATTAAAAAAAGTATTCAACACGACTAAGTGGGATTTATACCTGGGATGCAGGTTTAATATCTGCAAAACAATTAACGTGATTCATCACATCAATAAAAGAAATGACAAGAACCATATGATCCTCTCAATAGATGCAGAGAAAGCATTTCACAAAATACAGCATCCTTTCTTGATAAAAACCCTCAAGAAAGCAGGGATTTAAGGAGCACACCTCGAGATCATGTAAGTCATATATGAACAACCCAACGCTAATATCACCCTCAATGGGGAAAAACTGACAGCTTTCCCCCTAAGGTCAGGAACAAGACAGGGATGTCCACTCTTGCCACTGTTATTCAACATAGTATTGGAAATCTTAGCCTCTGCAATCAAACAACACAAAGAAATAAAAGGCATCCAAATCAGCCAGGAGGAGGTCAAACTTTCACTCTTCACAGATGACAAGATACTCTATATGGAAAACCCAAAAGATTCCATCAAGATTCTGCTAGAATTGATTCAGCAGAAGTTGCAGGATATAAAATCAATGCACAGAAATTGGCTGCATTCCTATACACCAACAATGAAGCCACAGAAAGAGAAATCAAGGAATCGATCCCATTTATAGTTGCACAAAAAAACATAAAATACCTAGGAATAAATCTAACCAAGGAGGTGAAAAATCTATACACTGAAAACTATAGAAAGCTTATGAAAGAAATTGAAGAAGACACAAAAAAATGGAAAAAGATTCCATGCTCCTGGATAGGAAGAACAAATATTGTTAAAATGTCAATATTACCCAAAGCAATCTACATATTCAATGCAATCCCTATGAAAATAACACCAGCATTCTTCACAGAGCTAGAACAAATAATCCTAAAATTTGTATGGAACCAGAAAAGACCCTGATCTTGAAAAAGATCAAAGCTATCTTGAAAAAGAAAACCAAAGCAGGAGGCATCACAATCCCAGACTTCAAGCTATACTACAAAGCTGTAACCATCAAGACAGTATGGTACTGGCACAAGAACAGACACTCAGATCAATGGAACAGAATAGAGAACCCAGAAATGGACCCACAAATGTATGGCCAACTAATCTTTTACAAAGCAGGAAAGAATATCCCATGGAATAAAGATAGTCTCTTCAGCAAGTGGTGCTGGGAAAACTGGAGAAGAATGAACCTGGACCACTTTCTTACACCACACACAAAAATAAACTCCAAGTGGATGAAAGACCTCAATGTAAGACAGGAAGCCATCAAAATCCGTGAGGAGAATAGGCAAAAACTTCTTTGATCTTGCCCGCAGCAATTTCTTACTCAACACGTCTCCAGAGGCAAGGAAAACAAAAGCAAAAATGAACTACTGGGACCTCATCAAAATAAAAAGCTTCTGCACAGTGAAGGAAATAATCAGCAAAACTAAAAGGCAACCGACAGAACGGGAGAAGATATTTGCAAATGACATATCAGACAAAGGGTTAGTATCCAAAATCTACAAAGAATTTATCAAACTCAACACCCAAAAAACAATCCAGTGAAGAAATGGGCAAAAGACATGAATAGACCCTTCTCCAAAGAAGACATCCAGATGGCCAACCGACACATGAAAAAATGCTCCACATCACTCATCACCAAAGAAATACAATCAAAACCACAATGAGATACCACCTTACACCTGTCAGAATGGCTAACATTAACAACTCAGGCAACAACAGATGTTGGCGAGGATGCAGAGAAAGAGGAGCTCTTTTGCATTGTTGGTGGGAATGCAACCTGGAGCAGCCACTCTGGAAAACAGTATGGAGGTTCCTCAAAAAACTAAAAACAGTACTACCGTCTGACCCAGCAATTGCTCTACTAGGCATTTATCCAAGGGATACAGGTATGCTGTTTCGAAGGGACACATGCACCCCCATATTTATACCAGCACTATCAACAATAGCCAAAGTATGGAAAGAGCCCAAATGTCCGTCGATGGATGAATGGATAAAGAAAATGGAGTATTACTCGTCAATCAAAAAGAATGAAATCTTGCCATATGCAACTACGTGGATGGAACTGGAGGGTATTACGCTAAGTGAAATTAGTCAGAGAAATACAAAAATCATTATGACTTCACTTATTTGAGGACTTTAAGAGATAAAACAGATGAACATAAGGGAAGGGAAACAAAAATAATATAAAAACAGGAAGGGGGACAAAACAGAAGAGACTCATAAATACGGAGAACAAACTGAGGGTTGCTGGAGGCGTTGTGGGAGGGGGGATGGGCTAAATGGGTAAGGGGCATTAAGGAATCTACTGAAATCATTGCTTCCCTATATGCCAGCTAATTTGGATGTAAATTTTAAAAAATAAAAAATAAAGTTAAATCAAAAGAAAAAAAATTTTAAGTGAAAACTAATAGAAGATGTAATTTAATTAGTTGTGAACTACCTATGATGTTTTAACTTCGGAAACTAATGAGAATTTTTATAAAAATAATGGGAGAAGGAAGGGAAAGGGGAGAGAAGAAAAGTGTTTTCAACACTTCCCGGGAAAAGAATGCTTTGGTTAACATGGATTGTACTGTGTAGAAACACCCTTTGAGTTGACCAGCGGAGTACACAGATGGATGGGTACACCACTTACAGAAATGCTTCTCTGCTTAATGGCATAGGAATAATCTCAATATGCTCATTAATAGATACAAGAGGCCAGACTTCCTAAATCAGAATCCTGGATATAGGAGCAAAGAATCTGTTATCTTTCTCATTCCCAAGTTCTCAAATAAAACTTTGAGAACCAGTGTCAAGAAACAGCCAAATTGGGGCGCCTGGGTGGCGCAGTCGGTTGGGCGTCCGACTTCAGCCAGGTCACGATCTCGCGGTCCGTGAGTTCGAGCCCCGCGTCAGGCTCTGGGCTGATGGCTCGGAGCCTGGAGCCTGTTTCCGATTCTGTGTCTCCCTCTCTCTCTGCCCCTCCCCCGTTCATGCTCTGTCTCTCTCTGTCCCAAAAATAAATAAAAAACGTTGAAGAAACAGCCAAATCACTTTACTTTGATTCATTGTCCAACAAGCAAGCTTCTTCTCCATAACTTCATCTCCTAAGAAGACAACTTTGAAGACACCAGAAGAGTGTGCCAAATAGAAACACATGTTTAGAATTCCATAATTAACATAATACATTCATTTTATAAATCAGTTTCTTTTAAACCTGACACCCAACTGATTGATTCTGGGGAAACTAATAAAGTTGTGTGCTTAAGCATGCAAATTAAAAAATCAAATCTGAGGCAGTGAAACACCCAAATTTAATCATCCTGTGAGACTCTTGCGGGCACCATCTGAATTACAATAATACCTGCATGGACAAATTTTTTAGTTTGATAGTTTAAAAACATACAAATGGTTTTATAAGTTGAAGTGCCCAGAGTACACATATAGTTAGTTAAACTCAGGGTATTGGTGGAGATATTAGAGATACAGTAAGGAAAGGTAATGCTGATAAACCAAAGTGAATTTCAGGATTCTGTAATTCTGCCAAAAAAATTATCAGAGACATTTTCATTCAGAATGTGAGAAGACTATATACACCATTTAATGAGAAAAAAAGGGTGTCCATAATTTGAGAGCCTGAATCACTCTGACCATTTCTGCCGAAGTTTGAAAGCCACATGCATTCTTTCGGTTATTTATATTTACCTGGTGGTATGCTAAAATTCATAACTGTTGGATAAAATTCTTTTATAACCTTTATATATTAAGGCAGTCAGCAAACTAATAATGCACTCTCATAAAACTCTTGCCAAGGTAAATCACTACTGAGAACTCAGCCCGACATTTGAATTACTTGAATTTATATCAATGACTTGCTGAATATTCAGCAATGTTAGAAATATACTCAATATTAATAATGACTTTGAAGAGAAAGTCTTTGCTGAAATCTGTTGGATAGTTTTTGAAATGAAAACCATTTAAATAAAATTTTTTTTCAATTTAATCATGAAATTTTATTTCACTAAAATTAAGATTTTTTCCCCCATGTAGAGCAAATGGCTTTCAGCCTTCTATGTTAAAAAGTTTATGAGAATTATTTGCAACTGGCATTTTTGTTTTCTATTTGCTTTCCTTGGAGTCTAATGTGAAATAGTTAGAGACAACTAGGACCAAATATCTGCTTTCACTTTCAGGTTAAGAAAAAATGGTTTTACTGGTGTTAATTAAGGGTATGTTGAAAACCATGTACCTTCATTATCTTTGACAAGCTCCAGGCAATTTTATTTTTCTTTCAAAGTTCTGTCATCTTGTCTTGCAGTGTTTTATTTGCTAAATTTTGTTTTGTTTTGTTTTCCTACATAAAAGAACAAATGGAAATAGATGGCAAAGCAAGTTTAATGGAAAGATGTTTGTGGCATATAGTCAAGAAAAAAAGAGTATGTTTTAAAAGAGCATATTTTGTGAAAAAGTCAATTTCCAAGGTTACTTGGAATACTACTATATTGCAATACTATGTGACTGCATGTAACATTATTAAAAGGACAGGACTGTGAAGATGGAGAACAGGCTGGTTGTTGGGGACTGGAATTCAGGCGGGGGCAGGGTGGTGGTGAGAGAACCACAAGGAGTGGCAAAGGGAGTTCTGTACCTTGACCGTTGTGGTTATACAACCTAAACATGTGATCACACAGCATAGAACCACACTGCATAGAAGCCCAGTTATCAGCATCAGCTTGTTCCAAAGCTGTTTTCTGGTTTTGCTGTTGCGTTACAGGAGGTGGGTGTCCCCTTTGGAGGCAGAGGGTTGAAGGCACTCTCCATACTATTTTTGGAACTTCTCATGAGTTTATAATTATTTCAAAATAAAAAGTTTCTTTTTTATAAAAGCTATGCATGTTATAAAGTTGATGATAGTCATCATTAGCAATAAAATTAAGTTTTTGGTGATTTATTACTGCTTGGAAAACTCCACCCAATGTACATGATGTGTTCGGGATACTTCTGAAAACTTCTGAAAAACAAAATCCATGTGGAATACACTAAAATTCATTTGAGAGAGCACTGGGGTCGGAGTAGGGCACATAGGGGAGTTCTGCAGCTATGCTTCAAGATGCCACAACTCAGGTAAACAAAAAGGTCTCTGTAGCCGTTGATAACCACAGATGTGTTCTGCACAACACATGCTGTGGACAGAACAACTCACCGTGGTTCTAAGTAATAAGTCTTGATCACAGTCACAGGGCAGTTTGGAACATAATCCAGAGTGAGTAGAACTATCCTACCTGACGATTGAGAGTGAGTAGAATTAAGGATTGGTCAGTGTTATGGTAGCTAATGATCTCTAAGTAATACCAGGAAGGCACAACCAGTGATGTAATAATAACAACGATGGCTCAGCACTTTCCATGGACTGCACACTGTGCTGTATATGAGCTCATTGTATATGCACTAGGAGCTGTGTGGCTGTTACTGCTATTACCCCATTTTAAAGACATGGAAGCAGTCTCAGCTATGTATTGTGGGGTGTCCAGTGATAGTGGAAAGATATCACTCAAGGACAGAGAGGGATGTCACTCAACAGACCCAAGAGACCACTGCAGAGATACTACACTATTGCAACTCATGTTCCAGGATGGTGGGAGTGATGTTTTCCTTCTGCTCTGCCTCCACAGGTCTTACACAGTGCCTGGCACAGAACAGATGTTCAGTAAATGTACAGGAAAATGAATGATGGTAATATATCTGAGAATGCATGTGTATGTATGAGTGAGTGTATATGTTTTATGGTAAAAAAAAATCTAGAAGGCTACCCAGGACAAAGTTAACAGTGAGTATTTCTAGATGCTAGAATTATAGAGAACTTACTTATGCTTTTGTTCTGTTACCTTGTCTGTATCTTCTACGTTTCATAATAAACATACTATACTTATAAAATAAAATAGTAAAAGTGACCTGAATCTTAAGAGGCCTTCTCAATCACTACCTGTGTCCAGAAAAACCAATTATATGTATCAAGTAATAGAACTGACTTTCCCATTGTTTAATGTATAACAGAATGGCAATTTCACATTTTGCTTTTGTTTTTTAATGGTACTTAACCTGTTTCATTACAAAAACAAAAACAAAAACAAAAAACAAAAACAGTCTTAATGCAATTGAAGACAGTATTATTTTGCTTCTAATGGGAAGAAAAATTGTGCCACTCACGTAATAAATCTTTATGTCCAACACATAGCTCCAGGGTCTAGGATCATACCTGACATAAAATCGATTTGCAATAAATGTTGGATAAATGAATGAAAAGGCTAAAAGGAAGCATCCTGGAATTGAAATAGCACTGTGTACACTAAGGAAATTTTCCATACTAGTGTAAAATCTTACCCAAAATTTCCAATGGAAGAAGATCAGCACTAAGTGAATAAAAATGGAAGGAAAGGTTCACAGAGATGGCTCACGGAGCTGGAGGGTGAGCACCTTTCAGATTGGACAACTGACACTGAGATCAGAGAAGAAATTACAGCCTTCATTAGTGGTCTCACATTTTTTTGAGTGTATGGCTCTTTGGTCCGTGGTTATACCGTCCCTGATACAGTGTATTGGTGTGATAGTAAGTTTTATGTGTCAACTTGATTGGGTAAAGGGGTACCCAAATATCTGGTTGGATATGATTTCTAGGTGTGTCTGTTTGGGTGTTTATGTTAGAGGTCAGCACTTAAATCAATGCACTGGGTAAAAACTATGTCTCTCCCCAATGTGGGGTGCATCATCCCCTCTGCTGAGGGCCTGAACAGAACAAAAATGCAGAAGAATAGAGAATGTTCTCTTTGTGTGCTCTGCTGGGACATTAGTCTTCTCCTGGGACATTAGTCTTCTCTTGTCTTTGGACTGGAACTTATACCATCAGCCTTCAGCTTTTCAGACCTTTGGACTGGGACAGAACTGTATCATCAGCTCTTCTGGGTCTCTAGTGTACAGAGAACAGATCATGGGACTTAGTTTCCATAATCACATGAACCAATTCCTCATTTTAGACACATATCCTACTGGTTCTGTTTCTCTGGCAGAACTCTGACAATACAGTTAGGCAGGGCTCTCTAAAAAGCAGATGCCAATACGGAATTACTTGCAAGGATCTTACTAGGGATATACCAGTAAGAGAAAATTGGGAGGGAGCCAGGAAACGCTGGGAGAGCTTTCAAACTGTGATGCAAGTCAGCCCCCAGTGAAGGAGAGAAGGTCGGAGAGAAGTGTTGCAGTCTGTTGTCGTCTAAGGAAGATGTCATGGCAGCCAGGAGCCAAAGTTAAGACTCACAGGAGTCCCTCTGGTTTCTCCTAGAAACAAGCCTGACTTAATCACCCTGCCACACTCACTCATGACTGATGGGGAACAGCCCATGGAGGCATGGCCTCTTTAGGAATGGAGTAATAAATGTCAGAGTTCACCGCCTTGGCCCTCAGGCAGGTCAGCTCCCTGCAGGTGGAGATCTGTGAGGCCAATTCTCATGCAAACCTAAAAGTTCCTATCAAACAATACCTTTAAAAATAACCTTTCACCTTAAATAACGACACAAAACATAAATTTTAATCCAAGGGTCAAATGCAGAATGTTATACTCTGCTATTAGTGACAGGGTTAACCTACAGAGGTGTACGTTCTCCATAAAGCAACAAGCACCTTCCATGGATGATTAATATGGAGGTTTATATTATATTTATTCTTGATATGTCTGCCAAATGTATATCCTGCACAGGAACAGAGTAAACACTCAGATGAATGAATTTCATAAGTAAATTTGAGATACACACTCATACATGCACACATGCATACACCACACATATATTATACCTTGCTCCTTAGTTTGCTATTTCTCTTATAAATATTTTCTTTCATTATTTTGTTTTAATAACCTCCTAATTTTAACAAATAATACTTTTATGGGTAAGTTATGAAGATTTAAAATAAACAGTATTTTCAGAATATATGATGTGACCACTAGTTTGAATTGCAAATGTCCCTAATTCCTCTCCACTTTTACTCACACTCACCCACTCACACTGACAGACACATACACATATTTTTATGAATTCTACACCTCTTTTTAGTCTAGTTTCAAATGACATTTCTCTCCTTTTCCAAACAACTAAAGCATATTGCCTTATAGAGTGGATTTGGGAATCTGCATATGCTATACCATGAGCATGGATGGAAGGCAGAATCGATGTCTTTTATAATTTTTATCTCAGATTGCCTAACAGATTGCTGGACTAGTGCTTTGTATGTAATCAATATTTTATTGATTGTGAAAAATAAGGTTATTTATGAAATGTTAGATTGAGAATTTTGAGTTCTTTATCTGCTTTATCATTAAAAAAAGCACGGAGGCTAACAAAGGCTCAATCGCATAACCAACCATGAGCTCATGACCTGAGCTGAAATCAAGAGTTGGATGCTTAACCAACTGAGCTGCACAGGTGCCCCAATATGTTATATTATTTAAATAATGATTTTGTTTATTTTATTTTTTATTTGACAGAGAGAGAGAGAGAGAGAGAGAGAGAGAGAGAGAGAGAGAGAACATGTGCAAACAGGGGAGAGGGGAAGAGAGAAAGAATCTTTTTAAGAACATTAATTTTATTTTCTTAACACATAGTGCAATATTGGTCTCAGAAGTAGAATTCAGTGACTCATCACTTACATACAACACCCAGTGCTCATCACCACAAGTGCCCTCTGTAATACCCATCACTCATCTAGCCCATCTCCCATCCATCTCCTTCCATCAACCCTCAGTTTGTTCTCTACCTTTAAGAGTCTCTTGTAGTTTCCCTCTCTTCTCTTCTTCCACCCTTCCCATGTGTTCATCTGTTTTGTTTCTTAAATTCCACATATGAGTGAAATCATATGGTTTTTGTCTTTCTCTGATTGACTTATTTCACTTAGCATAATACACTCTAGTTCCATCCAGGTTGTTGCAAATGCAAGATTTCATTGCTTTCAATGGCTGAATAACAGTCCTGTGTGTGTGTGCGTGTGTGTGTGTGTGTGCGCGTGCGTGTGTGTGTGTGTGTGTGTGTGTGTGTGTGTGTCTGTATGCCAACTTCTTTCACCATTCATCAGTTGATGGATATTTAGGCTCTCTCCATAGTTTGGCTATTGTTGACAATGCTGCTACAAACATTGGGGTACATGTACAGCTTTGAATATGCATTTTCATAACCTTTAGATAAATACCTAATAGTGTAATTGCTGGATCATAGGGTAGCTCTATTTTTAGTTTTGTGAGAAACTTCCACACTGTTCTCAAGAGTGGCTGCACCAGTTTGTCTTCCCACCAACAGTGCAAGAGGGTTCCCCTTTCTCCACATCATTGCTAACACCTGTTGTTTCTTATGTTGTTAATTTTAGCCATTTGACAGGTGTGAGCTTATGTCTTATCATGGTTTTGATTTGTATTTTCCTAAGAGAGAGAATCTTAAGCAGAGCCCACAGAGCCTGACACAGGGCTTGATCCCACAACCCTGTGATCAAGACCTGAACCGAAATCAAGAGTCAGATGCTCAACCAACTGAGTCACCCAGGCTCAAATAATGGTTTTAAATAACCATAATCCAAAGGTAGATAACCATATATAAATATCATTATATTTAGTTAGTTTTCTGACAGTGGAAATTACATTGATAGTTAAATTATAGAATTTATTGGGGCGCCTGGGTGGCGCAGTCGGTTAAGCATCCGACTTCAGCCAGGTCACAATCTCGCGGTCCGTGAGTTCGAGCCCCGCTTCGGGCTCTGGGCTGATGGCTCGGAGCCTGGTTTCCGATTCTGTGTCTCCCTCTCTCTCTGCCCCTCCCCCGTTCATGCTCTGTCTCTCTCTGTCCCCCCAAAAAAAAAAAATTATAGAATTTATCTCAGTGTAAATGTTACACATAAACAACAAATGTAAAAAGCACATTTCCCTAAATGTTAAAAAAAAAGTTTTCATCCAACCATAATGAGGACTCATTTTCCATATCAGGAATCTTTAAAAATAATTTTAAATTGGTATTATAGTGAATCTTTGGCAAAGATAACTAGTTGCATAATTTGGGGAAAGACAATTTTCTATAGTACTTTGCTTCAAATATCTTAAGCTATCTTTTTTCCTAATATTTCTGGGCTATATCTTTGAAAACCTTTTACCAAAACCACTCCTCTTTCATTTTATATACGTATTAATACAACATTTAAAAACCAAAAAATTACCAATATTCTGATTTGTTTTTATTCTCTTTAAATGAACAGGGTTGACATTACCTACTATTGACATGTTTGTTACCAGGTAACTTAGGACAAATGATCACTAGGAAGTCTGGTCTACATCAATGTTACCCCAAGTGTGGTCCTCAGAAGGACATCATCACTATCACCAGAGCTCTTGATGAAAGTGCAAATCTGTGGGTCCCCCACAGATCAACTGAGTCAAAACCTCTGGGGGTATAGCCCAAAGGTCTATATTATAACAAGCTCTATGAGTGATTTTTTTGCTAAAGTTTGAGAAATACAGTCCCACATGACAGCTGGGTGTTTCACAGATACGGAAACATAAATTTGGATGATTGACTAGACTTCATTTCTCATGTAAAAACTTTAGTAATATTGGAAATACTATTATAGAATAAGGAAATCCTTTATCATCAAGGATTCACACTATTTTACACAAATTCCTAAAATCATTTTTGTCATAAATTCTCATGATGTAGCCACGAACAAAGTGATTAAAGAGTACCACTCTCAGGAAGAGGAGAAGCATCTGGGTCTTCTTACTGAGATGCTCTGGTAGGGTTAATTAGAATTCTAGCTACAGGGATGACTGCGTGGCTCAGTCAGTTCAGTGTCTGACTATTGATTTCAGCTCAGGTTCCTGAATTTGAGCCCTGTGTCGGACTCTGCGCTGATAGTGCAGAAACTGCTTGGGATTCTCTCTCTCCCCGTCTCTCTACCCCTTCCTCTCTCTCTCTCTCTTTCTCTCTCAAAATAAATAAGTATATTTTTAAAAAGATTTCTAGCTATATTTAAGGGGCTAGATCATGATGGAGTCAGGGTACAAAATACCAAGAAAAACATGATGAAAGGCAAGACCAAACTACTATGCTCAAGAGGGAAATGCAGAGGTCAAATTCAGAGGACAAAATTAGAGGAAGTAAAGATGAAATACAGTACAAGTTTCAAAGTCAAGGCAAAGAATACTGAGGTCAAAGATGACGCTCTAGAGAAAGAAAAAAAAAAAGGATATTGCACTAATGTTAGAGAACTTGAGTCCCTAAAGTACCAGGTGAAAGAGCTTTCTCTAGCCTTCTACTCAATTTGTCTTGATTCCTTCTTTCTACCTTGATTCCTTCTTTCTAAGGTCATGTAACAAGTGATAAAGCCAAAAAAGAAAGCAAACATCAAATCCTTCCATTCACCCATCTTTTAACATATACATGCATAGCTTTATGAGAATGAAACCTGATATTTCATTAAATTTAAATCACTTAAATCCACCAATGCCCACCAAATTTGTTTTAAAATGTCTCTCTCACTTTGGGTGAAAAGACTTTATGTTCTGATTTCCTTAATAAACAGTTATTTTGAATTTTGTCACAATTCATTCCATTGTTCTTTGCCATGACCTTTTCAAAGGATGTCTTTTTATAGCCACAATATAAAAGCTATTTTAAAGTATATGGTGTATTATTTTTTCTTAAGAGAATTCCACAAATACAGAAGATTGGTCTCCTAATAATAGCTAAAGGTTTTCAATCAAAAGACAAGTAAAAACAGCGAAAAAATACATAGCTCTGCTATAAAAAATACGTAAGTATATAACGCACATAATAAAATATACATTGAGTAACAGAAAAAAAACATAGGTATTGATTAGTAAGGGATGCCAGAGGTAAAAAGCTATCAAGAAAAACTGACGCACAGGCCAACGAAAAGTAGAAATGAAAAGGGGAAATTAATGGAGATGTACCCAGTGCCTAGTATATGAGGAACTGATACTGTTAACATTTCAGACTGACCAGACATACCATTGCTCTATAAAGATGTGTTATTCTGGAGAGGGTCAGTGTGCCGATTTTGGTGCTAGGGTGTTCACTTGCTGACTCTGCTATTCTCCATCTGCATGTCCCTGGGCAGACACCTTCACCCCTCAATAACAAGGGAAAAGGAACGAAATCTTGCCATTTGCAACAACGTGAATGTAACTAAAGTGTATTATGCTAAGCTTAATAAGTCAGTCAGAGAAAGATAACGATCACATGATTTCACTTACATGTGAAATTTAAGAAACAAAACAGATGAACACAGAGGAAAGGAAGGAAAAATAAGATAAGAACAGAGGGAGGCAAACCACAAGAGACTCTGAAACACAGAGAACAAAGTAAGGGTTGCTGGAGGAGTGCTGGGCAAGGGGATGGGGTGAACAGGTGATGGGCATTAAGGACACTTGTTGGGATGAGCACTGGATGTTACATGTAAGTGATGAATCACTAAATTCTACTCCTGAAATCATTATTACACTATATGTTAACTAACTTGGATTTAAATAAAATGTTTAAATAAATAAATAAATAAATAGATAGATAAATAAAATAATATAATAAAATTAAATTAAAAAAATAAAAGTCTAACTGTATTGTCTACAAAAAAAATAACAAAGGCAAACAATAACACATACTAAATAGGGCTATTTTAAGTGCTAAGTGATTTAATATACATAAAGGTCTTAGAACAGTGCCTGCCTATAGCCGTTAGTATTAGCTAGTATCATAAAGAAGCACTGTACAATAGTAATATAACGTAGGCCAAATTCATAACTTCATGTTTCTAGTAGTTGCAATAAAGAAAGCAAAAATAAATAAGTGGGATTAATTTTACTAATATGTTCTATATAGCCCAACTTATGGGTTGAAATTATGGGTGAAACTGAAATTTTCATTATATGTCTAATTAATCATATGTCTAACTCATCATATGTCTAATTACTAAACTCTCAAAGTTTAGAATGTGACTTTACTTGGAAGCAGGGTCATTGAAGATCTAATTGGTTAAGTTAGGATAAAGTTATATGGGAGTACAGTGGGTCATTAATCCAATATGACCAGTGCTTTTATAAAAGGGGCATTTGGACACAGACATGAAAACAGGAAGAATATCACGCAGAAATGAAGGAAGAGATGGGGTGATGCCTCTACAAAGCAAGGAATGCTAAAGATTGCCATCAAGCCACCAGAAGCTAGGGAGAGACGTGGACCGATCCCTCCTCACAGCCCTCTGAAGGAAACAACCCAGTAGACCTTGATCCCAGACTTCTAGCCTCCCAGACAATATATTTCTGTTTAAGCCGCTGGGTTGTGGTATTTTGTTAGAAGAGCCCTAGGAAACTAATAGAGCCCGATATAACAAAACTCATCATTTTAGCATGTCTTCAATATGAAGTATTAAAAATGAAATATTTACATCATTTCTGTCATATCAAGTCTTCAAAATCTGGTATGTATTTTACACAAAAGCACATCTCAATCCCTAGTCACATTTCAAGTGGTAGTGACAAATTATGACCAATGGCTCGTAGGTTGGACAGTAACGTCTTCGACTATGCCCTGAGGTGAGAACTTAAATTCCAATCTTTGCCCATAACTTTTATCATTACAGGACTTGCGCTGTTATACTAGCAATAAAAATGTTAGTTAATGTTGGAATTACCATTTTCCTGATTACAAATCTCCAGTCTGTTCATCCAATCTGTCCTTACCTTTTTCTATTTCCATCCTATCACGCACAACTCTCTTGCCCCTTGCTTTTCTGTCATACTGTCCTTAAAAACTCTGTCACTGAGTCCATCCAATCATTGCTCTCCTCCATGCTCAGGTCAGAGTACACTGCCAGGGAAAAAATTACACACCACAAGAACAAGAATGCTAAATAGTCTATCTTTTACCTCGACGCAGCCTTCAATAGCAAGGCCACCAGTTATTTGTGGGTCAACCCAGAGCTTATCTCCATCTACAACCATCATTCCAACTCCCTTCCTGTCTCTAGAGAATTGGGAGTTGCTCATTTTGCCCAGATTCAATAACGCATTCATGTGTTTACATCCCATCTCCTCCTACGTTCTCATGACCCATGTTCAGCAATCACCTCTGCAGGCTTTTATCTCCCATCGATGGTTTCCTTTCCAGTGCTTCCATATCTTTAGAAAACATGCTCAAGGCTCAGTCACTAAAAACAAAGAAAAACACAAAAGCAAAGTTCTTTCTTTAACCTGATATCCCCTCTTATTCCTCTTCCCTTTCCACTTTCTCATTCATACCACCAACTTGTCTTCACTTCCATTTTCCCTCTCTCTGGTAACACCAATCACCTTCATATCACCAATTTCCATGGATGCTTTTTGTGTTTATCTTTATCTTTCTTGGAAACCTCATTTCCTGGGCTTTGTGGCCTCAGTCCTCTCCAGCTATTCTTTCCCGGCTTCTTCCTGTGTCACTTTTCTCCCACTGGATTCCTAAACCTGATGTGTGTTGAGTTTTCCCTCCTCAAGCCAATGGTTTCCTCCCTGCATTTACAGCCTCCTTTCCTCCTTCCCCCAATGACTATCAGAACCATAGCTTCAATCAATAACCCCCTCAATGTTTCTTAAACTTTGAGGTCACTGATTCCGAGACTCAAATGAAAATGTAGGCACCCTTGTAAAAAAAAAAAAAAAAAGGAGTATGCATACATAAACACCCAAGAATTTACACCCTCTAATTTTAGGAAGGTCTAACCTCTACAGTGATGACTTTCAAAATCACTGGACCTATACCACCCTTGAGATCACCAGTTCAAATTTCCAGCAAAGATTGCCTCCTAGATGAGTCCTAGATGCCCTCCAAACATAACTTGGTCCTCTAATTAAACTGCCTATATTTTCGAATGGCCATACTACCAACCCAGTTAAACCATAAATGTATAATTGGTCCCTTTGCATCTATCTGTTGCTTGTTTCCAAAACTTTACTGTCTATATTCACTCTCCAAAATCTATCTTTAGCATCAGCCCTAATTAAACTCTCATCATTTCTTACCTAGCTCCCCGTTAATGGGATTGATGTCCCTAGTTTACCAAGTCCAAATGAAAATCCTTCAAATGTTCCCCATCACTTCCAAGATGACTGCTTAGAAAAGCACTCAATGTTCTTCCTGATACAGAATTTTCCCTCTTACCTCCCTAACTTGTATGTTAACTCCCTCTTAACTCTCTAACTTGTATGTTGCTAAATTGTTAGCAAATTAAATATTATACCATGTACTAGATAGAAAGTATTGGTGTTCTATAATAAAATAAAATGTGCTATTAACTATAAAATTTCAGAAGGTAATCTCTATCAATTTTTAATATAAATCTAATACACCATCAATACTTAGAAAAAAACCTAGCCACCTATTGGACCTGCTTTAAATGACATAAAGTTAACTTTTATGGCTATTGTTTATATTTCTTAACAAAATACAGTGGGGAAAAATTTATATGAACCAAAATACATCACTACATGAGTGTCCTGGCATAGTGAATAAAGCATAAGCTGTGGAATCTGACAAGCCTAAATTTAATTTCTTACCTTGAAATTTCTTTGGTGTTAATCTCTCTTACACTCAATTCCCTTATTTGTGAAATGATGATAATAAAGCCCACTTTTCAGGACTTTTTTTTTCTGAATCTCAGTCTTCATGTAGGCTAATTAATCCCAAAAGTTAATACCTCACCTTTCAGAAAAATGAAGATGGAAATAGGACACTTAGATATAAGAAACTGACTTTTTTTTTTTTTGCACTCTTAGGACACTCCTTACTTTCAAAATAACAGTGCATATTTGTTTAAAAATGTTTTAAACCCACTCAATTTAGAGTTCTATATATAAGCAACAGCTAACAGACTTAGAACTGTCCAACATAAATCCAATAAAAAGAGGAAAATGTGTTGGAAATAGATTTGTGAGGAAAAACATAAAGGTTTAAAACAGAGAAGAGGCTTCACAATCTGCATGTACATGATAGGCCAGCCCTGAGGCTTGACAGGCAAAACTCCATTAGTTAAGGTTACACCACTATCAGCATGGCACCCTACATGAGTCCCCTCCCCATGCTTGTAACCATCTCTGCGTTGCTTGTTACTTCAGTGTCTAAGGGCCAATGAGAGACTGCTTCTGGGCAGTGGTATTTCCTACAGTCTCTCTTTGTCATGAGGTATTCCCTTCTCTCTCTGCTGTTGAATTTGTTAGAGGACTATACTCTCCTAAGGTGTGAGGTGATTGCATTCTATCAGCCATCACTGGTTCCACTCATCACAGGCACAGAGGAGCACAGAGGAAGGAGTGAGTGACCAGTTCTCCTCACAGAGGAGCTCTTGAAGAATATGTTGAGCCCTTGTCCCAATGTATGTCACTCCTTCTTGGTCTTTGGGGGTAAAAAAATCCAACTTAGGGATCATATTAAACTGGACTTTTTGGGTCAGAATGGTTTTCCCCACTAAGGTAGCAAAGGTCTTCTTTTGGGGCAAATACTGTTTCTCACCACCTCCATGCTCTGTTCATCTTAGCAGTGAGGCCTTAGGTCACGGTGTTCCATTGTCCTTCCAATCTGCATCAGGTGTGTTGCCTGACTTTTTTATAGCCTCTGTCCTTTGTGACAGCTTGTCTTAAACTCCACTACTGAGTCTTACTTTTTCCAGAATCATAAACTCATTTGGTTTCTGTATCTTTCCATCCTGCATGACTATTTATGCCGTGTCTACAGTGAATAGGCATAATAAAAGGAAAGTTCCACTTTTCCTTGAGTTCTTCTTCATAAAACATTCAATATTTTAAGGACACCCATTCACACTTAGTATATAAGTCTCTAGGCTCTAACATAGATTTATCCCTCACTCATTTAGGGGAAGAGAGATTTGAACATGTACCTAGATTAAAATGTAAATACACTTTATGAAAAGTGCAACTTTCTTATTCCGAAATCCAATTTCAGCAAACTTTTCTTAACCTCCAACATTCTCCTTCATGCCCAGGTTCCCAAAAAGACATAAAAGAATTTCCTATGTGACAACTCTCCCCTTAATCTGCCATCTGTCCACAACAAATTCAATACGTGATTTTCTAATGTAAACTAAGGTGTTAAACCTAATTGAATAATACACTCCATTAATTTAAATTAATGAATGAGTCATTGATAAAAGGCACTTTCATTAATGAAAAGAAGAAATCTTTTCAGTATAATTTTAGCAGCAAAACATAACATTGGGAGATACACCTGGTCGAGTGGGCAAGATCATCTTACCACAACCCACAAATCATTCCTATTTCTCCAAGTCACATCCATGATTATAATGCCACTATGTGTTTACTATAATCACAGCTAGAAAGAATTATTTCCTTGAAATCTGAATTTTAAAGGGTATATATGTGTATGCATATGCATAAGTATGTAGTATATTTAGTATATACACACATAAATACATATGTACATATGTACACATACATAAAATATATCATTTATGCTTTTAATGAAAGTAGAACTTCCACGTTATAAGGGTTACAAGTTATTCACCTGATTGAACATATGCTTGACACAGTCATCATGCTAAATGATAAAACAATAGTACCATTTCAATTAAAATCAGAAAGAGGGTAAAGATACTTGTGATTAGTACTATAACTCACTTTGTAATGTAAGTATTAACAATGCAGTTTTAAAAAGAGAAGAAAAAAGAAGGATAACCATTTGTAAGATGGAAAAAAATGATTATTTTTAGATATATTAGTATATAGTTTGAAAACACAAAAACGCTAACCAAAAAAAAAAAGTACAGAATCTCTAACACAGTTAAATATAAATATAAGTGAATTGTATAGATTCAACAGTAACTACCAAAAAAGGAAAGAAGCAATAAGAATGTGCTGAAACTATAATGGAGAAAACTATAAAACTACTAAGGGAGATAAAGAAGACTCACATAAACCTAGAGATATCATCTTCTTGAATAGGAAAACTGTACATTGTAAAGATGTCAGTTTCCTCCCTAAATGAAATCTATAAATTCAATGCAATCGCAAGGGGGTGGAAAATACGAAATTGACACGATAATTCTAAAGTTTACCTGCCAGTATAAACCTCTGAATAAGTGGCATCAGTGCATCAGTGTAGGGAGACAAAGATAGGCAATTCAGTAACTCGTGTGGGGAAACTAGTCATCCTCCTGGAAAATATCAAGCTGAAACTCTATCCCACAGCATTCACTATAATACATTCCAGATAAATAAAATATATAAATATAACAGAGTTAAATAATAAAAATGCTAAGGAAATATTTAGTAATATTTTATTCTCCAGAAGAAAAAAAAAACATAATATAAGGGAAAATATTGGCAGTGAAAAGATGTCTAGCAACAAGTGGATGTTTAAATACAATATGGTGTATCTGTAAAATGTGCTATCATATTGATAAATACTGATGCATGAGTAGTTACATGAACATGGACAAATTTCTGGCATGATGGGTGTAAATAGGCAGTGGGAGACACCTGGAGAGATACACCTCAAAGGCCACTGCAGGTTACCTCTGAACTGTGAAACTGTATACAATCTGTATATTCAATTCTATGGGTTTATATTAGACTTATATACAAAGGTAAGGGACTTTATTTCTGAAAATACATATATAAAAATGTTGAAGAGAATATTAAAATATAAATTAAGATTTCAGGACCCTCAGCTGGGTTCTCACATTAATGAGTAAGCGACTCTGGGCAAGCCACTTCCCTGGGTTTCATCTTTCATTCTACCCCAATGTCTTAGGCTACTCTAAAATTCTCACTTCAGGGAGCAGCATTATATGCATATTGGGGGATCAAAAAATTAACTATACATTCTGCAACAACAACTCAAAAGAGGGAGGACCAGTAGTTAAAAAGAATAAATTCCTAAAGGTGTGGGGGAAATGTGGGTGACCCCAGGATGGGGAAGTGGCAAGACTGCTAGTATAACTAAATCATTCTCTGTCTCTCCAGCCTAATCACATGCATGGAGTAAATGGTGAGCTCTTAACAATGTACTCTACTTCTATACTACTCTTCAACATCAGTTAAAGCCCTATAGTCGTCATTATGCTCCCATAATTGGTAATACTGGTATAGAAAACTATATTAATTTCAAGCTCCAGCAGAAACACAGAAAAACATCAGGATTTATCAAGTGAAGTAAAAAAGGTAGAGAAAAATTATGACTCTCAAAAGTGTAAAGAAGGCACCATAAACAACAGAGTGTACTTGATTGGAAGAGTGAGCTAAATTAGGTGATTTGTTTTAAAAGCAGTTCCTAGATTTATGGGACTTTGGTATCCGTTTATTTTTGTTCTAATTCAACTACAAGTATAAACTTGTCTCACGTCAAGGTTACAGAAGAAAAGAGGAAATTGTTCTGCCACAAATCAGCTATGTGACCTAAGTTAGTACTCAGCCTCTCTCATTTCAGTTCCTGCAACCATTAAAAAGAAAAAAAGAAAAAACACAGTGGGTTGGCATAGACAACCTCAAGATCACTTGCATTCAAAATCCTGATTGTTTCTGTCTTTTTTCATTCTACACCAAAAATTCTTTTATACTTACATATGCCTAATTGACCTTAGGGATTTTAGAAGTAGTTATAATGGAATAAGAAGAAGAATTTTGCTTTAAAAATATAAACAAAATATCAGGTGCCTGCCTAGATGGCTCAGTCGGTTAAGCGTCCGACTCTTGATCTCAGCTCAAGTCATGATCTTATGGTTGTGAGATCCAGTCCTACATCAGGCTCCATGCTGAATGAGTGTGGAATCTGCTTCGGATTCTCTCTTGCCCCCCTCTCTCTCTACCTCCCCCACTCACTCTCTCTCTCTCTCTCAAAATAAATATTAAAAAAGTACACATATACAACACACACACACACACACACACACACACACACACAATCCATACCATTAGGAAATAGGATTCTCAAAGTTGAGGTTTGAGGAACCCAATACATGATGTTTTCATTCTCTATTCAATTTGACACTAACTGAGATATGGTCATGGGAGTCAAATGGAGAACCAATGCCTGTTTTATTACTGATAAAAGCAATACTGACACATACACCTTAGGTGTTCAGCTAAATGGACTTACTAAGTATATGCCTACTTCATGGTGGTATACCCTGCCGGGCATGGGCACAGCTGTGCAGTCAGTGCCCTCTCCATGGGGAGCTGCCTCAGGAAATCTTTGTCTATGTAGGAGAAGAGCAGAATGTGTGTTCTCTGCAGGCCATCAGACCACACAGACAAGCAAAGAGGAAGAGCCTGAGCTAAGAATGCTCATCTCTGTCTCCAAAACTGTCAATGAAGTCACTTCTCTCCCCTGAGTGGTAGGAATAAGGCAGAGAATGGAGAGAGACAGACAGACTCAGATTGTTTCTCGAGGAAATCTCCCTCCAGATGGGCACATGAATCGAAGAAAAAGGAATTCCCTTCACCCTGGAAGTCCCCAGATTTCTTCATTTATTCCAGCATCAGGGCTGTCATGGTCCTGAATCCATGGCCATGCTGCCCCCAAGCCAATAACTGCAGTTTGTTTGATCTTCAGACTGCTCGTGGTCAAATGAAGTTCAGCTCTGAAAGGGTATGAATTCTGCCTCCCCACCGCCACACACATATACACAAATAATTAAATATAACGCCATTCAATATCATGCTGAAAACTCACCTCCTACTCTAATTCCTATCTCAAATGATGTCCAGCCATATTATTTAATGCTTCTCAAAGGCTTCATAACAAAATTAACATAAACACCCCAAATTTGAAAACAGTATCCATTATCAAATCTTCAGGAGAAAGAAATTGTCCAAAATATTTACAGTTCAAAGTCACATTCTCTTGTTCTTTTGAGTTGCGTTGAAATCCTAAACTTAAGATAAGTTTGAAGTACAAACACAAGTTAAAGTCCTGCAATTTCTTCTGCTCAGTCTCAACCAGAGAAGCTCTTGATGCCTGGGTTGAAATGAATTTCCTTCAGGGGCACTAACTGGAGCTGTCTTCCACTAGAAACATCCCCAAATTTAAATCAGCTCAATACCAAAAGCACCTACGTGTCTCACTACCAAAGAGTCTCAAGAGTTAACAGACCACACAAGCCTATCGGGACAGTGGCTCCACACACCAAACTTAGAGCGCACGGTAATCCCCAGCCATTAGAGCAGCTGTTTCAAGAAAAATGATATTCTATTCATAGAAGCCAGTATTTTTCCAAGACTAGAGCAACACCCACTGACATCTGAGGGAAGAGGAGTAGATTGTGAGCTTCAGCAGAATGCCATCCATCTATGCCAGATGTCCACAGATGGATACACACACACACACACACACACAGAGAGAGAGAGAGAGAGAGAGAGAGAGAGAGAACTGAAACCCAAACAAGAGTAAATTTGCACCAAGAGGTTAAAATGGGCCTCTCACATTCACCATAACTGGAGGGGAGAACTGATTTACGCACACTATCTTCTCTCAGAGATCAATATTCTTCTCTTACAAAGTTTAGAAACACACATTGGTGGCAAACCCAGTCACTGGGTCTTATTTGTAGAGGCTTTCTTTTTCTGTCTGCTTAATCGAAACTTCTGAAACTTCTTTTTAATTTCAGCTTCATATTTCTAGCACATTCGGGTTTAGCTGAGTGGGCGCTCCATCCCAAGCCTGGGTGGCTGTGATCACCTCCTTTTCCCAGGAAACAGCTAAACCCTAAGTAATCTGCGCCTTAGACTATTCCTACACATGTAGCAACTGGAGGATTGATGCGCAGAAGATGCAGATCGTCTTTCTAAAATCAGTTGCCCTGGGGGCTATGTGAGGTCAAGGCTGCATATCATGACTCCTGGATAATCTTTACTCCCATAGCTTTCCATTATTCCAGGCATTAAGTAGTATCTTTTTTTTTCCCTTGGCTACATATTTTTCTGCAGTCTGGACTGTACTTCCAATATTTACTTTCTCTCTGCTGTCTTCTTCTTCCTTCAAGAAGGCTCAGCTATGTTTTCAATGACTTGCTTTGCTTTGAGGTTGGCCCCTTCCCTGCTCTCTCAGGTAAGACAGCACAGCTTGCTGTGTTCAAGAGCATTCTTTCCATGATATTTCCTTTTGTCTCCTGGCCCAGATATGTTATTTTCTAACATAACCCTCTTGTTTTCATCTCCTATAATAAGATTCAGTTAAAAAGTACTGAGACTCTGGGAAGCATTGTTTGAACAGTTAAACCAAACTTGGACTCAAACTACCACTATCTTACCTGGAGTCCCTCTAATAAGTCTGTGATTTTCACTCTTCCCACTCTCCTTAGAATCCTTATTCCATAGATCTCTTGGGGGAGTGCCCTAAAGACACAAGCACTTCCTCTACAAGGATTTAACAATAAATGTGTCTCCTTGCACACCAATCAGCTAACAATTCTCTGATCACTTCACAATGATACTCTGCTCTGCTCTCAAACATGCCTAGATTTTTCATACTTACTTGGTATAGCCAACCCAGTCTGGAACCCAGCTATGATCTTTCAAGCTTCAGCTTTTCATTCTTTCTTTTTATATATATTGTGAAGATTTTTAATTTTATATCTGAGCTCTTAATTCTTTGGTGGTTAAGTCTTTAAAATCCCAAAACACTATAGTTAAATTGAAAGGTTGTTAAGAAAAGAAATCTGTTGTTACAGAGTCTAGAGTTGGGGGGAGGGAGGTGGGATTAATCACACATAGCTTTTTTTCATAAACAATCTAAATTGTGCTTCCAAGGACATATGTGTTTTTCCCCAGGTCTACTGAAGTATAATTGACAAATAAAACATGTATATATTTAAGATGTATAACTGTGAAATAATCACAATCAACTTGTTAACATATCCATCATGTTACATAATTAACACTTGTTCTGTGTGTGTGTGTGTGTGTGTGTGTGTGTGTGTGTGTGATGAGAACAGTTAAAACTTTCTCTTATGAAAGCATACAGCGGCGCCTGCATGGCTCAGTCGGTTAAGCGTCCTACTTCAGCTCAGGTCATGATGTCATGGTTTGTGAGTTCAAGCTCCATGTCAGGCTCTGTGCTGACAGCTCTGAGCCTGGAGTCTGCTTGAGATTCTGTGTCTCCCTCTCTCTCTGCCCCTCCCCCACTCACAGTCTCTCTCTCTCTCTCTCTCTCTCTCTCTCTCTCTCAAAAATAAATAAACATTAATTTTTTTTAAAAGAAAGTATACAATACAGAGTGAACTACAGTCACACTGCTGTACATTAGATGTCCAGAATGTGTTCATCCTGCAAAACTGAAACTCTGTACTCTTTGACCAACATCTGCCCACTTCTCTCTCCCCGAGCCCCAACAACCACATTCTACCCTCTTCCAGCGTTCAGCTTTTTTTAATTTTTTTAGATTTATTTATTTTTTTTTTAATTTTTTTTTCAATGTTTATTTATTTTTGGGACAGAGAGAGACAGAGCATGAACGGGGGAGGGGCAGAGAGAGAGGGAGACACAGAATCGGAATCAGGCTCCAGGCTCCGAGCCATCAGCCCAGAGCCCGACGCGGGGCTCGAACTCACGGACCGCGAGAACGTGACCTGGCTGAAGTCGGACGCTTAACCGACTGCGCCACCCAGGAGCCCCTAGATTTATTTATTTTTGAGAAACAGAGTGAGACAAAGCGTGAGCGGGGGAGGGGCAGAGAGAGAAGGAGACAGAATCCGAAGCAGGCTCCAGGCTCTGAGCTGTTAGCACAGAGCCTGATGCGATGCTTGAACCCACAAACTGTGAGATCATGACCTGAGCCGAAGTTGGATGCTCAACTGACTGAGCCACCCAGGCGCCCCCAGGATTTTTTTTTTAAGATTTGTTTATTTTTTAGAGAGAGAGCTCAATCGGGGAAGAAGCAGAGAGAGGGGGGGACAGAAGATCAAAGCAGGCTCTGCACTGACAGCACAGAGCTTTATGTGGGGCGCGAACCCGCCAACCCACGAACCACGAGATCACGACCTGAGCCGAAGTTGGCCCTTCATCCCACTGAGCCACCCAGGCGCCCCCAGGGTTCAGCTTTAAAAGGCTACCCTCAGAAGTTTCCTTTACCCCTTCAGGTTGATTGTTCCAGTTAGCTCTCTGACATTTTACCTCTCTCAGGCTTTATTTTGTCTGTATAGTATTTCTGATCTTGTAAAACCTGGCAGATGTTCATTTTTGGAGAACCACTGTATGAGCATGTCAGACATTGCTGCTCCCTTTGCCTTCTCCAGCAGCCCAATCCCCCTTCCTGTCTCTCGGGTTGGTTCTTGAAGTTTTCTTTAATTAAATCTCTCTTCTTACAGCTTGATCCTCCCTTTCATTTCATTATTTTGCTATTCTGTCCTGATCATAAAACTGAAGAGTATTTTTCGACTTCTCTGGCTCCTCCTTGAGTCCGTCAACAATTCTTATATCTAGAAACAGGCATTCAAGGGTTTCTAATTACCAGTTCATCCGTTTTGTCCTAATTTCAGTGAAAGGAACTGAGGTCTCCCTTTTAGTGTCTCCTACCCACAAGCCGTTACAACCTCGAGCATCTCACAGTGTGTTTTGGACACATGTAGTTTTCGGCTACCTTCAGGGTAGTTTTTGTTTCTGTTTTTGTTTTTTGACTGAAGCATTATCTGTCTTGAGACTAAAACACTTATTTTGTGGTGTTTTAGTGCCTGTCTGCTTGTTGGCTGCAACACCAAGGTCTAACTGTGCCAGTGTATTTCATTGACACCAAATTCTCTGGCTTCCTAAATGGCTAGTGTTTTTTAAAGACACATCCTGCTTACTTGCTGCTATAAAAAGTCACATATATCTGGACAAAGACCATAAAGTACAGCATCGAGGTCACATGCAGCAGCTCATGTTTATTAAGCCTAAGGCATGAAGCTACCTGACCAGGCTCCACCAGTTAAAAATCAACCACACCATTTTTTTAAAGTGCCTAATATAAGCCAAAACCTCAAGTGAACTTCCTTGCTAACACCTAAAGCCTTAACTCACCCATCATGTACGTAGTATCAATTTTTATTCCTAAACTCCATTCTCTGTGTCTTTCTCAAATTTTCCAGCTGGAAGCACAAGATAATGAGTTCGAGCTATTCCAATAAACAGATTCCCTGTTCCCTGCCCAGGTCAGAAGCAATTCAGACGGAGGAATCGGGTAAGCAGGGGCCAAAATATGTAACCTTTCGAGAACAGCTATTAGACCCCTGGTTAAGCCACTGGTTTAAGAGAACAAAGGGGTGAAAGCGGTAGGGAAGGACATATCTATTCCTTGTTTTCTGAGCAACTTCTTGCCCCTTTTCATCCCTCCTCTCAAATCCCTCTCAGAGGAGGAAATGTGAATTTGAAGACTGGGAGGTTTCAGAGCAGGGACTGGTCACTGGCAACTCAGTTCTTCCCTCTGGTTTGTCAGCTCAGCCTGCCCACAGCGAGCCTGCCCTTCCATTCTATAACTTATAGAGGGGCTCCCTCTGGTGGTAGCACCTGGTATTGTTGTTCAGAGCAGCCATTGACTGGACTGTAACTGGGTCTCTAAATGTGCTGATTCTCTCCAACAGAAGGACAAAGTATGAGCAAACCCACTTGGCTAGAAGACCCAGATTTCCTAAACTCATCTGTATCAGTAACAGGACAGAGTTTATATCTGTCTACATATTTATCTCCATCTCTATCCACCTGGCTTTCTATCTCTAAAATGCTTCTAAACACATATAGAATGGGTAAAGAAAGACCAGGTAGTATTATTTACTCAGCACCTCAGCCCTGATTCTGTTCTCCAGTAACCTACAAATAACAAGAAAACCTATATCAACTATGGAAGGTCTAAGCAACCTGTGAAATCTTATCTGAAAAAGAATCTTTCAGAGACTGCCTCCACTGTTCTTATAAAATCTTAATAGAAGCTAGTCGTCCAAGGAGCGAAACAGGTGGAGTTTCTATATCATTATTTGAAAGAAACCAAGAAGGCCCTAAAAAATTAACATAAACATAATTCGTAATCTTTGAAGTATGGTAATGTTTCACTTTTGCTTTTAATGCAAATACAGTCACAAGGAGTCATTACCTGATCCCTAAAGCTAGAATGATTATATCAGATTAGTGTCTCCCTACAGAGGGAAAATCTAGTAGGCAAGAGAAAATTCTGTTTCTGGCGATATAGGTGGTCACCGGGAAAAGTCACAGAAAGGTAAAAATGAAGTGCTGGAAATGTCTATCCCAAACTTTACAATTTGATTCACTGGACAGTCCTAGCTTATCTGGTTCGCTGCTTAAGATTTTCCTTATTACATGACAAATTTCAAAGTCATTTTGCACGGATGTGCCATTTTCCACCGGAAGAGCCAAAAACAGTGATTCAAAACAGTAAGCAACTATCGCACAAGGAAGTCCAGGTTCTCACTGATATCTTTTCAACTCTGTTGGAATTGCCTTTAGTGTATGTTAAATGGCTTCTCATCCTAGTCCTCTCTGAGATATTATATTTAGATCATCCCTTATTGTATCATTTAGACCTCAAACTTACTGAGCTTTTATGACAAGCAAAGGATTATGACAGGATGGGAAGAGTGTCAGGCTCACAATTATGAGGTCTGGGTTTCTGTCTTCTGGAAATTTGCCTTCTAGAAGTCTTCATTTCCTCCTCTATAAACAAAAGGGGGTCTGGACAAAGGATTCCTATAGGACTCCCAGCTGGGACCTGCTTTAGAGCCAAACATAAATGATTTCTTTACACATAGATAATACTAAGAAAATGGCCACACTGATGATGCTTTCTGAATTCCTACCACGTAGCAGAAGCCAGTGTAGACGTTTTACAATCTATCATCTCTGATTGCCATAATACCTCTTCAATGGCTATGTTCTTATCCCCACTTCAGATGTTAGAAGAGTATTTGAGCACATAATCAAACCTGGGTGCATCCCAATGTCCATTACAACCATGCTATTCAAACAGTGCCAGATGGACCATCTGCTCATGACAAATGCAGAATCTTAGGCCTCAACTCACACCTACTGAATCAGAATTGACATCTGAACAAGATCCCTATGGATCTGCAATGCTAAAGTTTGACAACCACAGGGAAGACAGTGCTACACTCTGAAATGAAAAGAGATGGACTTAGCCACCATCTGTGGTACTTATTGATAAAGCAACCAAGACAGAGGAATTTAGCAACTTAAAAGGTATTATAAAACTGATCAGTGATAGAGCTGACAGCTAATCTTGTCTGATTTCAAAGTCCATGCTCTTCCCACACTGTGTTATTTTCCAATTGTTATAATGTATCCTACTTTACTTCAACTGATAGACAGATGTAAATGGTAGATACAGTTATATGATATGTACAAGCTAATTGTAAAAAAAATGTGAATTATGACACTCTAGTCTACACTGCCTTTCATCTGAGACTAATTAAAGCTACAATTAGTGTCATTCTTTCATTTATTCATATTAATAAAGCAGTGATAATTATTGAAAACTATTGTGATGACCTAACAGAAAAAATTAAATCCACAACTAGGACCAAGCAATTAAATAGGCTAAAAAACATTTTAATAATTTACATTATAATGAGATCACATTATGGCAAAGTTTAGAATGCTGGAAATACAGCATTGTAAGAGCTGAGATATTATTAATATGTAGAAACCATCAAAATAAAGTTATCTTCTTTCATCAAGAGACATTATCCTTTGGGCACCTGGGTGGCTCATTCGGTTAAAAGTCTGACTCCATCTCAGCTCAGGTCACATCCGAGGGTTATGGGATCAAGTCCCTAGCTGAGCAAGAAGCCAAGCCTCAAGTATTCTCTCTCTCTCTCTCTCTCTCTCTCTCTCTCTCTCTCCCTCTGCCCCTCTCCTCTGCTGGTGCTCTCTCTCTCTCTCTCACAAAAAAAGAAAGAAGGAAGGAAAGGAAGGAAAGGAAGGAAGGAAGGAAGGAAGGAAGGAAGGAAGGAAGGAAGAAAGGAAAGGAGAAAGAAAGAAAGAAAGAAAGAAAGAAAGAAAGAAAGAAAGAAAGAAAAAAAGAAAGAAAGAAAATTATCCTTTCAATTTAGTCTCTCATAGATGACAGAAAAAATATAAAAAATTTGTTATCTTATTTGGATTTATTAAAACTCTGTAAGTTGTGACTTCCGTAGACTTAAAAGACAATGTTGGAGTGCTGAGTGCAGGTAGTTTGCTTTACAACAGAAACAGAATTTCTGTAGGACTGGTAAACATCGACTTATAGTAATTACTTAGAATTACATAATATATTGATGTTGAAGAATACTGTGAGGAGGAACATAATATTTTATTATACCTTTACATCATCTCCTCCAGAAGGTTGTATGGCATCTATTGCTACATGAAAATGTCCTTAGTCATTTTATGAAGTTACACTTTACAGAATTTAAATGATTCCAAGTAGACCAACTTGATTTTGCATTTTAAGTACCTGTTTCGAGATTTAACCCAATTGTAGATCTCTCTAGTACTTCTTTCATGCCAAGGATAAGAATAAACTAATCTTATTTATTGTTATTCAAACATCATCTCTAGAGATTCCAATTTTGTACTATAGATAAATTCCTTCCTAGATGTTTCTGGAGAATGACAACTTAAATCTAAGATCTAACAGAAATAATAAAAGAAAATCCTTCAAAAAAGAAACAAAAACAAAATCTATTCAATCACATTGTTTAAAGACATTAATTTACAATGTAATTTCAGGCAGAGCTGACCACCAAAATGACTGGGACAGAGTGGAAGGCAGGCCTCCAGAAGTACATAGGGGCCCCTCAGGAAGATCAGCCTGAAGGCACATAAGTATTGGAGTACTGACTATGATATTTCATGCATGCATGCAAGAGTTCTTGCTTACAAAACCCTCATCCATAAAGTAGTTATTTGATCTTCACAACAAACCCTCTAGGTAGGTACATGAGGATGATCCTGTTGTGTAAATGGAGACTCAGAGAAATTCGGTAACATGTCCAAGACTCCATGATCAGTAAATCCCTGAACCTGTTCCAAATCAAGTTTCCTGTGCTTCTGCTAAGACATAGTGCCTCTGTTTTAGAGATGTGCTATTGACTATATACATCACACTGATATACAGTGTTGATTTGTGTTCATTTTAACAAATGTCACTCTGTACTGGTAACCTTGAAATACAAAATTTGAAGGGATCCCTTCCCACAAAGACAAGTCAAGGTTTCTTCTATCCCAAGAGTTTGGATGAGAAAAGAAAACAGCCATAATCCTACAATCTTTCCTTAGGAAGCCAGTTATTATTTCACAGCAAAATATATTCACTTTAATATCAGTAGGGCTCTTCAGCAGTTACTGAGGTCATTAGTACTTCAGAAACACACCCTGAGTGAATAGAAAGACCTGCTTAAGATTGGATAAGAGAATAACCCAACGGAAAGGAAAGCTGGGGTTTGAAGGGAAGGACAACTAATATTTATTAAGTGCTCACGCTCCACAAGGCACTTTTTGGGGGGCTGATCAATGCACTACTATTTTCAATGACAACTTTATATGTCATATATATTTTATGAGGATATACAATGGGTTGTGATAAGGGTTTCCAACTCATCTTCCCTAAACAGTGTAGCTAATGGAGTAGTTTGCGTTAAGTTTTAGGTACTTTAGAAGTCATGTTCACACTTGTTCTCCCCAGTTTTGTTAGGATAAGGTACTTGCTTGATTCAAGGACTTTATTATTCTGGGTTTTTAGGTTTTAAATGATACCTACAGTCTGTATGTATTAAGTCTCTTCACTTCCTTTTACCCTGTCTGTCAACTTTTCCACCCCCACCACCCAAACTATGTTTGTAATGGCCCAGGACATCTATCTATCCACACTCTTCCAACCAAAAAAAAGACAGAAAAGTTATACAAACTTCAATTTTTATTTTGACTTCATTTCTAATATTTCACCACATAAATTCTAATTGTTTTTATAGACAACTGTGTTTCTCTTTCCTTTATTATATTCCAAGTGTCCTGTCTTGGTTCACCATGTCTTTCCAACTCTGAGCCTATACATCCATAGTAGCCTACATTTTTTTAAGGATTTTAATTGATTATTTTTATGTTGAAATAGTGTTTCTTTATGCCTTTGATCTCTTCAATCTGTGTAGATTTGTGACCTTTCTTATTCCTAAGCATATATACTGTTGTTCTTTTTTCTCCAGTTCAGCAGGGTTTTATTGATTTTCTTGAATACTCAAAATAATAGTTTTACTTTATCCTTTCTATTTCATTTTTATTACAAGACTTAAAGTTAGTATTTCCCTTTATCTATTTTTTGTTGCTGTTTTTCTTGTGATTTTAGAAAAGAAAGCATAAAGTCCCTTTTTCGGCTCACTGACTGGAGTTCTTCCTTACGTAGAGCGTTTGCTGAGCAGATCTGGTTTTATGTATATTCTCCTTTACAATGTTTTCAAAATAGCTTCTAACTTACAATTTTCATTTTAATTTCTGTTTGATCTATAACTAACTTAAGAGTATGGTTCTTAATTTCCAGTAGTTGAGGAGGTTGGGGTTTCCTTATTTATTACTAATTTTATTTTAACCCAACATGAACTATAATATGTAGCTTGTAGAAGTCCTGCTCTTTTTGCAAGTTTACCTCATTGTCAAATATATGGTCAATTATGAGTATTTCATAGATATATAATACAATTATATTTGAAAGTGTAAATTTCTATACACATAATTTATATGATGTTTATTGGTATCATTCAAATCCTCTATGTCCTCAATTATTTTGTCTACCAGATCTGACTCCAGCAGGCTGGTACTGCTAGCTCCAAAGGCTGTCAACACTGAACCCAAATTTGACACATCCAATTTTTCACATGTAACCCAAACATGGAGATTTTTAGCCGTTTACCCTAGGAAGCTGCACCCAACATTAACTAGCCATAGATGAGCCTCAGGGGCCGTAAAAGAGCCCAAGCCTGTTTTCACTTTAGAATTCTTTGACCCTTGAGCTCTCAGAGACTCTCTGCCATCTTCCTGAGTGACATCATCCACACATATAAGAGAGGACATATCCTCTCTTCCCTGCCCTTTTCCCCTTCTGGGTGGTGCCCTGCATCCTGGTCTCTGGAAAGGTCTCATGCTGTTGAAGGGACATCCCTAGCTTGTAAATCCATTAAATTGCCACCCACCTCAAGCTTGCTAAGTGCTACCGCCACCTCATGGTCATATCATTTTCCTTGATCATGCCCCAACTCACTACACAGCTCCCAAATTTGTTTAAGTAACATAGTAAATCTAGCTTATTAATAGCTTTCCTTTATACCTATTCTTTTTTATTAATCAATTTTTGGCATTTCAATTATACACATTCCTTTTTCCTATTATTATCTATTTAGATAGATGATTGATAGGTAGGTAGGTAGGTAGTGAGAGAGAGAGAGAGAGAGAGAGAGAGAGAAAGAAAGAAAGAAAGAAGAAAGAAAGAAAGTAAGTTATGTCGATTCATTACTTGCCCCTGAATCCTCTCATCTCCTTTCTCTCAAATTCTTTTATGTGATAAATTATTCTGTTGGAGTACATTCTCAAACAATTCTCTCTTATGAGGTACATAAATGATATACTCTCTGAATCACTGAATATACACAACACTTTATCCTATCACCATTAACCTAACAGGTGAATTATGTCTTCATTGAGTATTGGACTCTTCTGTTACAGTTGCTTGTCTCTCTGTAAACTCAAACTGTCTTTCAAACTTCATTGTTATAGAAGAGAATCGCAGTCTCTCTGGATCCTTTTTTATTTTGAAAGTATATCGTTCCAACCTACAAGCTTGTATAATTTCTCTTAATCTTTACAGTTCAGGAATTTTACCAGGACTTACTGAGGTATGTGTCTTTTATCCTCAATCATTTCTTTTCCACTTTCATTGAGGTATATAATTGATGAATATATTTAAGGTGTGTAACATGATGTTTTGATATACATACACCTTGTGAAATGAATACCACAACCAAGCAAACTAACATGCCCACCAGCTCACGCAGTTACCTTGTGTGTGATGAGCACAAGATCTGCTCTCCTAGCCAATTTCAAGTATACAACACAGTCTCATTAACTATAGTCACCATATTGTACACTAGGTTTCTAGAATTTATGCACTTTATAACTGAAACGTTGGAGCCTTTAACCATAATCTCTCCACTTTTTCCACCCCACCCCCATCCCCTGGTCCCCTGATAACCACACTTCTGTTCTCTGTTTCTAGGAGGTTGACTGTTTTAGATTCCACACACAAGTGAGATCACAGCATTTGTCTCTCTGACTTATTTCATATGGCACTTGTCTCTGGCTTATTTCACTTAGTATAATGTCCTCCAGTTTCACTTGTTGTCACAAATGGCAGGATTTCCTTCTTTTTTAAGGCTGAATAACATTCTACTGTCTGTGTGTGTGCCCATATAAAAATGGCCATATCTTGGCTATTTTGAAAAATGCAATGACCGTGGGAGTACAGGTATCTCTTTGGGATAGTGATTTCATTTTCTTCGGATATATGCCCAGAAGTGGGATTTTAATCTACACACTCGAGAACTCAGCTCACAGAAGTTCTCTTCTATGTACATATATTTAAATCAGTGCTTCACTTACATCTAAAACTTCTTCTGATTCCTAATATTTACATACTAGGTCTCCTGAATCTACTCACCCTGTTTCTTTCTTTTACCTTCATAATTTTCAAAGCCTTAGATTTTTGTTCACTGTTATAGATTATTTCTTCTACTATGTCTTCCTAAGCATTAAATATGAATTCAACCCAGCCATCTTCTTCATTTCATCAACTAAATACTTTTTTTTTTTAATTTCAGGAAGACTTTTTGTTTTTTGCCGATCTGATTTTACTTAAAGTACTTATGCAGAGGGAAAGAGATAGAAATACAGAGAAACAAAACAGACAAGGTGAATTGATTCCAGCATTTCTGTTTTGTCAGGTGCTGTCACTTTGGGCTCTTCTATTTGTTCTTCTCTGTACTCTGGAATCCCTTTTGCACTGATCCCTGTTTTCTTTTTTTTTTCCTTGCATGGTCATGAGCGTTGGGGCAAGTAAACAGCAGGAATAGCTGGAATGGTGGGAGCACAGGGCTTCCTGACCACTTGGGTCATCCTTTGCCATTTAAAAAATCAATATCCTGACTAGGTATCTGGAAGAACTTCTTCCCTGCTGGTCTCTTTAGTTGCAAAAGCTGACAAAGGCTTGAGCAAGCTGATAGACTTGTGAAATGTTAAGTAATTTAACGAAGATTCTACTTATATTAAGTATCTAAAATATTCAAATTCATAGAAGCAGAGAGCAGAATGATGCTTTCCAGAGATGGGGGAGGAAGATATATAGATATATTTACTTACAGCAATTATGACAATGTTGGACACAGATCAATCTGACTGTGGCCATCTCTGCTATGTTAAACTTTTAGTCCCAGACCTCATATAGGCCTAGAGATTCTCCAGAAATGTCCAACTATAAAATTTTCTTATTACAAATCTTTAAGCATATATGACCTGTCCTCTGGCAACTCAGCAGACCAACTGTGGGATCCAATATTGCAAAAGCCTCAAAGCAAACTAGTTATGCAGAGCAATAGCAATGCCCAGTAGCCAAGCCTATGAGAACGATTTCATCCCCTAGACCAACATTATCAGCATTAGCTACAAATAATTTTAAACATTGTAACAAAACAGGATCATTGGCAAAAAGGCTTGGAAGACAAGGATAAATCTATAGGGCCAGGCATTCAACATAGTCAGAGACATCATAGCAATAAAGGAGCATATTTTTAGAAGACAGAGGAACAGTGAGTAACTAAGACAAATTTAGTGTGTGTGTGATGTCAATGGGGATAAGTGAATTTGACAGTTTACAGAGAGGGAAGCAGAACAGAAGCATCTCTACATAATGGTAGTAAATAAAAATTGTATAGCCCATCTTCATGGGTGCCCAAGGAGAAAACAATCTGAGGTTGTTTGTCATTTTATCAAAACTCTCATGCATTAATAGACATGAAATATACACCTATCAGTTTCAATCATAAACACAATATAAGCCTGGAGGCCCATGTAATTTCATAATTAGATTATTCAGTTTATGTTAATACATATCTTTAGGGTATCTCATCATATTTACAACTGGAAAATCTCTGAAACAATATTATCATATTTAGTTTATTTGTCTGCTTTTGATTAAAAGTTGGAATAAATTACATAGTGATTTTAGAAATGAAAGAACAGACCCTGACAGTGGTTAAAGCCTGATTTGGACCAGAAGGTAGAAGCAAAGCCATAGGAAAGAAGGGAGGGGAAGAAATCAAGCAGTTATTAAGCACCTGCTGATTCAGGCACTGAACTAGCCATTTTATACCTATTATCTCAGTTACCTCTTCTGATAATCCTTTTCAAGATATAAGCTTTATCTCACCCATGAGGAAGTAAAGACAAGAGAAATAACTCACTCAAGTGTTGGTTGTAGATATCATGGCCATGAATGAATTAGTACAAGTTGAACACAGAAATAAATTTCATGGGGGCGCCTGGATGGCTCAGTTGGCTAAGCATCTGACTTCGGCTCAGGTCATGATCTCACAGTTTGTAAGTTTGAGCCCCCCGTCAGGCTCTGTGCTGAAAGCTCAGAGCCTGGAGCCTGGAAGAGAGGGTGTCTCTCTCTCTCTGACCCTCCTCCACTAACACTCTGTCTCTGTCTGTCTCTCTCTTAAGAATAAGTAAACATTTAAAAAAATTAAAAAAAAAAAAAAAGAAAGAAATTTCATGGGCAAAAAGTCCAAATTGTACACATACATGCATACATTTATGTGAAGTCAACAGTGGCTGTGGTGAGACTTCATGGCAAGATGTATTATAGTGGCTGGTACTCATTATACAGAAGTTTGGGGGGCCACTATACACTGCATTAAATTAAAAAATGAATATGTTCTGGGCATGTTTTCAAAACAATTAGAAACTCTTTGTTTAAATATACAGTTTTCATAGGAAAGGTAACTAATCTTTCTTAAGTTAAATTTTTTAAATGGTTAACAGTTGATTGCATTCTTTCAAAATGATACAGCTCATATTTAATTTCCCCTTCTATTAAGTTATCTTTAATGATCTAAGTGATTTTTTAGGATTTTTTAAAATGTTTATTTATTTATTTTTTTAATATATATATTTTTAATGTTTATTTATTTTTGAGAGGGAGAGAGACACAGCATGAATGGGGTAGGAGCAGAGAGGGGGGACACAGAATCCTAAGCAGGCTCCAGGCTCTGAACTGTCAGCACAGAGCCCAATGTGGGGCTCGAACTCATGAACCATGAACCATGAGATCATGACCCAAGTTGAAGTTGGACGCTTAACTACTGAGCCATGTTTATTTATTTTTGAAGGAGAGGGAGACAGAGTGTGAGCAGGGGAGAGGCAGAGAGACAGGGAGACACAGAGCTGCCTCCAGGCTCTGAGCTGTCACAGAGCCCAACATAGCGCTCGAACTCACAAACCTGAGATCATGACCTGAGCATGACCATGCTTAACTGACTGAACCACCGAGGCACCCCAATTTTTTAGGATTTTAAGTTAAGCAGGTTTTTTTTTCTAAGTTAATTCTCTCCTCTTTCTAATATTCATCCGATCCTAAAGTAGCTAAAACCCCATGAGGAAAGAAAAAAAAGTACTAAATATCCTGTTTTCTCTAATCACAATGATAATACTAGTCCATTTTTATTTGTTTGTCTTACTACATACAAGATACTTCACTATGTGCTTGATATAGATCATGAGGACTACTTCATATAGTGCAAGAGACTTGTAAGTTACATATGAGTACTATTCCCATTTTACAGATGTGGAAACTGAAGCTGAAGAAGCCTCAATAACTTGTCTAGTATCACACAGCAGACCAGCTGGAGCTGGCTTGGATCTCAAGCAACATGACTTCAGAACTTCAACAATGAAACCCAATACTATTGTGAGCAGATGAAAAATATTATTAAAATGTGTAGGCAAGGTCTTGCAGCTCATCTGACAGACTGATATCTTATTCTCAGGAACACCTGGATAACTAGGACTCATTTTAATTCTGCATTCTCATTTGAGAAAAACACTTGAACCAGGCTGTGTTCACATGGGTAGGCTGAAACATGAATGGCGATCATGCTGAAGTGGACATTGACTACCAAGATTCACAACAGGGACCTGGCTCAGAGGAGGTGATCTCAGGATATAGCCAGGGTAGCTTATTTACAGAAATGTCATGTGAATACAAGCTTGAACATGGAAGGAAGCAATTGAATTTTGAAAAGATCTGATGTAACCTTCACTCACTTAGACGTTAATGTCCAAGACTGTCCATGGCCCAATAACTTGCACCTCCCTGCCTCTCCTGCAGAACTAATGCATCTCTCTGCTTTATAAGCTGGTTATACTATTTTCTAAATCTTTTAAACAATGCAAATTTGATGCACCCAGCTAATGGCTGTATCTAATGTCTCCATTAACCTGAACTTCTTTCTAGAACAGGGTTAGACCAACAAATCTAGGCTATCTGTTTTTGTACAGCCTGTGAGCTAAGAATGACCTTTGTATTTTTCAACAGTTGAAGAAAGAAACAAAAGAAAAGGAAAACACTTTACGACACATGAAATTTATAGAATTTCAAATTTCAATGTGTAAATAAAATTTTACCGGAAATGAGGCATTCACATTTGTTCAAGGTATTGTCTATGGCTGCTTTCTCACTACAAGGGCAGAATTTAGTAACTATAATAGAAACTAGCTTTGAAAGCCTAAAATACTATCTTCTCATTTACAGGGTTTATAATATGAGCTCTACTTCTAGAACATAAGCTCCATGCTGATAAGACTTTTTCTTTTTTACTCTTTTCACTTCCTTATCCCTAGCACCTAGAAAGGAACATTCAAATAAATGTACTAAGGAAGGAAAGGAGGTAGGAAGGGGAGGAAGGAGGAGAGAACTTGTCAACAAACCAACCCTGCAAATGAAAATTAAACCTAAGGTCCTTTGTCAAGAGCTCTTTATACAATACCTTAGCAACCTTTTGAAGCCATTCTGCAACTGACTTTACTACTTCTTTACCTCTACCTCTTCCCAACAGCTATAGACTCCAGGAGTACCTAACAACCACCCATTGCCTAACCACATCCTTTCTCCCTCTAGATACTAACTTTTGCCTCTGCCTAGTGAAATGCTATTTATCCTTTGAAGTCCAAATTCAACAGCATCTTCTCTACATGGTCTTCCCCAGCCTATCCAGAATAAATTGCTTCCTCCTCTTTACTCATCCATGACCACACTTAGTCAATATTTGCAACATATCATAATTAGGCTTAACTATTTTGCTTCTTAGCAAAATCATAAGCACCTCAAAAGCAAAAGATAATGATATTTAATTCATCAGTGTACCCAACTCTGATATATGACAAGCATTCAATAACTCCTTGGTAAACAAATCAATAACCAGCCAATACTCCAGGGGGGTTAACCCTGGAAGTATCCAACCAGTTGATAAGACTTGACTATAGTTTTCTATTTTAATAAAATATCTGGTGAAATTAAATTGCATTATTATTTTGAATGGGAATTGGAACCTCTCCCTCCAAAAATGTTTTGTGCAACAATAGCATCAGCATCAGGATAAAAGGCTCCCAAGGTAACCACTGTGAAGAGATTACTCACCTCTTGAAAAAGTGTGGATGTGATTATTAGATCCAATGATATGATATCCATATCATATATAAAGACATTACCTAAAGTTAACAAAATTAAACCAATCATAATACTAATGTTCTAAATTTATATAAAATTTTTTAAAATATCATTTAAAGGGAAAAATTTATCTACTAGCAATTAAATATATGATCTGTTATTTTCAGTGTGATAAGAATAGTCCTACTCCTACAGATCGACAAAATTACTGAATTTAAATGATTAAGAAATGACTCTGAAATCAGAAAAACGGGCAGAGGTAAACAATTTAATTCAGCAGGGAAAGTTGCAAGTCATAAAAATCCTTAATGAACATAAGATGACAAAATATCCAGGTAGATACAGTGAAACTGAAATTGAATTATCTTTCTTAATGAGATAATCCACATTTAGCAGTTACTGTTAATCCCAGACTGTGAGGCTTCCCCTTAGCTCATCAAGGGTGGCGACACCTCTGTGAGAACACTAAGGGGTCCCCTATGTTTCTAGGCCTAATAGATTTTGTTTCTAGAGTCATTTTAGCAAGGCTTGATCAGTTTAGTTTGAAGAAAGGTATCTTAAGTAAATCATAAAAGTTCTAGTTCTTTAAAATTAAATGAATCTAAAGGAAATATTTATTGTTAAAATGCCTAGCTCTATAATAAATCAGGAATAAGCAATTAACAGTCAGAGGAAGTAAGTTGTTTGCTCAAAGGCTATATCCATTCTCTTCTTAGGTAACCTAAGACCGCTTGCTGTAAGATTCTTTTAACTACCAAGAAATTAGTACAAATTCTTTTTTTTTTAACTCTTTTGTTTTCACCAGTACCTGTCAATGTGATTACTGGATTGTTTTTAGTAATATTTCAATAAATTCTTTCTTGGACTTTCTTTGCTTTAAATCTTAATAATAAACCTAATTATCAGATTAACCAGTTTTGTATGAAAATATCTTTCCAGGTCTAAAAGTCCACCTATTAAAGACATTGGAAAATATCCTAGAATTATAAAGAAGGAGGGATGTTAGAGATAAAGAAGGGACTAGCAATGAATGTGTTACGATGAATTAATCATTGATTTTCCTTCTAAAACTTATTTATTCTGAGGAAATAAAAAACATACTTAGTAGAGGAGAAAGAACATTGAGATACAGGAAACTCCTCGGTGCTAAATTTGGAGACAGAAGCCTTCAGAAAGGACTGTGCAGTGGAAATCTTGAAGACAAAGAAGCCCTATTACTCCCACCACATCCTATCATTGGGGCATCTCTGAAATTTATGGCAACTGTCAACTCACCTGCCTGTAACTTCAACTAGAACAGACACTCTGTTTGTGACAAACTGTGTTATTTCTTCAATATCTGTCTTCTCCAAAATATACCCTGGATTTTGTTCATTTTAATCCCAATTCCTCAGTTGGTCATATGGTCACAGAAAATAAAGGCTTTATTTTGACTCTCCCTTGAAACGAGATGTGGCAAAATGTGATTTTTTGTTTCTGGCTATTGGGATATGAGTGGAAGTGATGTGTTCAGTTTCCAAGTCATATTTTGACTTAAAGAGAAGAAGCACACCTTTCCCTACCTTCCTCAGTACACCCCCTCCCACCCCTAGTCAGTGTGTGGAAGTGTGGACATGAAGTCAGCTTTCCTGTGCCAAATGCACAAGGCCAGTACCCCCAGAGATATGCACTGGTAAAGGGATGGAAATAGAATGGAGTTCTTGAACTATTTACTCATAATCTTAAGAGGGAGAGAAACACACTTCTATCTTGGCGGAGCTGAACTTGTATCTTAGTTAAAATATCTTATGGGAACAGAAACCATCACTCTGCTGTTTTTCATATTCCCAGTGCCTCCTGTTGGACCAATAAATAAATATTTGATTAGTGGAAGAATGTCTAGACAAAGTTAAGATGGAAAGATAGATAGATAGATAGATGAATAGATGGATGGATCAATGGATCAATGAGGGGATAATAGATGGAAGGAGGGATGTAAAAAAGAAGTGGACACTGAGGAGAAAAGGAGATAAGTTTCAGTTTTAAAAATGTGACTCAGACCTACCCTGTGTTCAGTCTTTCAGTAATACTGGGCTCAAGTTGAAAAGATTTAACTATGGAAATATCTTAAATATTCATAATATATCACTATCAACATTGGTCCAGGCTTCATGACCAACCACATTTATCAATCCCTCTACCCTGCACAAGTCAACCTTCTCTTCTCCTTTCCCCTGGCCCTCAGCAGTGGACCTTAATGTTTATTTCACATAGAAATGAGAAACTCTCATACTAACATACTCTCTAGCATATCTGTTTCAGCTCTCACCTTATTTGAAATTTCACTGTCAAGTTCACCTGGAACTTATGCAATCCATACAACTCTATGGCAGGTACAATTATTATTCCCATTTTATAGATGAAGAAACTGAGGTTGACAGAGAGTAAATAATTTGTCCAAAGCAACCCAGTTAGTATGTGGTGGAGCTGTAATTTGAGTCCAGAATTGTCTGAATCCAAAGCCCGATTTGTGCTACTGCACTTGCCACCCTGCATGGCAATTGCTTGTCTCTTTGTCCAGATCACCCAACAGACTCTAGGTTCCATGAGGGTGGGGCTGCTGTATATGTCTCCATTATCTTTGTTATATTCATTACCAATTTTAGGGAAAACCACTAGTACACATTCACTCAAAATGCTTTTGAAAATAATGAAGAAATTAGAATGCAATGTGACCATGTTAGGATATTACAAATGTTTCATTATAGAGGGTTTGATTATATAGGGCTACATACGTCTCCCCTTCTACTGTGACAGGAAAGATGGTTGTGTTTTTACAACTCTCTAGTATCCTTGGTTTGTTTGTTTAATCCATGGGTATTACCACCTATTAACCCCCTTGAGTCCATTTTATATTTGGACATTTTGTTTTCACTTGTGTACTTCCCATATAGTTAGGGAGAGCTGTATGTAGAACCCCTTCTTCATATTTGCTCTGCAGAATCTACAATTGTGGCATTTGCCTTTTCTCCCGATGCTGAATGTTGGTATGTTGAGACGTGACAAGAGCCTTAACTGATGCACAACTTAGTAAAATCTAAGGAATTTGACTGCCCTACTGCGCTTAAAATGTGACACTGCCTAGCCTCTGCTGAAGGCGGGTTTTATAATTTACTATGCGCATTAATACCTGAAAAGTACTTAGAAAGAGTTGGTCGCATAGTGAGGGCTACGTAAGTGTAACCTATTTCCTATTATCACGGTCACCTGGGGAAGTTGTCACCTCTTAAGAGATGGGGCTGTGCCAGTCAATTAAGACTATCATTTACCCCTTCTTTAGTATTCCCCACCTTTGTATAAAACAAGTTTCCAAAGTTTGAAAAAAAATACAACTAAGAGCAAAAGCAAAAGGCAAAATGACTAAATAACTGGTAGGCTATTGTCAATACAACTGTCGCCATTTAAACAGGCATTTTTCGATATGGCTATGGCATAGAGACTTTTAATGTGCAAGAGGTGAGCAGAGACGGTTCCTGCTGCAGAAAGGGCAAGGAGGTCCGGGCAGGCGAGCCAGCAGCAGCCCAGAAGCCCAGTAGCATCATCAGGTAGGAAGCCCAGAGCATCAGGGGAGAGCAGAAAACAGTAAGTGCATAACCTGGCCAAGGTGACAGGTGACAGGATGGTCAAGAAATGTGAATCAGGATTATAGTCTCACAGAGTATGGACTCATGTGACAGGATCACAGTTCTCAAGGAACCGATAAGGAACCAGACCATAGATGTAGGCACTTGAGAATAATACGGGTGGTCATAAACTGAAGTAGAAACATAAACCAGGAGCTTAGTCCTAAAAAATGGGGAAAAATCCTAACAAGAGTTTAAGATTAAAGAAGAGCCAGAAGTACCAACCTCCTGATGAACTGATGACTAAAATTTCTCTAACTGGAGGTAAGACTAGATCCAAAATCTGAAGGTGGGCAGAGTCTGAAGGTTGTACTTCTGGAATAGAACTGAAGGGACTGAACCCAGCGATGGCAGTAAAAGGGACTTTGAAGACTAGGAGAAAAGCAGGCTACACATTTTATCTTTATCATTTTGAATCACAACCTTGGGCAAAGAACATTTATTGTCATACAAGCCTAATAGCCTTGACCGCTCAGAAAGTTCTTGTAAGAAATTCATATAACAAAGATGCTCCAAAATTGCTTAGCATGGAATTTTTATATTCTTTTACTAGTTTTCATTTGTTGAATCTTCTAATCTACATATCTCTAAAAATCTTTAGGCTATCATTTAAAAACCCAATGTCATATGCCCTCATTAAGGAAGCAATTTAGCTAACTAATGTCATTATATTACTGAACATTCTAACTAATCTGACAAATTTTTCATAACCACCCAGTGGGATCTAGACTCCCTGGTAATTTCTAACAGACATGCTGATAGAGGGGGGAAAAAACAACAACAAATCTTATCAACACTGTCATTTCAGAAATCTTATTTGCTGGAAACTGGAATTAAGACTCCCATCCCTTTACAAAATCCTCTCTCCAACTTGAGGAAAAACCTTAGATGACTCCACATTTCTCCCTACCTCCCAATGTAAAACTCCACTGGAAAGAACACATGTAACATAACAACCTCTACCCATGTTTTGGACCACTGGACACAAAGGGTGGAAATAACGAAAGCGCCTTTATTCTTTTAATTGAGAAACCTACCATTAGCCATGCTTACTTCAGCTTTGGGATGCTCCTAGTAATAACAGATTTTGTTTTTAATTCACCGATGAATAACTTTCCTAAAGAATTAAATGAAATCAACATGATAAAGCTATCACTGCCACAAGACGATCTGGGAAATGAAAACAAGCAGGAGATGAGAATTTCAGACTCAGAACCATACCCCCTCATGAATGGGATGCTGAGATGGCTATAGAAGCGGTGTTGCTTTTAAAGATAAAGCCTTTTTCTTAAGGGACTCTCCCTTTGTTTGCCACTACTCCAAATGAAAGTTATAAGGCTAAAATAAACCTGACATTTAAGGAATGTGATTAAAATGAATTATGGATGAAAAGTGTACAGAAATAAAGCAAAGTATATTCAGGGACAAAAATATTAATAAAATAAAAAAACAAGCAAGCAAAGGAAAAATCCCTATGCTTATTGTTTTCCTGAATGACAGAAGTTAATAAAGTTCGTATTTGTGGGATATAATAATAAATTTTGGATTCAGCAATTACTTGTGTAAAGATTTTATAATCAATTTGTAATCTGCCTTCCTACTATTCTAACACAAACAAAACATACACACTGTCCTTAGGTACGAAATAAAAAGTAAATACCTTGGTAATTATGCCAATAATGCCTGTGTAATAAATATCTGTTCATTTCATAATAATCCCATTAGCAGACCATAGATCTACATGGAAAGTACTCAATAAACAGTTACCAACTGACTAACTGATTGAATTCCACAGAAGGAATGCCTACAAATAGGCAGCTTTGAAGAAGTTTTGAAAAAAAGTAAAGCTCTCCTAATAAAATTACAAAAAAGTTCATGTTGAAATTAGAATCGAGAAACCAGCATATAGTCTGTATTCAATAAATGACTTTTATTTTTGATAAGGAAAATAGAGTAACAGATTGTTTTATATGAAAAGGTATAATTAGGAGTTCTGGGAAACATATTTCAGCTCAGTTCAAGGTTGCGGTTTCTGAAGTGTAGCGAGTTGCAAGTGAGGGATACACAGAGCTCCTGAATTCGATGTGAAGATGAGAAAGGGTGACTCCGGAAGACATGAAGCACATACTTAAATAAAGACATATTTAGTTTAGCTCAATAGCTATTGTTATTAATCAACACATAACAGGAATTGAGATACTTATTTATAATATTGGACAGCTTCTTATTTTTCTGCAGACAATATCAACAACAATAACTTTGTGTGTGTATGTGACGTTTTTACCAAACAACCATCCTTCATCCAGGAACCTGGCTTCCTCAGTTCCATCACCTTATCCCCTCACCACAAGAAGGGGTACTGACCCAGGGTTGGCTGGGCCACAGAATACCATTCCTTTGGCAATAGAAATTGTACCAATTGTCAACAAGGACTTCACAGTAGAAGAAGATACTGACACACGTTAATAAAACAGTTACTAAATATAATGGCTATTTCTATGATAGTTTAACTTGAAGAAGTCAACAATGTGGCTGCCATCTTTCCTGACAGGTAAAGAGATGTTGAGTCTGTGGCAGAAAGCCACATAAACATAGGGGCAGGAGAGAAGAATAAAGGAAGAAAGGAAGGCAGGAAGAAAGTGGTGGAGGGAGAAGCAGAAGGAGCGAAAGAGAATGAGAATAAACGAATATATCCTGAAGAAATCAAGTCCGAGTTCTACTTCCTAAGCCTTAGCTACCTGCTCCCCTGCCTTCGATGCCAATGACTTAAACCAAATTAATTCCCTCTCCGGTCTATGACTCAGTGCAGTCCTTCTGCGCCTAAGCTAATTTGAGTTTCTTTCACTTGCAACTGGGGGTGCCCAGGGGCGGGGCGGGGGGAATCCAGACAAATGCCACTGCTCTGGCATTTCTGAATCTCTGGTTTGCCACATCTTCCCATTTCTGCCCTTCTAGCCTTCAACACCCGAGGAACCAATTTTCTGTATCAAATTTCCTCTCTTTGAAATACTTCGCACAGTTTCTATTCTGGCTGGACCCCAACTGATACAGTCTCTGAAACTGCACCTTGGGAAAGAGGTCTTGGGAACATACACTTCAGAATCATCAACATACAGATGGTAAACGAAGCCAGAGAGTTGGAGTTGGGTGACATTCCTCAGGAAGAGCAAGGAAATAAGGTTCGGAAGTGGAGATCATTTTAAAACAACAAAACTAATGTGTGCTGACTGACGGCACTTTCATCTTGAATGTAAGATGACTTTGGCCTAAAGAAGGCCCAAAATAACAGGCAAAAATCTTTGACAAAAGATCATGCTCACATGGCCACAATCTACACTACAGCCCTAAGTGGCACAGTCCGGTAGACAAGAAAAGCTGAAATTGAGTAAGGCTGAAATTGAGCTAATTCTTCTGGTCAGAAGGCTGACTTCCTCCAATCTGCCACACCTCCATGGGTCTGATTCCTCTTCTGGACAAAGGGTTAAATAACAACATAATCATCAGCAGGTTTGAATAATGCATGTGCCATGATGTATGAAAACTGCCAGACTCATGATAAATGATCCGCACAGAGCAGCTGCTACTGCTGTTGAAGACGTTGTCACATGGAAAACACCAGCATCGGACTGTTCTAACTCTCTTCCTACATATACATACAATATACATATATAAAATGTTATTCTCTGTTGGGTTAGTTTCCAATTAAGAAAAAAATTTACAAAATGATGTTATAAGAGTTTGGGATAAATAAAACCCCAAATCCTGCAGATGAACTAACAGTGTTGCCAAATGAGCTGTTCTGATCTCTGCCTCTCGTGTGTTTGCCTATCCCGCAGTTCTATCCTGTTTGCTCTTGGCTTCGATTTATTCCAAGGTGCTGTCAGAAAGAAGCTAATTGATCATGTTAACATCCTCTAGCACTCCCGGCTCTCAGAGTTCTGCAGCCTCAGATGATGCAGTAGTTTGGATCTCACCAGATACAGAATTACATGGCCCACTAATTCCTGAGACCCAGCTCCATTAGCTGGTATCATAGTGGTAGAAATCTCTTCAACAAAATATTTACTGCACTTAATATGCCTGAAAGATTGATCTTTCCTTGATGAGGACATATTTGTGCTTAGAGATGGTGGGTCAAACCTAAATTTTATATCTGGATGACACACACCTGCACACACCTAGCCTGATTAGATCATTCCAAACAAGATCTTTTCTTGGACATAAATCCTAAATAAACACCTTTGACTTCCTGCATCCATATCTCTGATCAAAGAGGACTGATGTTCAGTCATTAATACCAAATGCCAGTGAAACCAGTTCTGCCCATCCCAATTTGGAACTTTTAAAATCTTATTCAGCAAAAGTAAGTATGATTCAAATGAACAAATATTGGTTTTCTTTCACCCACATCAGTTCGATGACATTTTCTCTTGGCTCACCCCTCCAATCCCCTTGAGAAGCCCTGAGTAACTGCATGCATTGAAGATGCTAGGAGCTACTTTGTGTGTTTGTGTCCTCCCCTGAAATGATGTCTAAGCTTCTACGTAACATGTTCAGCAGCTGAAGTCAGGAAGCATCCACTCGCAACAAGCAAGCATGTGAATGTACACCATGGCTCTACCTGCAACAATCTATATATAATACATTCAAGAAGCAAAGAATCACATAATAGCCTAAAGGTATATTAAATTTTATAAAGATTTAAGATACTATAAAGCATTTTGGCCTCAGAAAACTCTCCTTTTTCCTGTTCTATAATGGCAGTAGCGTCTTGTTCCCTGTTGTATTCCAGTAATAGCGCTTGTAAGAACATAATGCTATATAAGTAATTGTTGAATACTAAATTAATTTCCTGGAAATCATCACCACCTTATTCCCACCTAACCTGCACAAGTCACCTGAGAAGAGCTGTTTCACATTGACACATAACTTCTGTGAAAAAAATCATTTAAGAAGTCATAGAAAACACTTCCATTTGTTTAACAGTGTTAACAATATAAAATTTTCCCACATAGCATCGCTAAAATAAATATATGATTTGGGTATAATGCCTGTTGAACTAAAAATGGCTTTCTTCAAAAGAACCTCAAAGGATCATCATTAAAGTCAGGGGAAAAAACCCCTCTAAAGCAATAGTAAATATTATTTCCAACTCTACTTCCTTGTCCCTCTCTGCTTCTTCCCCTGGGATTCAATGAAAGACTCATCCTTTAGTTGATTACATAGTTTTAGGATATAGATGATAGGAAGCATGAAATGCAGATTTTCTCTGTGTAGTTGTCTTTGGGGGAAAACCTTTCACTGTCTACAAGAGTGGCCATGAATACTAAGCAACTCTTATATTAGTGAAGGACTCTATCTTGGAATAAGCCAGGAAATGAAACTTTGTTTATGCAATTATTCTGCCTTCTACTAAGAACCTTTGCTTAAATTTAGATATACAACATAAATAAAAGGTGTTTATTCCATTTGTCCCTTAACCCAAAAGACTGTTCTGTGAGCTGTTATTATCACCCGTGTACTGCATGGGAGTCCTGCTGGATCTGAGAGAAGGGAGGGTTGTCTCGTTTACACTGCCATCTTTCCTTCTTTGACAGACAAAACACATTGGGCAGGTAGAAGATCTTTTCCCAGCATGTGTAAAATCACATATGGCAAGTGTAAAATATTCAGTTTACTTGAGGTAAAAATAATGATATCACACTCCAAAATCTGATAAGAATGGTAGGACTTCTAAAATGGTGGCTTCAGCAAATGTCCTCCCAAGCACAAATCAATATGGTTCTCAGAGCCAACAGCTACCAAAACTTCAAGGTATGCCTCCAGTTTTCAGTCCTATACATTTGGCAGCATTAGTGATATAGTAACTCACATTTGCTATGTCTCAGAAAACAGTGTTCTTGTTAAAATAAATATGTTCTATATAAGCCATAAAAAATTATGGCCCTCACAATTGTCAACCCCTAAGATGCACACCCTCATATAAGCTTCTTCCCTTGAGTATGGAAAGGAGCTGAGACTTGCTTCTAACCAAAAGAATATAGTTAAGGTAATAGGATCTCACATGGTTATGTTAAATTATACGAGACTGTCTTCCTGGTAGACTCACTCTAAAAAGTCTCTTTGCTGTCTTGATGAAGTAAGTGGCCAGGTTCAGGAAGTACATGAGGCAAGAAAATGTGGGCACTCTTTAGAAAGAGAAGGTGTCCTCCAGGAACAGAGGGCAGCCTCTGAGATCTGAGAGGGGCTTCTAGCTGAAAGCCAACAAGAAGTTGTGGCCCTCAGTCTGACAACCACAGGAGCTGAATTCTGTCAACAACTTGAGTGAGGTTAGAAGCAGATTCTTCCCCACTTGAGTCTCCAGATGAGACTATAGCCCAGTCTCTATCTAGACTGTAGCCTTTAGAGACCCTGAGCTGAGGACCCATTTAGGTCATGTCTACATTCCTGACCCACAAAATTTTTGAGATGATAAATGTGCTTTTTAAGCTGTTAAGGTTTTGGTAATTTGTTGCACAGAAAAAGCACTAATACAGAAATATTAAAATGTCTAGAGTTTGGGGCAATATTCAGTGTTATCTATAATTCTGTCCTCAAATATCGCATGTGAAAAAAATATGATGCATATAAAAGTTTAGCTGCGATCAGTAAGATTAACACTTTTAGTACCAGTATCTTTTTACATCTGAAAATGGTACAAAAAAACATAAGATGCTTTGCCAAAAGATGCTTCAAATTAATCTTAGTCTAGTAGTCTAATTGTTCTTTTACTATATGATGAAAATACAAAATAGATATCTATACATGTATATTCATTCATCTTTATAATAACTGGATTATTTTTGTTCATTAAAGAGACACTTATAAAGTAAAATGATCTAATAGTCTCAATTTTGCCTGCACAAAATATGTCCTTCAAAGCCTCACATCAAAATAAAAAATTATTTATGCAACCAGCCTCTTTACTAGTTAGATCACACTACATTTTAAAAAAAAATAATTTTGGGGCACCTAGGTGGCTCAGTTGGCTAAGTGGCTGACTTGGGCTCAGGTCATGATCTCACAGTTCATGAGTTCAAGCCCCAAGTTGGGCTCTGTGCTGACAGCTCAGTTTTGTGTGTCTCCCTCACTCTCTGCCCCTCCCCCACTTGCACTCTCTCTCTCTCTCTCTCTCTCTCTCTCTCTCTCAAAAAATGAACATGAAAAAGTTTTTAAAACTTTTTAATGTTTATTTTTGAGAGAGAGTGCTAGCAGGAGAGGGACACAGAGAGAGGGAAACAGAGAATCTGAAGCAGGCTCTGCGTTATGAGAGCAAAGCCTAATGTGGAGCTTGAACCCATGAACCATAAGATCATGACCTGAGCCAAAGTCAGACAGTTAACCGACTGAGCCACCCAGGCATCCCACATTAACTTTTACATACAAATTTTAGCAAGCTCAGTAAGAACACTTAGCATCATTCTGGCCATAGCAACCTTTGAAAGGTACACCCTCAGCCAGAGTACTACTAAAAGTTCCACTGGGAATTGTGTAAGTATTCAGGATGGGACATGATCACTTCTGCCACCAGCTGCGGACTGCATCTTGATTTTCCACGTCACAGATAAGTACTTCAGAGCCACTGTTCACGCCCCACTTCCACTAAGCAAGCTGGTTAGGCTGTTGTCACACGTGACTGAAACAGCTCTCCTTTCTTAGGGAAACTTCATAGCCAAGTTGCTTGAATCAGAGGCATTACAACATTTATGGGAGAGAACTCTAAAATTTCACACATAGTCTCTTCCCTGTGGGTAAAAACCGCTTGAAACAAGAGTAACTTCACTCTGCCCTGAACTAGGACTGTGCTCTGGTTCTCAGGACATGTGGCCAAGTCAAGCTCCTCTGTCATACTTTTTTTCCTCCTTATAATAAATTCTCAGAAGCTTTCTTTTGTACTACCCACCCACTACTGCAGTTGTGCCTAAATATTTCTACACACATATTACATAAATTACTTTTCAGAGAGAATCATTATTTCCCATGTAATTGGTAGACTGAAAGAACTATGGGATGTCTGGGCATCTGGATGGCTCAGTCAATTAAACGTCCAACTCTTGATTTCAGCTCAGGTCATGATCCCAGGGATCAAGTCCCATGTTGGGCTCCACACTCAGTGTGGAGCCTGCTTAAGCTTCTCTCTCTCTCTTTCCATCTGCCACTCACCCCTACTCATGCATGTTCTCTTTCTCTAAAATTAAAAAAAAAAATGGGTCAAGGCGGTTGAAGAAGCACACTGAACTCCATATTCTAAACGTATGGCAGTTCCCTGCTACAAGCATAATAACCTATCCATCAATAGCCTCTTGACCGTTATAATTCAAATAACAATTGAAGAAATAAGATTATTTCTTTTCATAATTAAAAAGAATGACTTCTTGAACAATGCTTTATAAATGATGATACTCACTCAATTAAGAAATATCCAATGTCATACAAAATAGCCAATCTCACAAATCTATCTGACAGAATCAGAACAATATGTTCAGGAACTGGAAAACAATATCATCAATCACACCAGATTGTCAGCCATTTTGTGATCTGCTTACTAATCATGATACCAATGCTATACACACAAAAAAGCTATGACTTTTTAGATCATGGCATTTTAAATGGATCTTAACTTTGCTGCATGATTTCTGGTGCAGTGGGTAATGACAAAAATAGACAAGCTATTATATTATAAATAAACATCTGGGTGTGCAAATGAATGCTCACTAAAATATTTATTTGAAGTTAATTAAACTCCATTATTAGAGCCATCATCACAAATTATATCCTGCATTCCGATCATTGGTTAATTGCTTATTATCTCACAAAGATGGATAAGTGCAAGTCAAATCACTTAGAAGATTGTTACATTTGATTTTGGTATGGGTAATAATTTATTCTATCCGAAACAACTCCTGTAGTAAATTAGCCAAATACACCACCCTCTTGCAAATAGACTCTTGCAAATATCTAAGTCAGGTGATTTCATAACCTATAACAGTGCTGGACACACAAATATGTCCTAAATAAATAAAATATCCCCATAACCACAAGTATTGTGAATACATGTACTTCATCCTCCCACAGATAAATCTTGAAGAAAAAGATAAAGGAGACACTAGGGACAAGTGCCAAAATTCTATAGTGTTTCTCCCTCTTAACTACTAACATATAGCTTGTTGCCTGGCCAATGAAAAGAGATTGGTTGAGATCTGTTTCCCATTTACTTTAATTCACTGATGACCTTCAGCTTTCATCTTTTTCTATTCTTCCATCCCCAACCTCATGTCTACCGATACAAGGTATTTTAAACATCCATTTCTATACTTTGCAGGAAAAAACATGGATATAGGGTTCTTCATACAATCAGTGCATCAAAAAGTCATTATTTTTGGTACCCTATAGTACCAAAGACAGAGTTAGGCAAAAATTTCTATAGTTGTTGATTGGTTATTTTAAAATATTGACTGTCAAACTACCTACTGGATACTCATTTTTGGTTCAAAGAACTTTAATAAATCTTGCTGATGTGTTAAGAATGGAACCCCATGGTCCTCTTGGCCATGCTCACTTCTATTTGTTATTTCTTGAAGACCTAACACGATGTCCAGAACATCCAGATGTAGCTTAAATCAACATATTAATAAATGAACATCTTAATTAGTATAGGTGCAGATAAAGATAAGTAGACCTTCTTTTATGTTTTCTTAAAAATTTACTTATTAATTTTGAGAGAGAGAGAGCACAAGCAGGGGAGAGGCAGCGAGAGAAGGAGAGAGAGAATCCCAAGCAGGGCCCACTTTCAGCGCAGAGCCCGATGTGGGGCTTGATCTCAAAACCACAAAATCACAACCTAAGCTGATATCAAGAGTTGGACACTTAACCAACTGAGGCACCCAGGCTCTCCTATGTTTTGAATATATTTCCTAATGAGTTGACTGGAGTTAATTATAGGGACTGCCAAAAGTATATACATCTGCCTATGATGAGACCAAAGTTGAAGATCAAATCAATGCTATAATACTGAAAACAGACACCAAAATTTAAATTTATGTTCCAATCTATTGCAATATATACATTGGTTTAATGTTAGCTATAGAAATTGTTGGCAAAAACCTAACATAACTGATGGTTAAATAATTTCCTATACTTTAGCTAGGTCAATTAGGTATAAGTCTATAGGTCAATTAGTTATAAGAAGGCAAAGTAAAAAAAAAAAAATCCTTGAGTCTATGTATCTTGCTTATTTTTTTCCATGTAGATTTTTGGAACATTTCCACTAATTAAGTGAATCCCAACACATTTTTAGTTTTAACAAAGCACATCACCCTTTTACTTTTAGGTTCTGGACAGCCTAAATATATTAATATTTTTTGTTTTTGTTTTTTATTTTTTTGAAAGAGAGAGAAAGCATGAGCAGATGAGGGGCACGGGGAGAGAGAATCTTGATCGAGCATCACACCCAGCATGATGCTGGGCTCGATTTCAGGAGCATGAGACCATGAACTGAGCTGAAATCAAGAGTCAGACACTCAACAGACTGAACCACCCAGGCATCCCAGCTTCAATATATTTAAATATGGCTTATTTAATTTATAAAGTGTTTTCATAAATGAAAACATAATTACCACTCATCCACATTCCACTTCAAAATGGAAGACTATGTAATTGTGAATTAATGAGATGAATTTTCTTTTGTAGCTTATGTAAATGAATTTCATTACTTTATTAAAGTGAATGGTTCCTACAATGACTGAATTTAATATTTTTAGTTATTTGTTTTTCCTTATAATTAAAATATTGAGTGTTCAATACATATATTATTTTTGTCTAATGTCTGTGATGACTCTTACAGGAATCAATTATTTATATATATATCATATATGCATTATTTATTTATATTTATTTATATTTATATATTTTATAATATTTATAATATCTATATTATATTTATATATTTAAATATTTATATATTTTTATTTTTATTTTTATTATATATGTATTTATATATTATTTATTTATATTTATATATTTTATAATATTTATAATATCTATATTATATTTATATGTTTAAATATTTATATATTTTTATTTTTATTTTTATTTTATTATATATGTATTTATATATTATTTATTTATTAAATAATATATATATAGTATATATGTATTTAATGGCGATGCTTACTTAAGGCTACCCTGTACCCAAATGCTCAATGATAATAATTATGATAACCAATTATCAAGCTTGGTTTATGATAAAAATGGAAATGTACAGAAACCTAATTTATAAAGGTAGGGACTTGAGTGTACTGAACATGCAAATGTTAAGAGCAGCTAAATTTAAGAAACCATTATAAAAAGGTTAAAAGTACAATAAGATGTAAGATTGATATTTAACAGAATGAGAAAACAAGTTCAAATTCTGACAAATACCCCTGCAAGGATTCTATAGGAAAGTTTTTCATTATTAGCCATTAAAAAATGGGTAAAACATGGCGTTATGAATGACTCTTAGCAATCAGCAAACTTTTTTGAATTGTTGAAGACTTCAACTAGCACATCAAATTTAGGAAAATATCTTTAATAGGAAGTTATTGCCTTTCTTTAAGACAATGGACTACAATACACATCAAGGTAGAAATAGACCAAGGGATACAGGACTTTGGACATTCTGTAGTGCCAGTCTGACTAGGAAAGAAAGAATGTTGAAAAACAAAGTCAGACATAGGTTGACTACAATCAGAATCTTTTTTATTATTATTTTCAGATATTATTTATTTATTTGAGAGAGAGAGAGAGAGCATGCAAGTGGGGGAGAGGAGCAGAGGAAGAGAATGAGAATCTTAATCAGGCTCCACACTCAGCACAAAGCCCAACATGGGGTTTCATCCCACCATCCTGGGATAATGACCTGAGCCGAAATCAAGTCAGACACTCAATCAACTGAGCCAGCCAGGTACCCCATATTTTCAGATATTCCAATCAGATACTCATTTCTTAAATTCCATTAGTGAAATAGTTCTCCCTACAACATATTTATAAATATCTATATAAATTTTTTTTAATTTTTACTAGATGGTTTTCTCTTATACCATACAACATTAAAAAGTGCCATACAATATAAAAAGTTTTTATCCTTTTATAATCATTACCAGAATTTTGAATAACTCTAGAGCAGCAACAGTTTCAGCAAAATCTTTACAATCTCTCTGAATTAGGGTTGGCATTTTCTAAAGTGCTGAAGTGGAATCTTTGCCTACATAAATACAAAGGCAATGTATATATAATCTTTTTGAAAAATTAAAGAAATATAAACTGATGAGAATTTCAATCAGGGGTTACTAAAATGACTAGGCTACCTCCCCCCACAGTCTCTACTTTTTGCTAACTCTTCAAAAACTTTTTTTTCCTCATTCCAGATGAAATAGATTTAACATAAATGGAATTCCCTCCTTCCTGTTCCCAAAACACAAAGTTAATAGAAAACATTTCATATTTGAAAGATTAAAAAAAGAAAGAAAATCTCCATGAAGTAGAAATGAATAGGGAACTCAGGGGAGTAGACAGGAGCTGAAATCAGCAGCTCACAGGGAAGACAGGACGGGGGCATCAAGGGTAAGGCCATTACACATATACGCTATTTTGAACCTCAGGGCAGGAACAGTGAATGAAGCATAAAAAGTGCCCACTGCTCACCCATGTAATGAAAACAAACTGTCCAATGTGGCCAGGATATAGTTACAATCTTAGAGGGATAGACTTGAAATAGGCTTATATTTCTTGGGAGTTTGACAGGTGTCTCATGGGGCAAAACCCATGAGTAAAACATACAAACCGAGTTTGTGCACCCAGCAATGCAGGCTCAAAACTGGCTCACTGTAAGGGTATATGAGGGAATATCTCCCTCAGATAATGAGCTCAAAACAAGATTTGCAAAGTATGAGTTAGGTCGATTCTGGAAAGGCCGCCAACCACAATCAGAGGATCAATTCTGAGAAAGTAGTCATACTAAAGAGAACTAAAAAACTAAAAAAGAGAACTAAAAACACAGAACAAAAGAGTTTTGTTTCTGGCCAAGATTGAGTAACAGGAACTGGAATTGCAATCCTACCAGAAGTAAATAACAATATAAAAAAATAGAGAAAATATGTGAACCAATGGTTTTCAAGATGCTGGATACCAGGCAATGAAGCAAAGTGATCCCTGAAATCTGGGGATGGGTGGGGGGGGGTGGAAAAAAGTCCTACAATTGCCCCAGTTTACTGCTTTGAGATTTTCCAGACTTTGTGCTGGGAAGGGGATCATATGTACAGCCAGGAAGATTTGTTGAATTAAAGAGACACTGCTGAGAATCTGGAGAAATCAAAGCATCTAGAATTTGCAAGACAGACTAACAAAAAGGAGAGAGATGCACAGAGAACTCCAGAGATCTGCAGCAGGTCTCCCTGGAGTATTCATCAGAATATTGATCCATGCATAAAAGGTCACTAACAAAAGCAAGGGAAATAACCACCCAAAGAATAGAGGGAATAAACAACACTGACACATCAGATGGTGTCTGTCCCTATCAGCACACTGGAAAGCCTCATAATTCATGAGGTGCTGGGTAGAGTACACAGAAGGGTCTTGCCTCCTGGTAGAGAATAATTAACCCTAAACTAAAAATCCCTTGTGTTCTACCCACAAATCCCAAAAGAAAGACTCAGGGGTGCCTGGGTGGCTCAGTTGGTTAAGCGTCGACTTCAGTTCAGGTCATGAACTTGTGATTCATGAGTTCGAGCCCTGCATCGGTCTCTGTGCTGACAGCTCAGAACTTGGAGCCTGCTTTGGATTCTGTGTGTGTGTCTCTCTCTGTTCCTCCTCCACTCACATATTCTCTCTCTCTCTCTCTCTCTCTCTCTCTCTCTCTCTCTCTTTCTCAAAAATAAAAAGTAAATTAAGGTTTAAAAAATTGTTTTTTAATTTGAAAAGGAAGACTCAGAAAAATCAACTTAACTTTATCCTAGAAAAAATCTCAAGAACATTTACAGGAATATAAAAACATTGAGTACCCAAGAAAATTGATTTCACAATGTCTGATATCCAACCAAAAATTACCAGTCACATAAAAAACCAGAAACATATAACCTATGATCATAAAATTCAATACATTGATACCAATGCAGAACTGACAAATATAATACAATTAACAGGAAAGACATTAAAACTGACAATAGATTTAAACTTAAGCACATGCCTAATTCCATAAAATCCAAATGACCTAAATAAACTAATTTAAAGGCAGAGATTATCAAATTGGATAAAAAAATTTAGACCCAATTATATGCTGCCTATAAGAAACACACTTTATTTTTTTTAATTTTTTGTTTAATGTTTATTTATTTTTGAAGGAGAGAGAGAGACACAGTGTGAGTGGGGGAGGAGAAGAGAGAGAGGGAGACACAGAATCAGAAGCAGGCTCTAGGCTCTGAGTTGTCAGCACAGAGCCCCACGCAGGGCTCGAACTCACAAATCGCAAGATCATGACCTGAGCCGAAGTCGGACGCTTAACTGACTGAGCCACCCAGGCGCCCCAGAAACACATTTTAAGTACAAAGGCAACAGTAGGTTGAAAGCATGAGCATGGGAAAAGATGTATCACAGTAACACTAATTAAAAGAAAACTAGAATGGCTATATGAATATCAGAGTAGATTTCAAAGGAAAGAGTAGTATCAAGTATAAAGAAGTGACAATTCATCAGGAAAATGTAACAATCACAAATGTGTATACACTCAATAACAGAATTAAAAATACTGAAGCAAAAAAATGAAAGAGCTGCAAAGAGAAAGGAGAAAAATCTACAAGCGAGGTCAGAGATTTCAGTAAGAGAGTCAGAGGTCAGAGAGTTAGTGAGACACCTTGCTCTCACTAACTGACAGAGCCAAATAACAGAAAATCAGTCTAAAACATCACTGATGGATTTGGTAACATGGAGGTCATGAAAGCAATTGCCCAAAAATGGTAACGATAGCAAGGTGGCTAAAATGGGTTAAGAAAATGGGAGGTGACAGTGGAAACACCAACTCTAAGGGCTCCTTCAAAAATTGTTGCTATAGGGGCACCTACCTGGGTGGCTCAGTCGGTTAAGCATCTTGATTTTGGCTCAGGTCATGATCTCATGGTTCATGAGTTCAAGTCCAGCATCAGGCTCTCTGCTGTTGCAGAGCATGTTTTGTAGCCTCTGTCTCCTTCTCTTTCTGTCCCTCGCCCTCTCGTGCTCACTTGCTCTCTCTCTCTCTCTCTCTCTCTCTCTCTCAAAAATAAACATTAAAAAAAAAACTTAAAAAGAAAAAAAATGTTGCTGTAAAGGGAAGCTAAGAAATGAGTTTACAAAGGGTAACGTGGGGTCAAAGTTGTCTTTTTTTTGAAATAGAAAACAAATTCCAACAAATGTATATGCTGAAAGAGAAGTCCAGAGGGTACAGCAGAAAATTATGTACTGTACTTAAAAGAACAGGAATAATTATAGGAGACTGCTTTGAAAAGGAAAAGGGAAGAGAAGCCAGTAACAAGAAGAAAACATAAAAGACTTCATGTGCTTGAACCTTAAAAACATATTTCTGAATCACTCACAAGTAGTAAATCATAATAAAAATTAGAAAATACTTCAAACTGAATAAAAATCAAAGCAATACTAGAGATAAAAATTTGTGATGAGGTAGCTCAAGTTTTATTAAAGGGATATTTAAGACATTTAAATTTTATACTAAAAAAATTTAAAGGCTATCTTTTAATTGAAAAGAATAAAAGGCTAACTGTAATGAATAAAGATTCCACTTAGGATTTCAGAAAAAGAAAGAGGCACCAGGGGCTCAGTGAGTTGAGTGTCTGACTTTGCCTCAGGTCATGATCTTACAGTTTGTGAGTTCAAGCCCCACATCAGGCTTGCTGCTGTCAGTGCGGAGCCTGCTTCAGATCCTCTGTCCTCCTCTCTCTGTCTCTGCCCTTCCCCAACTTGCACTCTCTCTCTCTCTCTCAAAAATAAATAAACTTACAAAAAAAACTTTTAAAAAAGAAAAGGAAAATAACTCCTCTGTAGGTTTGGTATCGGGACTATGTAGGCAACTTAAAATGTAAGACCTTCTAAAGCTACATTACTGAATGGACTTGACATTCAGTCTTGTCAATCCAATCCAATAACAGATCAATGCTTAAAATCCAAATCTGCAAAGTTCAAGAAGCCACATACTATCTATGTTTTTACTTTTATTGGTAATTCTGTCAGTTCTGTTTTCAACCAAAGACAAAGAGAAATAGACAAGATCAATGGAACAATAAATTCCTTGTACAGAAATCACCAAACCATACGATCATACCTCAAAAATACATACACTCAACTACCGAAAGCTTTTGAAGACATCTTCTTTAGCCACAAACTATTGACATATATCCAGGCACTGAGTTGCAGAAATTAATCATAGCCCTTAAAAACTTTTTTTCTATAATAAGATGACATGTTTATTCTTTAATCTTCTGCATCTGGCTATAAAATATAAGCTGCATTGACTTTAAGAGAAAATTACTTCCTAGGAAAAAGATATGAAGGAAGAGAATAGCATGAGATATAGTAAATTGCTGGTCATTCCAAAACGTAGGATAGTTAGTCGTATGATAAATGGGACATGAAACTCTCTTAAATAAGAACTTGCTCAAAAATAAAGCTGTTATTCTTGTCATTTGGCCTGTCAAGTAACAGTCTTTAATTTTTTAAAACTTCTTGGTGAGAGCACATTTCTTGGTTAATCATGGGTGGAAAGAGAATCTCTACTATTTAAAAGGTCACACGTTATTTTATTGAACTGGATTCCTATGGTAATAAACTAGAAATAAGGTTCTTATCAAATTCAAATGCTCACTTATTCACTCATTTAAAAAAAAAAAAAAGATAACTTGGGCCAATCATACTGTTGGGATACTGTTGGGATAGAAGAACACTCTATCTCTCTCAAAGAATGTGCATTCTGCCTGGGACCTAGACAAGTAAAGCAACACTTATAAGCCAGGAAGGTGAAGTCTAAGAGGGTGATGTGCATTTGGGACTCTGAAGCAGAGAAGGTTAAAGATATGAGAATCAGAACAAATTTGAGCAATGTGTCAAATGAGGCCAAGCTCACAAGGTGGTGGGAAAACAGTCCTATGCAAAAGGCTAATCATTTATAAAAGCCCATGGATGTCATCTTACAAATATTCCCTATCACTGAACTATGGTGTCCAGCCTAGTTCAGGAATTTGAAGAGGCATTTCATGAAACCAGGAAGGTCCCTGATAAGGTGAGGGGCATTGATAATCCAAGTTCAATTTGAAGATTTAACCCCAGAGAGGAAAAGAAGCAGCCCTTCCACTTAGAAGGGATGGACAAAGAGAAGGCAAACAAGAAGAACCTGATCTCAGAACCCTGCCCATATTAACAGGTAAGGCTCGCCACATCCCTACAAGTGAGAAGACAAAGACACAGAGGGAGGTTTGGTAAGCTGCACAAGTCAGTAACTAGGTAGGATTTGACTCTGAGCATTCTCACTCCAGAGTTCCTGCTTAAAACCACAAGGAAGTTCTGCCTCTCACTTTCAGGGAGATTAAATTGTAAAAATTAACTGAAACATTTAAACAGGTTCTAAAACAATGAAGAATTACATACCAAGGATTACTACAGAGTTGGAAGGAGAAGCAAAGGAAACAATGAGTAGAAAGGGAAAGAAGTGAACATTTCCAAGAGGAGAAAAAGAACATATAAAATTAAATGCTTGGGAAAAGGAGTAGTTTAAGTATTAGGAATCCAGATTATGTTTTTAAGTTTATTCAGTTATTGCTAGAATCTTGTCCCTTTCTGTCCCAACTGCCTTTTAAAGACTTTTTGTTTCAGGGCAGTTTTAGGTTCACAGCAAAATGAAAAGGAAAGTACAGAGAATTCCCATTGACCTGCTGCCCCTCCCACACACAAAGCCTCCCCTTATTAACACCCTTACCAGACTAGTACATTATTTAAAATGATGAACCCACATTGACACTTCATAATCACCCAACATACATAATTCATCTGAAGGTTACCTCTTGGTATTATATATTCTACACACTTGGACAAATGGATACTGACATGTATCCATCATTACAGTATCATACATATTTTCATACATACATATAGTCTCATCATATTTTCACTGCCCTAAAATATTCTCTGTGCTCCACCTATTTGTCTCTCTCCTGCCCTCATCCCTGGTAACCAGTAATCTTTACTTAATCTCCATAGTTTTGCCCTTTCTGGAATATCGTATTATTAGAATAATAGAGTCTTTTCAGTTTGACTTCATTCACTTAATAATATGCATTTAAGCTCTCTCCATGTCTTGGGGCACCTAAGTAGCTCAGTCGGTTAAGCGTCCAACTCTTGGTTTCAACTCAGGTCATGATCTTGTGGTTCATTAGTTTAAGCCCCACATCAGGCTCTGTGCTGACAGTGCAAAGCCTACTTGGGATACTCTTTCTCTCTCTCTCCCTGTCTCTCTCTCTCTCTCTCTCTCTCTCTCTCAAAATAAATAAATAATCTTAAAAAAAATATCTCCATGTCTCGTCATGGCTTGAGCACACATTTCTTTTTAGTGCTGAATAATATTCCCACTGTCTGGATGTACCAGTTTATTTATCCATTTACCTACTGAAGGACATTTTGGTTGCTTCCAAGTTTTGCCAATTAAAATTAAGCTAGGGAAGATGCCTGGGTGGCTTAGTCTGTTGACAGTCCGACTTTGGCTCAGGTCATGATCTCATGGTCTGTGAGTTCGAGCCCCACATCGGGCTTTGTGCTGACAGCTCAGAGCCTGGAACCTGCCTCAGATTCTGTGTCTCCCTGTCTCTCTGCCCCTCCCCTGCTCACACTCTGTCTCTCTCTCTCTCTCAAAAATAAATAAACATTAAAAAATTAAAATTCAGCTAGGGGCACCTGGGTGGCTCAGTTGGTTAAGCATCCAACTTCAGCTCAGGTCAATGATCTCACGGTTTGTGAGTTCAAGCCCTGCGTCGGGTTCTGTGCTGACAACTCAGAGCCTGGAGCCTACCTCTGATTCTGTGTCTCCCTCTGTCTCTGTCCCTCCCCCACTCACGCTCTGTCTCTGTCTCTGTCTCTCTCTCTCTCTCACTCTCAAAAATAAACATTGAAAAAAAGTTTTTAATACATAAATAAATAAAATTAAGCTGCTATGAGCTTGCATCCCCACTAGAGGATGTATGAGGGCTCCCGCTGTTCCACATCTTCATGAACATTTGGTGTTGCCAGTGTTCCAGATTTTGGCCATTCCAAAAGATGTATAATATTATCTTATTGGTTTTTTAATTTACATTTCTCTGATGATGTATGAGGTGGAGAATCTTTTCATACACTTATTTGCCATCTGTATATCTTCTTTGGTGAGGTGTCTGTTAAGGTCATTGGTCCATTTTTTAATCAAATTGTTTTCTCATTGTTGAGTTTTAAGAGTTCTTTGTATAATTTGGATAACAGTCCTTTATCAGATGTGTCTTTTGCAAATATGTTCTCCCAGTTTGTGGCTTGTTTTCTCATTCTCTTGACATTGTCTGCAGAGCAGAAATTTTCCATTTTTATGAAGTCCAGCTTATCAATTATTTCCTTCATGGACCATACCTTTGGTGTTGTATCTAGTAAGTCATCCCCATATCCAGATCATGTAGGTTTTCTCCTATGTTACCTTCTAGGAGTTTTTGTTTTGCATTTTACATTTAAGTCTACAATCTATTTTGAGTTAATTTTTATGAGAGGTAGAATGTATATGTCTACATTCACTTTTTTGCACCCAGATATCCAGCTGTTGCAGCATGATTTGTTGAAAAGCCTATTTTTGCTCCATTGATTGTCTTTGCTCCTTTGTCGAAAATCAGTTGACTGTATTCTTGTGGATTTATATCAGGACTCTCTATTTGGCTCCACTGATCTATTTGTCTATTATTTCACCAAAACCACACTGTCTTGGTTACTACAGCTTTATAGTAAGTGTTGAGGTCAGGTCCTAGATCAGTTCTTCAACTATATTGTACTAGCTATTCTGTGTCTTTTGACTTTCCACATAAACATTAGAATCAGTTTGTTCTACCAACTATTTTGTATTACTCATATGCAAGTGCAGAATTCAAGAACCTTAAAAAGCATAGACAGAAATTTATTATAATTACAGTTCAGAATCCGAAAATAGGTAAACAAAAGATGATATATATTTTAAAAGGCACCACTGAGAGAAAAAGTACAAAAAGGCAGCTCACTGTGAGGTAGAATTTTGGTTCCCATTGAATTATAAAAGGTTATGCTGCAAAATACCAAAAAATCAAATAAAATATCAGTTAAAAAGAACCCACAGAAAGGAAATATTAACATTTTATGTCACACCTTTTTAAATTATCATGTCAAAAGGAAGAAAAACTATATAACTGTACTTATTTTCAATGTTCTGAAGATTTCATAACTAGCATAGGACAAAAATGCATAAATACTTACAGTTTATTGTTTCTAATGTGATCAAATTACATCATTTTGTAGATAGAAATGAAAAGTTTAGGGGCGCCTGGGTGGTGCAGTCAGTTAAGCGTCCGACTTCAGCCAGGTCACGATCTCGCGGTCCGTGAGTTCGAGCCCCGCGTCGGGCTCTGGGCTGATGGCTCAGAGCCTGGAGCCTGTTTCCGATTCTGTGTCTCCCTCTCTCTCTGCCCCTCCCCCGTTCATGCTCTGTCTCTCTCTGTCCCAAAAATAAATAAACGTTGAAAAAAAAAATTTATAAAAAAAGAAATGAAAAGTTTAGAGTACAAATCCAGCAACGTATCTATTTAAATTCCTTTAAAATAGAACTTGGAGATGTTTTTGAAATAAAGGAGATTAATTACTGCATTCATTATAATAATGCTTATGGTCCTAGTAAAATGATTATAATTATTTTATAGACAAATGCATGTCTTGTTACACATAACACAGAAATAAAATATTTTTGTAGTTATTTTACTATGGAGGACTGCTATTAAGTTTATGAATATAGTATAGATAGGACAGGTTAATTTAGTACAATAAACTCTTATGCTTACAAATGGTAGGTGAATAGAACCCAAATAAGCATGTTACATTTTTATTGCTGTGACATAACTAAGCAGATATAACTGTACAGCTATGAGCATTAATTTCCTTAAGATAAAATATAGAAAAACGTAACTATCTAGGGTCATTTTTCAAGTTAGATTTATAAACAGCTAATAAACACATGAAGAAATCAAATGTTATTAAGAAAAATTACTATGGTCTGAATGTTTGGGTCTCCCTAAAATTCAGAGTTGAAACTTAATCTCCAATGTAAAGATACTGGAGGCGAAGCTTTTGGGAGGTGATTAGGGCATGAGGGCAGAACATTCATGAATAGGATTAGTGTCCTTACATAAGAAGTCCCAGAGAAATTTCTAGTCATTTCAAGCATGTGAGGACATAAGCCACTATCCACAGCCAGAAAGCAGTCTCACATGAGACAGAGTCTGCCAATGCCTCGATCTTGGACTTCGCAGCCTCAAGAACTGTGAGAAATAAATTCCTGTTGTTTCTAAGTTGCCCAGTCCATATTTTGTTATTGCAGCCCACATGGACTAAGATGTGAACAGTTCAAAGCCTTTTTAATCAATAAATATTTTTAGAAATCCGTCTTTGTAATAGGAAAAAAAGGTAAATGACATTCTCAAATATTTTGTAAATATTACTTGATATTTTATATTTATTTGATATCAAGATAATTTGATAATTGAAGCTTCAAATCAGTATTTTCCTTCTCCTTCTCAAGTACACCCATGACTCACATAAATAGTGGTTTCAGATATTAAGGGTCAAATATGTGTTTGACCCTTAATATACATGTTTATTAAGGAAAATACTGAAATTAGCAAAATATATATAAATAAATGACATATTTTCAAAAGCATATTATATAATACTCTCAAAAGTAAGGTTTTTAAATGTTTATGTAATTTATATTATAAAATAACAAAATTATTAGACCCCAAGCTAACACACTAAAGGACAGAAGAATATTTAATATAATCTCTCCATAGACAATACCCATTAATTGTCATAAAACTTAGCAAGGCAAAATATAAAAATATTTCTAATATTCACTGAGTAAATAATTTGGATCTTCACATCTTGGAATCTAATCATGAAATACTGACATAAATTCAAATTACATAAAGTATGTAATACAGTGTTCCTAGCCACACGGCCTCTATATGCATGGATCTGGGTGAAGCAGCTCACACACTTGAATAAATCCAAGATAATGAAGCTGACTCAAAGAGAAAGGGACTAAAATTTCCACTCTGGTCCCTTTGACAATGTGTACTAACCAGCAACTTTCTGCACATTGGAGAAATTATAAAGAAATTCTCAGCCATGCACACTTATAGACCTTTCCTTCCTAACCCTTCTCATGACGTGAAGTGGTGAGATTAATTTAGAGGTGACTGCAGTGGTCCAAATGAGAGGGGATGAAGGCAGTAGAATGGGGGGAAAAAGACAGATCTACCGTCTTGGGGATGCTCACTTTGAGGCACTTATGGGACATCCAGTGGCCTGTTTTCATGTTGCATTTGGAGCTGCAAATAGATGATGTGACCTAGAAATATACACTGTCAAGTCACTGGAACACTGGTAAGTGGTAAAAGATTATAATTAAATGAGACTATTGAGAGAGACAGGGAGAGAGAGAATATAAAGATAAAGGAAAAGGAAAGGTAAATGAAACTGAAAATATGTATCACAATTAAGGAGGGGAAATAAGAGTAAAAAGAAGTCATTTTTAAAAAGGCAAGAGGATTAGAAAAGTGCTATAACTAAATTTGGAAAAGAAGTCACAGAGGAGCTATCAACGGTAGGGAGAAATGGTCAAGGACCACCTATTGCACAGAAGTCAGCCAGTTGGAAAGTGGGATTCCCCAGCAGTCACCAGTGATCTTTGATAGAGCCATTTCAGGAACAAGGGCATAGAAGGCACCCTGGTGAGCTGAAGAGATAATGAGAAAAATGTCTATTCATTCTATTTGTAACAAGTTTGGGTTATTAATATTAACATATCAACTAATGGAAAAGCTGATAAAACCCATACAGAGTGTAAAATTTTTCTAAGTTTGCTGGAAAAGGGAGGAAACCATGAAGCAGCAGTTCAAATGGCTGTCAGAATCAAACACAACCTAAAGCATAGGCTGAAAAGAAAGAAAAACTGGAATGAGAGAAATTAAAAATACAGCAAAATAAGGGATAGAGGATACAGGAAAGTGATGAATGCAAAGAGTGAAGAGGTTATGAGTACAGGTCTAGCTTTTGCCTTGTGAAGGAAGAGACAGTCTCACGTTTAGAGATGAAAGGCAAGAAGAAAGAACAGGTGAAGATTCACATCATAAATTTAAATTTTTGAGATAAAATTTTTAAAAGTGGGAATGCTCTCACCTATCTTTTTTTTTTCTGTGTGGTATGGGAGTACATATCACCTGTGGAGCGAGAAGGGAATTGTTTAAGGTTATCTCCTCAGTTTGTCTCAACTCTCCCACTAAAAAAGTCACCATCATGATCTCCACTTATATATGGAAAATGAGGCTCAGAGAAGTTAAGAAGCTTTCCCAAGGCTGCACCGTCAATACTGGGCAATGTGACTACAGAGACTTGTTCTTAACTAGCAGTCCTTCAGAACAATCTTATATTCCTACACGCAGATGGGCAGACATACCCAGAAAGGGAGAAAGTTAATCCTAAAGATCGCATGCATATTTGAAGCTTAAGGATATTTATCATGGCTGTATGAGTGGATTTTTGAAGCATGATTAGTATTAACCACTAGGGAAATGCAAGGCACCGCTAGATGAGTTGATGTTTCTCCAACTCTCAGTAAAAGGAGGATTACACCCGTGTTGTTAGTATCCACCAGTAATTCAGCATTGCGAATACACTCTGCGGAAGGCGCCAGGGTTGACCTGTAATGATTTTAATGTGCAACCAGTATTGAAGCTGATTTGAACCTGTTCTTTATAATTTCCTATTGTGAGGTTCCACATTATGAGTACTGAACCAGAAATCTCATTACTTTAATAGCAATATGGCAAGGATAATACACAATGCAGGAGAAATTGTTTAAACAGTAATCTCCCAAAAGTGTTGGACTTCATTCATACAAGCTTAAATCTTTAACCATACAACTCTATTTGATGAGGATGTCTCGAGCACATTCTGTGTTCGTTGATATGTGCAAAAACAAGAAAAGGCCGTTCCTGTCTTCAGAAACTGGGAATTTCATTAGGAAAAGAGCCTTCATTAAAAAAGCAAATAATAATAAAATGATGATATTTCAAAAAGAAACTGGTATCATTCATGACTAAAGCAAGAAATATCAGTGGGTGCTGTAAGAGTCTGTAAAATGTTGCGTAAAAGAGAAAGATCAGGAAGAAGCCACACAAAAACTATCCGCTGAATGACTGTCTAAACGTAGGAAGAAAGAAGTAAGAAGCAAGGGAAGTTGGTATGAAGGTTTAATGAAAAGGATAGTTCCTTGGCCAAACTATTCCAATGCACTGCTTCTTTTCTTAAATAAGGAGATGTTTTATACAGTGATATCAATACAAATGTGCCTTACTATTACTCTTTTATTTTACTATTATTTTATGCATAAATATGCACTTAAAAGAACCCACAATTAGACATTTTGAGCAGATGCTAAAGAAACTTTACTGCTTATAAGAAGACATTAAAAAAAATAATCCTCACTTCAGTTACATATTTATACTCTGTGTATGAAATGACTCTGAAGCAAGGTCTATCTGTAAGTAACTGATTTCACTTTCCAATAACACTATACGTGCCCTAACATGTTAATTGCCAAACTTTTTAGTTACTGACACATCAACTGATAATCCTAAAATATCAAGGAAGACCAGAAATTTAAGTGAGTTGTTTAGTAAAACAATGAGTTAACAGTACCTCAATATTATTGTAGCAGCTTGGAAATAAATTTTCTTGTGCAAATTCATTGAAACATATTAGAGATTTCTGGGACCTCTCTCTGACTTCAGCATGTCACTATTAGAGACACTAATTTTGGTTGTTGCTATCAGAGTTTCTTCCTACATATCTAACATACCTAGCCTGTTTCCCTAAACTCATTTCCATTTTTATTTGTAAAGTTACATATCTACCAAATATTTCCATTTAAAAGCATCAAACTAATCAAAAGTAATGCTGTCTAAATAAAACTGGACTCTATTGTAAGCCAGGAAACAGTGTGTCTAGCATATTTAAAACAGGACCATGCAATTAATTTAAGCTCGAAGGAAATACAATAGAAGTAGACAGTCTTAGATAAGATTTTTCAAGAAGAATATAACTTGTTTTGTTTTGTTTTGTTTTGTTTTGTTTTGTTTTGTTTTGTTTTGTTTTCCTAAAAATTTACCTCAAGAGCGCCTGGGTGGCTCAATTGGTTAAGCATCTGACTTTGGCTCAGGTCATGGTCTCGCAGTTCATGAGTTCGAGCCTTGTGTCTGGCTGTGTGCTAACAGCTCAGAGCCTGGAGCCTGCTTCAGACTCTGTCTCCCCCTCTGTCTGCCCAACCCCCGCTCATGCTCTGTCTCTCTCTCTGTCTCCTAATAATAAATAAACGTAAATAAATAAATTTAAAAAAATTAAAAATTTACCTCAGATTTCCATGTTCTAACATATTAATATGACAAAGTAATCTTGAAATAAAAATAATAAATATTAAAAATATTTAAAAGAAAAAATAACCTCAAAATGTAGATAGAAATTAATAGGCAGAGCTCAACTCCAAATTCTGTATGTAGTCTCTTTAGCTTTTAAAAATACAACACATACACAAATAATGCACAGCTCAGAAAAAGCACTCACAGAGTGTTACCTGCCTCCCAGAAGCTATTTGTGGCCCTTTTACTACAACCCCATTTTCCCCCCAAATATAACTATTATTCTGACTCAAACACCGTATATTAATATTATTGCATATTTTAACTTCATATTGATCGAATTATACTATATTCATAACTTCCTTCCACTCAACATGATAATTGTAAGATTATCCATGTTTTCAAGAGTGACTGCATTCATTCATATCCATTGCTACACCATGTTTCATTGTATGATTCGACTACAATCCATTCATTTTAGTATTGATGGGCATCTGAGCTGTCTCCACTTCGACTATTACAAACATGTTGTTATGAACATTCTTCCACATTGCTCTTGGCTTTCATGTATATGCATTTCTGTTGGACACACACTCAGAGGCTAAAGTGCAGGGTTAGAGGACACATATGCTCAATATTAGTAAACTTGTTTCCAAAATGATTATGCGAATTTATATTCCCACCAGTAGTATATGAGAATTCACCATCTTTGCCAACATTTACTATTGTCAGTCTTTTGAAGTTGAACAATTTGTATATGTTTAGTGGCCATTTGGATATTCCTCTTTGTAGACTGGCTGCTCAAGTTTTTTGCCCTTTTTTTTTCTCTTGCTCTTTTTAAAATATGTGTTTTGCAAATATCTTCTTCCATCTGTGACTTACATTTCATTCTCTACTGAAGTCTTTATTAACAAGTTCTTAGTTTTAATGTAGTCCCAAGTTTTCAGTCTTCTCTTGCATGGTTAATGGTTTGGTTATGAAATTATCCCTATTCCAAAGTTATGAAAATATTCACGAATATTTTACCTTTTACATATAAGTCAGTATTTCACATAAAATTGATTTTTTTTCATGTGGATGGTATAAGGGTCAAGTTTCATTTTACCCTCTGGATTGTCCAAATGAATCAGCAACTATTACTAAAACAAACCAAAAAAATCTTAAATCAAGTTTTCATGTTTATGGATGTTTCTGCACACTGTTTTCTGTCCCATTTGACACCAACAGTACCCTATAGTAGGGACTGTATCTTTGTAAAAAAATCTCAATATTAGAAAGTCCTCCCAAATCCTTCTTCAAAAGTATTCCCTATTCTCGCCCCTTTTCATTTACATGTTAATTTTGAAATCAGCATTTCGATTTCTACTAAAAAAAAAGAGAACCTGACAAAATTCTGATTAGGATTAATTTGCATTTATAAATCTCTTTTTTCTCTATAATAGCTCACTAACTTGTGTAGCAGTTTAAGCCATCTTAGGTATTTGACATTGTTGATGCTATTATGAATTGCATCTCTCTTCACAATTTCATTTTATTGTTTGTATACTTCAATTTGAGTTTATATTGTTGGTAAACCTTAGTTTATTGTTGGCATATTGAAATGATGTTTGAATATTGACTTTATGTCCCAGCTTTGGCAAAATTCAATTTGTAGTTCAAATATGTAAATTATTGTGGAATTTAAAAAACCGTATCAGTGAGTAAATAACAGTTTTGGTTTTTCCTTTCCAATACTTTTACTTCTTTTGTTTGCATTATTGTAGTAATCTATCCAGTAATACCAGGAAGAGGTGATGATTGTGGGCTTCGCTGTAGCCTTGCCAATGTTAAGAAAAACATTATCGGGGCTCCTGGGTGGTTCAGTTGGCTAAGCATCCGACTGCGGCTCAGGTTATGATCTCATGGTTTGTGGGTTCGAGCCCCGCGTTGGGCTCTGTGCTGACAGCTTAGAGCCTGGAGCCTATTTCAGATTTTGTGTCTTCCTTTCTTTCTGCCTCTCCCCCACTCATGCTCTGTCTCTCTCAAAAATAAAAAATAAAAACATTAAAAAAAAGAGAAGAAAAACATTATCAAGATTTTATTAAGTATGATGTTTGCCATAATCGGTTTTCTTTAGCTACCTTTATCAAATTCATTTCTATTTGTAGACACTATTTTTACCATCAATGGATGTCAAATATTATACAATGCACTTCTGCCCATATTGAGATGATCCTGTGATCTTTTTCCCCTCTTCAGTCTCTTGAGAAATTATATTACACGATTTTCTGGTGGTAAATCAAACTTCTATTCCTGAAAACAACCCTACCTAGTTTTTGTGTATTATTTCTCTCCTGAATAGTTTAATTTCTCATCTCTCTGCTCAGTCTAGTTGGGGGAAGGTGGGGTGTTATCTTATTAGACTTTTCAAATAACTCTTCATTTTGATAGCTTCATTTTGCTTTTTATTTTTTCTGTTCTTATCATTATTTCCTTTCTTCTACTTTCTTTGAGATGGATACCAAGATCATTGATTTTCCATTTTTCTTTACTTGTAAGAAATTCACTTACCACTCTAAATTTCCCTCTGCATCCAAATATTTCACATTTCTTCTTTTCCTTCATTATTCCATTCAAACTTTTTTCTAATACTTACCAGTGTCTCCCTAACCTAAAAGTATATTTAAATTTCCAGACATAAGGGACTTTTATGTAATCATTGTATTATTTATTCTAATTTAATTCTCTAGTGAACAGAAACAATCTTTTTAACTTTGTTCATCCTCCTGTTATAGCCCAGAATGTGGTCACATTTGTAAATGCCTTTGTGCACTTTAAATGGGTGCCATATTATATAGTGTGGGCAGTGTCTTAGGTAGGTCTTTCCAAATTTAAAAAAAAAAATTTTTTTTTAACATTTATTTATTTTTGAGACAGAGAGAGACACAGCATGAACGGGGGAGGGGCAGAGAGAGAGGGAGACACAGAATCGGAAGCAGGCTCCAGGCTCTGAGCCATCAGCCCAGAGCCCGACGCGGGGCTTGAACTTGCGGACCGCAAGATCGTGACCTGAACTGAAGTCGGAGGCTTAACCGACTGAGCCCCCCAGGCGCCCCTCCAAATTTTTAATCACACAATTTAAGTTTACTGTATTCTTACTAGTTTATTTTTTATCTTCCTCTTCAATAAGTTATTTTTGTTTTTTATTTTTTTAAACATGCTAATGGATGTCTACAAATCCAACACTGTTACTTCTGCGTAATAAATTGAAATTTTAATCACTCTAATATGTTCCTTTTTGGTTTTAATAATGCTTTATGCCTTAGAGACAAATTTTTCAAATATCAACATTGCCATAACTATGATGGCTTGGTGTGCTTTTTATTTTCATTAGGTTTACTTGTTTATTTTTATTTTTATTTTTTTTTAATTTTTTTTTCAACGTTTATTTATTTTTGGGACAGAGAGAGACAGAGCATGAAGGGGGGAGGGGCAGAGAGAGAGGGAGTCACAGAATCGGAAGCAGGCTCCAGGCTCTGAGCCATCAGCCCAGAGCCTGACGCGGGGCTCGAACTCACGGACCGCGAGATCGTGACCTGGCTGAAGTCCGACGCTTAACCGACTGCGCCACCCAGGCGCCCCTACTTGTTTATTTTTAGGTGTTTGTATTATATATTTTCTTCTATCTTTTTTACTTGTCAATTTTTCTAAATTCTTTCATTTTAGGTTGTCTTTTATAAGCAGCACATGATTAGGTTATTTTTTCCCAGTCTCACATCCTTGACTTTGAGCACTTACCATATTAACATACTTCACTTACTGAGATATGTTAATTTAGTCGACTTACTATTTGCTACTGTGCCTACTTTTCTTATTATGTTCTGTTTCCTTTCATACTTGACTTTTTTTTAAATTTTTTATTACACCATTTTCCATGTATTTTCTTGGTAGTTATTCATTCTTTTACTATTCTTTCAGACGTTTCAAATAGGCATCCTTGACCTGGAGGAGTCTAATCTGAATTATAACCTTACATTTTTTTGGAGAGAAAAAGGACCTCAGAATGCTTATATGTCATTTGACTCATGACTTGATGTTATTATTGTGTATTTTAATACTATATATGTTTTACACCCCACAGGGTATTTTTACTATCATTTTACCAGGTGGTATTTGTGTCCAGAGTCCCCAGGATCATCCCTACATATGAGGATTCGCTAAAAGTACTCATGGGACTCAACATATAGCTGTGCTCACAGCAAAGATTTCTTGTCTCTGTAGAAAGTACATGGAGCAGGATTGTAATGTAAAGAAGTGGGCAGGGTCTAAAGGAATTCACACTTAGATCTCCTGGGGCTCTTCTCCCTCCCAAAGAGGTTGCATAGAGTGTACTTTTTCCTCAACAATGAAAATGCAGCAACATGTGTACATTGTTTCTATTCATGGAAACTCACTAGAGACTCAGTGACCAAAGCCCATAACCGGGTTGTTTGACTGGTTTATTACAGGCTGGTCACATAGGCACTTTCTGCCAAGCTTGTGCCAAAATTCCAATCTCTCATGAGGAAGTGAGATATTCAGCATAAATCGTGTTATTTGTATAAACATCCCAGGAATAGTGAACTGTTACAATTTCAGAAAGTTTTCTATAAGTGTAAGGAACTGTTTACCAGCCAAGTTCCCAGAGGCCAGCCAAAGGCCAGTCTTGCAAGCAGACTTCTCTAAGGATAGTAGTGACAGGCCTGCTATGATAACATTTTCCTGCAGAGTATTATTTTAAATGTATCCATATATTTAGTTTTTTACGGCTCCTCAGTCCTTCCTACATTTCTTAGTTTCTATAGGTGATCATTTTTCTTTCAGCCTAAATTACAGACCTATTTTTAAATGTGTCCCTTATTTGTCTAAAAAAATATGGCTATGTTTCATCTTGAAGGATATTTTTGATGTGTATAGAATTCTAGGTTTATAGTTATTTTCACTTATTCCATTAACATTTCATTGTCTACTGGTTTCTATTTTTTTCTTTTGACTGTTGACTAACTGCTAATCTTATCACTGCCCCTTACCTGTTAAGAATTCTTTTCTTTGTCTTTGGTTTTCACCAGTTTTACTATGATAGGTTAGGTGTGATTTTCTTTTTATTGAGTCCATTTAGGGTTCATTTATAGTCTGATGTCTCTCACCCTTTGTCAAAATTCCTCATCTCTGTTCTTTTGCATACTGTTTCTGCCCCTTCTTTTGCTCTCTCCTTTTGAGATTCCTAATAGAAATGTTAATTTTTCTCACCACTCTTTTATATATTTCCCATCCTTTTATCTCTCTGAATATTTTGTTTTGATGGATATTATAATTTACTAATCAATCCTTCAGCTTCATCTAGTCTGCTGTTAAACTCATCCATCACAGTCTTCATGTGGTTATTTTTCAGTCTAAATTTCCCATTTGTAATAAAATAAAATAAAATAAAATAATAAAATAAAATAAAATAAAATAAAATTTCCCATTTGTTTCTTTTTTACATTTCCCATGCCTCTACCTAGAATCTGAATCTTGTCTTTCCTTTCCCTAAAAATTATCATACAACATTTTTTCCTAAGTTTATGCTTGATATTTTCATTATCTGAAAGTTCTAGAAGTCTGTCTCTTTGGTTTTCTATCTTGTTCTCCTGTATTCTCATATGTCTGTTTTTGTTTGTTTCTTTGAGTGCCAGATATTTTATGTGGAAAATTAAAGACATAATTTGCAACCTAAGATAACATTATCCCTCTGCTGAGAATACTTTCTTTTGATTTTTGGAGTTTGCTGGGAATATTAGGAAGCCTATATAACCTTGATATAATCAGAAATTATGATTATACAATGCTTGGTTTACACACTTAGGAGAAACAGTTCTTTTTCTACTATAAGCTTATTCCTAGAGTATAGACTTTGGAGTCCAAAAGCCTGCCTTGGCAAGTTCTAACTACCAACTTTTGTTCTCCTAGCACAGTGAATCTGTCAAAATCTTTGCAAGTAATCTTAGCCTCTCAATTGCCTCTTCCAGAATCTGGACACACAAGGGGAAAAGCCTCTCTAAGCCAAGCTTATCATTATGGGTTTCACTTTTCTCTTGGAGTTTGGCCCTATAATTATTTACATGCTAGCTCTCTGATGCCTTCAAGCAAATGTTTGTGTAGGGTTTTGGGATTTGCTAATTCTTCTCAGTAAAAGATTACTCTCATTTATCCAGTCCCTCATGTATGTTTGTTGGGAAATGTGGGGGGGGGGTGCGTGTGTGTGCACACAGCACATGTGTGAAATTTAAAATTTTTCTTCATATTAAGCTAGTTATTGAGAGGTTTAGTTTCAATTGTCAATATTCTATACTGATAATTTAATCATTTTAGAGCATAATGGCCTCACAAACTGTGCAGAATGGTAATTATAAATATTTTAAACAGAAGTGGATTAATGCTACAAATGAATACGCAATTATAAAATATGTGAGTGAATATATATCCTTCTCAGAAATGAGTTTTGACACAAGCAATAGCTAAAGCTAGAAAGGGGACCAGCACACCAGTCCTGTCATTATAAGTTAAGTCAGAGAGACTGCAGTAAAATCTGAGATGAATCAAGATCTAAGATGGAAGGGAGATGAGTCAGTCCTGGCAGAAAGTCAGAAATCAGAGTAGAAAACAAAATGTAGACTCCATAGTAACAATCGAAGTTCCCAGAGCCAACAATGAGGGGACCAAGATGATGTTATATTCGTTTCACTCTGATTACATATCTACATCTTATTTTCTCTAAAAATCTCTTAAGCTTTTTTGTAGAGTACATAGAATATTGCACATACTACACGGTAAAAATTGAACACACACATCTCACGTGTATAATTAATGAATACAGGCAGCATAATAAAGAACTCCACAGGCTTCTAACTGTAAGAATAGTCCTTGGCAGGGAACAGAAAGAGGGGAGGGTGGGAGCTTAGAATAGAAGGGGGGAATCTGAGATAAGAAAAAAGCCAGAATACCTGTGGCTAGATCTCATGGAAAAAAGCTAAAGAAAAATTCCCAAAGTCTAGGAAAGGCTGCTAAAAATTTCCTTCAAGAAAAAGTAATTATTTTTACTCATATAATATGTTATGGAAGAAAATACTCTTTAATCTGTTCAGTTATATACATTTTCCACTGAAAAGTTTAAGCGTTTTTTATAAGTTAATAAACTTATATAAATATATTTATTTTGAGAGAGAGAATACATGCACAGTGGGAGAGGGGCAGAGAGGGAGAGAGAGAGAGTCCCAAGCAGGCTTCGCACTATGAGTGCAGAGCCTGACACAGGGCTCAAACTCATGAACTGCAAGATCATGACCTGAGCTGAAACTAAGAGCAGTAAAAAGTTTTATAGTGTGAACCTTAAGAATTGAAATTAATTATGCTAAATTGAAATATTATGTCGCTTCTTTGATACAAACTTATCACCCAAGAATTACCCTGAAAGCATTGTAAGGCTCTAATTTGGAAGCTCTTACAGGTTAGCAAAGAAAAGTACAGACCGATAGCATGATGCAAACTCTGTAAGGGCCTCAGAAGGAAGAACACTAAGATGCACAAGGAAAATGCGTGAAGAGCCAGGAAGTACTTAACATGCATCATGTGATACATGACAGAGCTGAGGACAGAAATGTGGATCACACCTGATCCACTCCCCTGACGGCACTGACTAGAAGGGAAAGACATGTGGGCAAATAAGCACACTAAGATGTCACAGGCACTCCCATAAAGCACGCATGCATAAAGCTGAGGTCCAAAATGGTAAGGGGATGGGAAATGACAAGATGAGTAGATAAAGAAGATGACATTGGGGCTGAGGTCTGAAAGATCAAGTGTTAAGGTTAAGTTAAGAGCTAAAGGCTAAGAGCTTCCAGGCTAAAGAGCTATCTGGAGTGGATATATAATGCCACGATCTCTGAGGGAAACAAGTGGGTATCCGTGGTTAAACCACAGGTATGAGAGTGAATGGCAAATGTCACAGACCTTCCTGAGACCTTAAAAGAACTGTAAAAGGAGACAGAAACTTTTTGTTTTGTTTGTTTACAAGAGTAAGACTTTAAAATGCAAATTAATTCATTACTTAATTTAGGAAACATTTTAGAAATAGATCTCAAGCATTTGCGTAGGACATAAAGAAGCAGAAGACTCAAAATCAGAGACTGTACATTTTTCCTTCTAGAAACAAATGAAGAAAAGAAAGGGAATTCTTTCCTCATCCTAAAATATGGTAACTGTGAAATTCACACAAATCACTTTGAGGAATATAGTGAAATTTGAACCAAGCTTCCCTTCCAGGAAGAACGTCGTGGGACATGAGCAAAAATTCTGCTGAGAGAGGGTAGTGAAATGACAAAGGTAACAGTAAATTCTGGGAAAACAAAACAAAACAAAACAAAACAAATAAAAACAAATGCAGTGTATTACTAATCTGGTGCTATATAAGGAATTGTCCCAGTTTTCCTAGTTTGAAAACAATGGACATTTATAATCTCACAACTTTGGTGGATCAAGAATTTGTGAGTAGTTTAGCTAAGTGGTTCTGGCTTGTGTCTCTCAAGAGACTGCAGTGAAGACATCAGCTGAGGCTGCTGCATTTGAAGGCCTGACCACACTGGAAGATGTCCTTCCCAGACGGCTCTCTCACATGGTTGTAGGCAGACGGCCTCAGTTCCTCGCTGCTAGGACAGAAGGCTTGTCACTTGCTACGAGGACCTCTCCGAAGCCTGCTTCAACATCCTAACGTGGCAGCTGGCTTATCCCTGAGTAAGTGACCCAAGATGAGAGAAAGACAAAAGCCACCATGTCTTTAGTGACCTAAACACAGAAATCACACACTATCATTTCTGCCTCATTCTACTTATCAGAAACAAGTCACTAAATCCAGCTCATTCTCAAAGGGAGCAGAATTAGGCTCCAACTTTCAAAAGAAGTATCAACGAATTTGTGGACATATTTTAAATCATCACATATAGCCTCCGCTGTGTTGATAGAAGAGTTCAGGGTGTCTGGAGTTCATGGAAAAGACAGAAAGTGCTCATGTTAGAGCTACTATGAAATCAACTGTTGGTTAGGAGCTCAAGGTAACAAGCATTTGGAAGAGGAATCTCATAACCCTACCAATGCCATTTTCTTTCAGACATAGTTTCATAATAATAACAGAAGCCTGTCACAGTAAGGAGTCTAAGAGGACAATCAGTCTGAAGGCTTCTGGACAGTACATGGAGGAAGAGAGGAAGAGAAACAGCAAACAGTAACAGTAGAATCCAGATAGTGCCAAAGGAGATAAGAACCAAGGATCACATTATTTTCTGGGAAACAGAAGCTTGGGGAGTGGGCAAGGAGAGGACGTGGAATATAAAATCTATGCAAAGATTCTGACACAAATAAAGGAGGAAAACATAAAGTATTTTTTTCATATGCAAATGAAAAAAAAGTGCAGACAGGACCACAGGCTGAAAGCTGTAAGCAATCAACTGTGCATCTGCAAAGGGTGACATGGAAAGTTATATGCAAATTCAAGACATTTAGAACTTTGAGTTGGTGGCTTCCAGTTGAGCTTTCCCATAGAAGGCAAGGACAGGAGAATTCTGCTTCCTGCTGTGTTTCTGCGAGACTCCAGCCTGGCTATGTATCTTTATGGCAGTGGTTTGTGGCAGAAGGGGCCCCTTTCCACCGAGCCCGCTCTCAGCAGGCTCCAGTAAGACATCTCTTCCCCTCCCCCCTCCAACACTCCCCATCCCCCGACATGGGCACCCAGCGTAAGGTCTTCCTCATGCTGCTAAGCCCCCAGTGACTTAGCAACCCCTAGCGTACCTTGAATTTGGCACACACCTTTGGAAACTGAGAATTCTCCTCAAAAGTCCTGACACTTAGTGCTGTTACCTGCTGGGAACCTGACCGATACAGCAAGTACTTTCTCCCAATTCGCTTATTTTAAGTAGTTTTAGTTCTTTCTGTTTCTTTTACATTTCCCTGCCTATTTTTAGCTTCTGGCTTTGCCTACATTATTATTGAATGAGAAAATTCAGAACATATCTCCTTACTTCTTCATTGATATTTTTACATTATCAGTTTTTCTTCTGAATAAAGGTGGCCTCAATTATTGAATTATTGGCATTTAAATAACCTTATTTAATACCGCTTCAGTTATATTCAGTTCTATTCTCTTAGAACTGTTTTAGGCACTGAAAGTGATGTGGCAACTAGAAAACATGAGAACCATAATGGATATAGTATAAAAATAGGTTTTCAAATGTATTGCCACTTATAAGCATACTCTTAAAGAAAATAGCCACACTACTCAAAATATTAGTAATGGAAAAAGTCACTACATTCTCATTTTGTAGCCACCAAATTGGCATCACACATTTTCTATTTCATCAAAACTAAAAAAAAAACTTTTTAAGGAATGACCAATTAACATATAGAGAGGAACAAAAAAGCTGCAGGCTATTGAATTAACCATCATACAGCTAGTCAACAGAACTTTTCTGCCAGTGAGTATAGTTTTAACATGTATATAAAATGTGCTCTCCTAGGGAAAAAAATTCTAAGCTAGCTAAAGTGTATTTTCTTATATAGGTCTGTTATTCTCCACATCCCTATTATCCAGTTGCAAATAGCTCTTTTAAAAGTGCGTTTTCAATGTGCTCTATCTTTAAACGGGCGGTGTTAAGACTTCTGAAAGTGTCAATTAGCAGTAAGCTTCAAATTCATGGAACAAACAGAATCTGACTCATGTGGGGTTTATATTTCATGTATTTCAATGAATGTGATTACAGTTAGAAACATATATTTCATACTATAATTTAAGGTAATTTTTTCCAAGAAAGGAAGAAAATAAAATGGGTGTTTTTGTTTTTTTTTTTTAGTTTTTGGATGTGAATAGTCACCCACAATTTCAGTGCAGTAAAATAGTTGGAGGATGAAGGGCTATAGGGTTTGAGACAGAACCAGAATATTCATAGGAAGTAAAACTTCAGAAATTATGGTCAAAAACTGCCTAAATCATCTAATGTTATAGACTGCAGTACATGGAGCTACTATTCCTCAGTCCTCTTTCTTTTCTGCATGGACTTTAGACCACCATCTTTCTCAAAGTAGGCTGGCGGCAAAGATTTTGGAGAACTCTCTAGCAAAACAAATTCCACAGCTTCATGCCAGAGTTTTGGTGCCAGTAGCCCACGATGATGTGCCTAGAAATCTGTATTTTTAAACTGCACCTAGGTAAGTCCAAGGTCCAATTAGGCTTGGCGATAACTGCTGTAGTCAGTATTAGGATTAGAATGTGGCCAGTGCCCAAGTTATGATTTAATGTGATACTGGGCAAATTACCTAAACTTCACAATTCAGATAATTTATGTATGTATTGGGGGAAACTCTTTTACATTCCTGGCAAATCAGAGGCAAAAATAAAATTAATGCTTACTGCATAGTAGTAGGCATGTACACAGGACATTCTTCCTCTTGATACAGCTTCTCTATGGCTTTCTAGTATTTTTGCTCTGATTTCTGATAAACTGTTTTCTGATGGCATATCCATTCTTAACTTCTTGATTAAAGAGACTTTTAATATCAAGGTTTGAATAATTGATTCCTTGCTGGCCATATTGTTGATCCACAGACCCAAACTCCAGGAAACTATCTTTGTCTCCTATATTTCCATTAATGTGTCACCTGATTATGACACTTGCCATTGCCTGAGCCATCACTCTGGTTTACTTCCACCTCCTAGACTGTCAGAATTACAAAGTATGTTAGAACTAAATAATATCTTATTTTTATACCTTGGAAACTAAAGCCCAGACAGTTTAAGCGATTCCTGTGATGTCACATAGCTCATTAAAGACTAGAAGTCAAACCTCCATATTTCCTATTTGCATTCTTGAGCTACTTAGCTCCAAATGAGTCCCAGAAAACAAAATCACAAATTAGAATTTAGCTTTGACTGTATTCAAAATGCATACATATTTTGAATGTTTCTTACATCATATTTACCAATTTTAAATTTCTGCACTTAAAAAAGAATAGGATAAATATTTAGACATGAATATAGCATATTGTTGCAGCAGTTTTTGAAACAACTTTCATCAGTTTCCTGCTTTTATCTACTTTGTAAGGATGACAAACTAGGTAGCAGGAAGTAGTGACAAAGTGGAGAAAGATACAAGTAGAGGCAGAGGTACATACATGCATGCGTGTGCACACACACACACACACACTAAAATTTTGAGGAAAGACAAATTTCCATCTTTATTAGAATATTTACTTTCTCATTTGAGTTCATTTCAACTTAATCTTGCCACATTTATCTATGAAGGAGGTTATGTGTAACCAAGTCTAACTTCCATCTTGACTACTGTTCAAAAATATAAAGTGATTTATTTTAATGTGTTTTTCTAATATATAATTAGGAAACTATTCTGATGCAGTTACTAGAAAACATTATCAATATACAATTTTACATGTCCAAATATTTGAGAAGAAAGAATATCAAGTCTTTATTGAATATACAGCTATCTTACAGCTATCTTCGGAGTTCTTAAAAGGCATTTTATATAGTGGTGAGTCATTAAATGTGTTTTTGAATGAAAATAGTGAATGGCTCTAAAGATACTCACTTCATTACTTCTTAGCATGTATGATTCCAGGAAATAACCTAGAAAAATTCTCATGATGGCAGCCATCTTCCCTGAATTGTTCTAATGATGAGACAAGAAGTAATCTACACTTAGTAAGCTGCATGAATACAATGTGTAATAATAAAGTACTTTAAGAGTAGCTATCTTAAACCTCGCCCAGGTAAATGTGTTTGTACCACTGTTTTCTAACTGAGCCAACAAACAAGAATCTGTCTCTGAATTTGCCTCATCATTAGACAACTCTTGCTAGCTCTACCTTGCAAACTAGGGACTAAGGTGTGTATCCTTGGACCTTACTTGAATAAAGTTCGGCCCACCTCTTGATAGTTAACCTGGTTTGCAGGCACCCACTTTCTTCCCAGAACATCAGAAATTATAGCAGAATTTAAGAAATAATGGAGTCCATTGTTCCTCAACTTCTCGCATGACTGCCAGCCAGAATGTCTCGATTAAGTGAAGTTTCACAGACTTACTTCAATTTTTACCAATATACCTTTGTGACTCCAAATTTTTAATAACAACTGTAGTAAAACAAAGAATTGGGAGTGACTGTAGGTCCTCAGACTGACAAATGGATCAGAAAAACAAGCATACCATAAGGATTGAAATAAGTTGAATCTTTAAACCTGGTGCTGTACAATATTGAGAAGTAAAATTTCTGTTCTGTTGGTGTAAGGTTATGAAGAATTTCTCACAGACATAACTTCTTGGGGGAATTGTCCTTTAATTCAAGATTATTATATTCTACTTTATAGTGTAAAGCATACATTTTTACACATAAAATTTTCATAATTATTTTGTTAGTTGGCAAGAAAAAAGTGTACAATAAAAGAAAACCTAAAAGAATGCTGGACATTCTCTATTAGTGGTGAGATCCCTTTCTTCTCCCCATTTCTCTGCCAGCAGACAAAACAGAAAAGCCTCTAAATTTTTTTCTGTATTTGAGACAATTCAAGGAATTTACAGAGAGTTAAAATCAAAATGTTTCTATCCAAGTATAGAAAAAAGGCATTAGTTATGTTTGTATATTGATCATTAATTAAAAGTTGACATTAACTCTGTATATGAAATAAACTGACTTAAGATCACCATCACTATTTTATAAAATAGTTTCTTGTGAGCAGTGCAAAGAACAGAAGCATTAGAAATAAAGCTAAGTACAATGAGAAATTGAGATATTTTATACAGACTTAAATATTAGACAAGGGAGGTAAGATAGAGAAGAATCAATTAGAAAAACAAAAGTAACTACTAAGGCAATTAGTGTGTTTTTTTATTAGGTTATTGGCTTTATGTATAATAGAATCTAATTAGAGAGTTATATACTTTTCTAATTAACACTTTATATGGCTAAGAGACTTAATTCTCTCTAAATGTCAATTCCAGAGGGATCAAGAATTCTGAATGCCAAGCTTATCAGTGCATGTATCCCTCCTAATGGTCAATCAAACCACACCCACAATGGAAGCAAAACAATTTCAGAACTGTGACTGGTGAGTTTGGAAATCACAGATGATGTCTCTAAGCTTTAAAAAGTAACTTAGAGAAAACTCATCCATTATAGGAATTTCAAACACTTTAAAGTTGGAGATTACTGGGCTCAAATTCAAGCTCTAACATTTACTGACTAAATGCTGGAGCCTGGGGAACTGCTTCAAACCATATATTCTCAAATATCAAGTGGAAATTATAGTAAGATACTTATGACATAGGTGAGTGGATTAAATAACATGATCCTGAGTTTTCCATTAAAAGCTATACATTTTAAATGTTTTCTGATTATGATAGTAATGCTCACCATACAAAATGTAGAGATGAAAATTTTTAAATGCATAAATAAACTCAGTAAGTAACCACTGTTAACTTTCTATTTGTCAAGATGGATACAGAGAGACCTAATTTTAATTTTATTTATGATGATTTTTATACTTCAGAAGGTTTTCAAATACATAGTTTAATATATCAATATATGCTTTGTGCATTTTGTCTTTTATTATTTTCCTCTGAAGGGACTTAATCATCCTATTTACATACATTCACTTAAGGTCTTACTTTATTCTTTCATTATTTTGTTACATTTAAACCTTTACTCCTTCTAGATTCTTGAACATGAATTCTAATCAGGAGATATACAGATTGTGCCTTTGTTATCAAAATATCAGAAAGGAGGGGTGAAAAAAACATATATATATATATTAAAAGGCTCTTTATAGGTGCTAATAAAAATAATGTTTGGAAATATTGATGGACAAATCATTTTAGGGTATAATATGAGATGTAAAAATTCTAGTTTTTCATAAATGTTTAGCCTACTGGCCTAATTCCAATTACTATACAAAATATCTTTCCCTACAAATTTAAAATGACTCTTTTATGTCCCAAAGTTTAACTATGTTTTGGTCTGTTGCTCAACTTTCTTTGTATTCTGCCTCAGTTTCACTTGTATTAATTTTTAACAGAGTTTACAGTGTATATTTTATGTTATAAAAATTCATGGATATACCTTACATTAAAGAAGAAATAAAATATTGTATATGACTTGCTAGGTAAAATTGATTTTAACATAAGCACTGGTGACATTTCTGGTTTATGCTAATCTTTAACAAACCTACACAATGTTCAAGAGAAAATATTTGGAAAATTCTGAGAAATAATGCATCTTTGTACTGCAGTAAAATACCACAGCTGCATTCCATCACTCAATAATACCTCTAATTTATTCCTAGCAATATGACATATGACTCAGGACTTCATATATATGTGTATATATACATATATATATATATATATATATATATATATATATATATATATCAATCTTGCTAGGCGACTAGCTACACACCACCAAGGATCAGATCTTGATATTTCAAGTAGTTCCAAAATTGTAATGTATGTTTTTGTCCTCCGTGAAATATAATTTTATCTCAGTTTTTATAGATTTCTTAAGCCAAGATTAGTACAGGAGCCTCTGAAGAGATGAATAACTCAACATTACTTCAATAGTTTGAGTTCTGGAGATCTCATGGGAAAGGTTACATAAGACAGCTACAAGGAATGTCTCCTACATTCAAAGCAACTGCTGATCTGTTGATGCATTGCTTAAGTTTGTTCAGCTTCTCAAACTTCAATGAGCAGAGGAATCCTGTGGGAAAATTTGTTAAAATACAGATTCTGGGGTGCCTGGGTGGCTCAGTCAGTTAAGTACCCCACTCCTGATTTTGGCTCAGGTCATGGTCTCACGGTTTTGGGATACTGTCAGCACAGAGCCTCCTTGGGATTCTCTCTCCCCCACTCGCTCTGCTCCTCCCCCACTCACGTTCTCTCCCTCTCTCTCTCTCTCTCTCTCTCTCTCTCTCTCTCAAAATAAATAAACTTTAAAACAAATTTAATTAAAATAAAATAAAATGTAGATTATATGTGTTCAAATCTAAGTTCCAACAACTTAAAATAGACTATTATATACATAGGATGATATGTGTGAACCTAATGGTAACCACAAAGCAAAAACTTACAGTGAATACACACACACAAAATAAGAAAGGAATCTAAACATAACACTAAAGGAAATCATCAAACCACAGGAAAAGAAGAAAGGGACAGAAAGGAACTAGAGAAACAACCAGAAAATAATTGACAAAATAGCAATAAATATATACCTAATCAATGTTGACTTTAAAGGTAAATGGACTAAATTCTCCAATCAAAAGACACAGAATGACTAAATGGATTAAAAAAACAACATAAATCTATATACTTTCTACCCGAGACTTGCTTCAGGTATAAGGAAACACACAGACTGAAAGTGAAGGTATGGAAAAATATGTACCATGCAAATGGAGACAAAAAGAAAGCTGGTGTAGCTAAACTTGTATCATAAAAAATTAACTTTAAAACAAAAGCTGTAACAAAAGATGAAGAGGGATACTACATAATGATAAAAGAGTCAATCCAATAAAGATATAACATTTATAAATATATATGGACTAAACATAAAATCACCAAAATATATAAAGCAAGTATTAACATAAAAAAAGGGAAAAACTGACAGCAATACAATATAGTAGGGAATTTTAACATCCCACTTACTACATCATCCAGACGGAAAACCAATATGGAAACACTGGCTTTAAATGACACATCAGATCAGATGGACCATATATATACAAACATTCCATCCAAAAGCAGAATACACATTCTTCTCAAGTGCCATAGAACATTCTCCAGGAGAGGTCACATTTTGCACTATAAAACAAGTCTCAATAAATCCAAGATCAAAGTCACATCAAGCACTTTTTCTAACCACTATGGCATGAAATCAGGTACAAGAAGAAAACTGGAAAAACAAATACATGGACATTAAACAACATGTTACTGAACAACTATTGGGTCATAGAAGAAATCAAAGGATAAATTAAAAAAAAAAAAAAAACCCTACAGGGGCACCTGGGTGGTTCAGTTGGTTAAGCATTCACATTTGGCGCAGTTCGTGGATTTTAGCCCTGCGTTGGGCTCTGTGCTGATAGCTCAGAGCCTAGAGCCTGCTTCAGATTCAATGTTTCCCTCTCTCTCTCTCTGTCCCTCCCCTATGCTGTCTCTGTCTCTCAAAAAATGAATAAATGTTAAGAAAAAAAATTTTTTAAAAACCTACAGACAAATAACATACCAAAATCTATGCAATACAGCAAAAATGGTTTTAAGAGAAAAATTCAAAGCACTACAGGCCTATCTCAAATAAAAAACTTAACTTTACACCTAAATGAACTAAAAAGAGAAGAATATACAAAGCCCAAAGATAGTAGAAGGAAGGAAATAAAGAACACAGTGGAAATAAATGAAATAGAGACTAAAAAGACAATAGAAAAGATCAATGAAACTCAGAGATGATTTTTTGTAAAGATAAATAAAATTTACAAACTTTTAGCTGGACTCATCAAGGCAGCAAAGAGAGGGCTCAAATAAATAAAAACATATTAAAGAGAAGACATAACAGCACAGAAATACAAATAAATCATTGAAAGACTACTATGAATAATTTGCCAAAAAATCAGACAACCTAGAAGAAATGGATAAATTCCTAGAAATTTACCATCTAAGGCTGAATCATGAAGAAATAGAGAATCTGAATAGACCAATCATCAGTAAGGAGAATGAGTCAGTAATCAAAAACTTTGGTCCAGGACCAAAGGGCTTCACTGGTGAATTCTACCAAACATCCAAAGATTTAATAACTATCTTTCTCAAACTCTTCATAAAAAAAAAAAATGAAGAAGAAAAGCTTCCAAACACATTTTATGAGGCTAATATTACCCTGATACAAAAACCAGACAAAGACACTACAAAAAATATAATTATAGGCCAATATTCCTGGTGAAGACAGATGCAAAAATCCTCAACAAGATATGAGCAAACTGAATTCAACAATACATTTAAAGGTCATGGTCATACACCATGATCAATCAAGTGGAATTTATTGAAGGGATGCAAGGATGATGCAACATCCACAAATCAATCAGTGTGATGACCATATTAACAAAATAAAAGATAAAAATCATGTGATCATATCAAAAATGCAGAAAAAGCAACTGACAAAGTTCAATATCCATTTATGACAAGAACTCTCAACAAAGGGGGTACAGAGAGAACATACTTCAATATATTATGATTATATATGACAAACCCACAGATAACATCATATTCAGTAGTGAAATCTGAAAGCTTTTCCTCTAAGATCAGGAACAAGGTAACAATGCCCACAATCCCCATTTTTATTCAAAATAGTACTGGAAAGGCTTAGGAGAACGCTGGGCTCACCACGTCCTGCGGATTACTTAGATTCCACCTACACCTGCCTAAATAACCCAGAAAGCGGCCAGAAGACTAGCAGAATGGATTCTCTGGAGCCAAGCAGAGATGAGAGGCCCACCGAAGAGGGTAGGAAGGGTGGAGAGGCGGTGCACGCTCCACGGACTGGCATGAGGGAGCCGGGGCAGAGGGGCGGCCCGCAGGCCAAGCAGAGCCCCCGAGTCTGGCTTGCAAAAGCGGAGGGTCTGGACGGAGTATGTTCTGACAGCAAGCGGGACTTAACATCTGGAAGGTTATAAATTAACAGCTCTGCTCGGAGAGCGGGAGGGCTGGAGGAAAACGGGAGGGAGTTGCTGAGCCCCAGACGACAGAGCTCAACTTGGCGGGGAACAAAGGCGCTCGCCAGCACCGTCTCCCTCGCCCATCCCCCAGCCAAAATCCCAAAGGGAACCAGTTCCTGCCAGGGAACTTGCTTGCACCAAGCCAACACCCAACGCTGTCTTTTGCGGATCCATCCCTCCTGTGGCGGGTCTGACTCCCTCCCGGAGCCACAGGGCCCCTCCCAAAGCCATCACCGAAGGATAAGCGAGCTGAGCCTGCCCCTCCCACCCCTCTGCACCTTGCCTATCCACCCCAGCTAATACGCCAGATCTCCAGCACCACAAGCCTGGCAGTGTGCAAGTAGCCCAGACGGGCCATGCCACCCCACAGTGAATCACGCCCCTAGGAGAGGGGAAGAGAAGGCACACACCAGTCTGACTGTGGCCCCAGCGGTGGGCTGGGGCAGACATCAGGTCTGACTGCGGCCTGTCCACCAACGCAAAGCTATTCAAGACAGCACAGGGGAAGTGCCCCGCAGTTCCACACCACTCCAGGGACTATGCAAAATGACCAAACGGAAGAATTCCCCTCAGAAGAATCTCCAGGAAATAACAACAGCTACTGATCAAAAAGGATTTAAACAATATAACAGAAAGTGAATTTAGAATAATAGTCATAAAATTAATCGCTGGGCTTGAAAACAGTATAGACGACAACAGAGAATCTCTTGCTACAGAGATCAAGGGACTAAGGAACAGTCAGGAGGAGCTAAAAAATGCTACAAATGAACTGAAAAATAAAATGGAGATGACCACGGCTCGGATTGAAGAGGCAGAGGAGAGACTAGGTGAACTAGAAGATAAAATTATGGAAAAAGAGGAAGCTGAGAAAAAGAGAGATAAAAAAATCCAGGAGTATGAGGGGAAAATTAGAGAACTAAGTGATGCACTAAAGAGAAATAATCTACGCATAATTGGTATTCCAGAGGAGGGAGAGAGAGGGAAAGGTGCTGAAGGTGTACTTGAAGAAATAATAGCTGAGAACTTCCCGGATCTGGGGAAGGAAAAAGGCATTGAAATCCAAGAGGCACAGAGAACTCCCTTCAGATGTAACTTGAATCGATCTTCTGCACGACATATCATAGTGAAACTGGCAAAATACAAGGATAAAGAGAAAATTCTGAAAGCAGCTAGGGATAAACGTGCTCTAACATATAAAGGGAGACCTATAAGACTCGTGACCCATCTCTCTACTGAAACTTGGCAGGCCAGAAAGGAATGGCAGGAAATCTTCCATGTGATGAACAGAAAAAATATGCAGCCGAGAATCCTTTATCTAGCAAGTCTGTCATTTAGAATAGAAGGAGAGATAAAGGTCTTCCCAAACAAACAAAAACTGAAGGAATTTGTTACCACTAAACCAGCCCTACAAGAGATCCTAAGGGGGATCCTGTGAGACAAAGTACCAGAGACATCGCTACAAGCATAAAACCTACAGACATCACAATGATTCTAAACCCATATCTTTCTATAATAACACTGAACGTAAATGGACTAAATGCGCCAACCAAAAGACACAGGGTATCAGAATGGATACAAAAACAAGACCCATCTATTTGCTGTCTACAAGAGACTCATTTTAGACCTGAGGACACCTTCAGATTGAAAGTGAGGGGATGGAAACTATTTATCATGCTACTGGAAATCAAAAGAGAGCTGCAGTAGCCATACTCATATCAGACAAACTAGACTTTAAATTAAAGGCTGTAACAAGAGATGAAGAAGGGCATTATATAATAATTACAGGGTCTATCCATCAGGAAGAGCTAACAATTATAAATGTCTATGCACCGAATACAAAAGCCTCCAAATATATAAAGCAATTACTCACAAACATAAGCAACCTTATTGATAAGAATGTGGTAATTGCAGGGGACTTTAACACCCCACTTACAGAAATGGATAGATCATCTAGACACACAGTCAATAAAGAAACAAGGGCCCTGAATGATACATTGGATCAGATGGACTTGACAGATATATTTAGAACTCTGCATCCCAAAGCAACAGAATATACTTTCTTCTCGAGTGCACATGGAACATTCTCCAAGATAGATCACATTCTGGGTCACAAAACAGCCCTTCATAAGTATACAAGAATTGAAATCATACCATGCATACTTTCATACCACAATGCTAGGAAGCTTGAAATCAACCACAGGAAAAAGTCTGGAAAACCTCCAAAAGCATGGAGGTTAAAGAACACCCTACTAAAGAATGAATGGGTCAACCAGGCAATTAGAGAAGAAATTTAAAAATATATGGAAACAAACGAAAATGAAAATACAACAATCCAAACGCTTTGGGATGCAGTGAAGGCAGTCCTGAGAGGAAAATACACTGCAATCCAGGCCTATCTCAAGAAACAAGAAAAATCCCAAATACAAAATCTAACAGCACACCTAAAGGAAATAGAAGCAGAACAGCAAAGACACCTCAAACCCAGCAGAAGAAGAGAAATAATAAAGATCAGGGCAGACCTACCCTATGACCCAGACCTACCCTATGACCCAGCAGTAGCACTGAGAGGAATTTACCCAAGGGTACAGGAGTACTGATGCATAGGGGCACTTGTACCCCAATGTTTATAGCAGCACTCTCAACAATAGCCAAATTGTGGAAAGAGCCTAAATGTCCATCAACTGATGAATGGATAAAGAAATTGTGGTTTTGGGGCACCTGGGTGGCGCAGTCGGTTGAGCGTCCGACTTCAGCCAGGTCACGATCTCGCAGTCCGTGAGTTCGAGCCCCGCATCAGGCTCTGGGCTGATGGCTCAGAGCCTGGAGCCTGTTTCTGATTCTGTGTCTCCCTCTCTCTCTGCCCCTCCCCCGTTCATGCTCTGTCTCTCTCTGTCCCAAAAATAAATAAACGTTGAAAAAAAAATTTAAAAAAAAAAAAAAAAGAAATTGTGGTTTATATAGACAATGGAGTACTACATGGCAATGAGAAAGAATGAAATATGGCCCTTTGTAGCAACGTGGATGGAACTGGAGAGTGTTATGCTAAGTGAAATAAGCCATACAGAGAAAGACAGATACCTTATGTTTTCACTCTTATGTGGATCCTGAGAAACTTAACAGAAACCCATGAGGGAGGGGAAGAAAAAAAAAAGAGGTTAGAGTGGGAGACAGCCAAAGCATAAGAGACTCTTAAAAACTGAGAATAAACTGAGGGCTGATGGGGGGGGTGGGAGGGAGGGGAGGGTGGGTGATGGGTATCGAGGAGGGCACCTTTTGGGATGAGCACTGGGTGTTGTATGGAAAGCAATTTGACAATAAATTTAAAAAAAAATTAAAAAAATAAAAATACTAAAACAACAACAACAACAACAACAACAAAATAGTATTGGAAGTCCTAGCCAGAGCAATTAGGAAAAAAAATAAATAAAAGGCATCCAAATTGGAAAGGAAGAAATAACACTGCTACTATTTGCAGATGACATGATGCTATATAGAAAAAGCCCTAAGACTCCACCAAAAAAAAATGAGAACTAAAAAATTAATTTAGGAAAGTTGCAGGATATAAAATTAATATACAAAAAAATTTGTTGTTTCTTCTCTACACTAATAACAAACTATCAGAAAGAGAAATCAAGAAAATAATCCAATTTATAACCACATCAAAAAGAATAAAATACTTAAGAATAAATTTAACCAAGTAGTTAAAACACCTGTACAATGAAAATTATAGACATTGAGAGAGGGATTGAAGATGACACAAATAAATGAGAAAATATTCCATTTGAATTCAAAAAATTAATATTGTTAAAAGGACCATACTAACCCAAAGCAATCTACAGATTTAATACAATCTCTATCAACATTCCAATGGCATTTTTCATAGAATTAGAACAAATACTTCTAAAATTTGTTTGGAACCACATAAGACCCCAATAGTCAAAACGACCCTGAGAAAGCAAAATAAAGCTGGAGGTAACATTCTCCCTGATTTCAAACTATACTAAACTGTATGATACTAGCATAAAAAAAGACACAAAGATCAATGGAATAGAACAAAGAGCCCTAAAATGAACCTATGTACATATATAGTCAATTAATTCATGACAAAGGAGGCAAGAATATACAATGTGGAAAGGATAATCTCAATAAATGGTGTTGGAAAGACTGGACAGTAACTTGCAAAAGAATGAAACTGGATCATGATCTTAACACTATATGTGAAAATCAACTCAAAATTGGTTAAACACTTGAATGCTAGATCTGAAACCATTAAACCCTAGAAGAAAACACAGGCAGTAAGCTCTTTGACATTGGTCTTAATGGTTTTTGGATCCAACTCCAAAAACAAGGGAAACAAAAGCAAAAATAAATGGGAATACATCAAACTAAAAAGCTTCTGCACAGTGACGGAAGCCATCAACAAAACAAAAAACCAACCTACTAAATGAAGGAAGATACTTGCAAACAATTCATCCAATAGGAGATTAATATCCAAAATATATACAGGAACTATACAAATCAATAACAAAAAAAAATAAAGTGATTAAAAATAGAGGATAGAGGGGCGCCTGGGTGGCGCAGTCGGTTAAGCATCCGACTTCAGCCAGGTCACGATCTTGCGGTCCGTGAGTTCGAGCCCCGTGTCGGGCTCTGGGCTGATGGCTCAGAGCCTGGAGCCTGTTTCCGATTCTGTGTCTCCCTCTCTCTCTGCCCCTCGCCCGTTCATGCTCTGTCTCTCTCTGTCCCAAAAATAAATAAACGTTGAAAAAAAAAAATAGAGAATAGAGATGGACATTTTTGCACTAGAGACATAAAGATGGCCAACAGGCACATGAAAAATTGTTCAACAACACTAATTATCAGGGAAATAAAAATCAAAACCACAATGGGATATCACCATATACCTATCAGAATGGCTATTATCAAAAAGACAAGTGTTGGTGAAGACATGGAAAAAAAGGAACCCTTGTGCACAGTTGGTAGGAATGTAAATTGGTACAGCCACTATGGGAAAGAGTATAAGGGCTCTCCCCCGCAAATTAAAAACAGAGCTATCATTTGATCCAGCAATTCCACTTCTGTTATCTATCTGAAGAAAACAAAAATACTAATTCAAAGAGATATATCAACCCTCTGTTCACTGGAGTATTATATACAATAGTCAAGATATAGCAACAACTTAAGTGTCCATCCATAAATGAATGGATAAAGACATGGTGTGTGTGTGTGTGTGTGTGTGTGTGTGTGTGTGTGTGTGTGAGAGAGAGAGAGAGAGAGAGAGAGAGAGATGCAATATTACTCAGCCATAAAAAAGAATAAAATCTTGCCACTTTCAACAACACGGATGGACATTGAGGGTATTATGTTAAGTGAAATACGGCAGACAGAAAAAGACAAATAACTCATGATTATACTGACTTGTGGAATCAACAAACAAACAAACAAAGTAAAACAAAACCCAGACTCATAAAGAGAACAGACCGGTGGTTGCAAAAGGAAAGAAGAATTGGGGTAGTGAAAAATGGATAAAGGGAATTAAGAAGCATAAGTTTCTAGTTATGAAATAGGGGTGCCTGGGTGGCTCAGTCAGTTGAGCATTCAACCTCGGCTCAGATCATGATCTCGCGGTCCGTGGGTTCGAGCCCATGTCAGGCTCTGTGCTAACAACTGGGAGTCTGGAGTCTGCTTCGGATTCTGTGTCTCCCTCTTTCTCTGCCCCTCCCCCACTCGCGTTCTGTCTCTCTGTGTCTCTCAAAAAGAAATAAACATTAAATTTTTTTTTAATTAAAACAAAATAAACAAGTCATGTGGATATAATGTACAGCGCAGGGCATATAGTCAATAACATCATGTTAACTTGTAAAGTGACAGATGGTAACTAGACTTATTTTGGTGACCAAGTCACAATGTATATATACACCTAAATCACTATGTTGTATACCTGAAACTATTATATTATATGTCAATTTATACCTCAATAAATTTTTAAAAATACAGATTCTGATTCAGCATTTTTGGATGAGGCCCAAGATTCTGAATTTGTAAAAAGCTGCCAGGGCATGGCAGGGCTGTTGGTCACAGATCACATATTGAGAAGCAAGAAGTTAGTTGGAAACTATCACCCCATTTTGAATGGGAGACCCAGAAATTCACTGAGGATAAAAAGCATTTAAACAAAAGATAAAAATATTTACTTTTAAAACACAGGACCACACACACACACACACACACACACACACACACAGCCTCCCTTACACATACCAGCTTGAACTATTCTGACTAAATAAAGAAATTCCCAAGGTTCCTTTAAATGACTTAAATTATGATAATTTGAACTTTAAGTCTGTGAGGGTGGCATAGTGTGCTTATGGTATAGGGCTGGCCCTGAGAAGGATCCTAACACAGCATCTAAAACAGAACAGTGAAGAAGGGGGTTAGTGGAGACAGTTCAAGAGGACAGTCTCAAATCTGGGCTCTCATACATCTGCTTCTCACTTCCCAATTACAGCTACATGTTTTGAACATTTATTTTGCTAGCTAAGAATTGGAAGAAAAATATTTCAACTGATTTTGTAATATATTCTCCCCAAAATGTTTATCTTGATGAATATTTACTTAATGTTCTAGTTGACTAGTTTGCAAAATTAAAAACCTCTTAAGTCCCTAACAAATTTATATTAAAATATAATAACGTCAGGGGCGCCTGAGTGGCTCAGTCGGTTGAGTGTCCAACTTTGGCTCAGGTCATGATCTCACCATCCATGAGTTAGAGCCCCGCATCAGGCTCTCTGCTGACAGCTCGGAGCCTGGAGCCTGCTTCAGATTCTGTGTCTCCTTCTCTCTCTGCCCTCCCCCTACTAGCTCGCTCTCTCTCTCTCTCTCTCTCTCTCTCTCTCTCAAAAATAAAATAAAAAAATTTAAAAGAAGTTTAAAATATAATAATGCCATAGGTATCTATGGTATGCTTTCCCTTTTAACAAAGCAAGGTTTTAGGTAAATATTTTATTTTGTCTCTCCTAGAATTAGTCTGCCTTTAACTATGTTTCTCAAAATGTATCTAAAGCTTACTTACATCATACACATTCTTGGTGCTTCCTGAACAGGCAGATATGTGACCCTACAGCCACAGAAATTTGCATTTTCAATAAGTGTTCCAAGTCATTCTTATTCACATACAAAGTTTAGGCCCAGTTTGCTAAGAAATTCAAAACTTGACATTACACATTTTTTTTTTTTTTGAGTAGAATACTCTCCCAAAGATATGGCCACATAGAACCTGTGAATGAAACACTATTTTGGGAAACAGTCTTTGTAGATGTAATTAAGCTAAAGATCTTGATGTGGGCCCATCTTGGATTACTGGGTGGACCTTATATTCAATAACAAATGTCCTTATAATAAAATGAGAAGACAAACACAAAGGAGAAAACGGTATGGAGAAAGAAGCAGAGAAAGGTGTGATGGATCTACCAGCCAATGAACACCAAGAATTGCCAACAGCTGTCCGTAGCTAGGAGAGAAGCATGGAAGAGGTTCACCCTTAGAACTTCCAGAAGGAACCACCCCTACTCACACCTTGATTTGGACTTCTGGCTTCTAGAACTGTGAGAGAATAAAGCTCTGTTGTTTTAAGCTACCCAAAGTATGGCGATCTGTTAGAGCAGTCTTTCAAAATATGTAGATATTCACCACTAATATAAGTAATAATCGGTGATATTTGTTTATTTCTATGCCAGGCCTGATGACTAGGACAAATAATAAAACCTGTAAGGAGATGTTAATTTAATCTTAACACAGTCTCTTCCACCTTAACATCTCCTGGATCTTGCAAGGATTCTTGTCAATACCACTGGCTCCCTGAACCACTTCCCTACTTATTTAGTGCCTCTTTCTCTGATGTAATAAGTTGAACAAATGTTATCTGATTCTGCTTAAGAACTTTATCTTCCCAGCCCAAGTATCTAAAGCAGAAGTGAGCCAGCCAACTTTCACACATAGGCATAGAGTTTAGAAGTCCTTTGCGAAGCTGTCTTCTATTCTCAGAAATACAAAACACTGTTGTAAGAAGTCTCTTCAATATCATATAGAATAACGTTTTTATTCCCAAGTTATATATTCCTGGAACTTTCCATTGTAGTTTTAGAAAATTAATTTGTATTATAATCTGGAAAGTTGCCTTTCAAAAAATTCAATGACACACATATGCTTTAAGTACACACCCATAGCAGGATTAACATCACAATTTAAACAAGAAAGTAAAATACATATAAAATCTAAGAATCATATTCTTGTCTAATTAAATAACCAATTGATGAAACTGTAATATTTAAATGTCTGTATCTCCAAAATGTTAGTGAAGTTACTACAAGGAATAAGACACAGTAAATCCAGGGAACATGGACTCTCAATTTAGAATAAATCCAAATGTATCACTTTCTAGCCATGAGAACATTGACATTTTATTCAATTTCCCTTACTCATTAATAAAAGTATAGGAATAGCTGCCATTAATTGAGCATGTACTGTTTTAAACATAATGTTATTTCAATTAATTAGTCTTCATATCATCTCTATGAGTGAGGTTTTATATAATTTGCATTTTTACAATTGAGAAAATTAAGAACCAGAAAGGCTCAGTAAATTTCCCAAGGACACACAGCCAGTTAGTAGTTAATTACAAAATTAAAACTCGAGTTGATCTGAATTCAAAGCTTCCAGTTTTAAGCGGTACACTATGCTTCCTTTCTTTACTGTTACCAGATTAAAGTCAGGTGGTTAATTGTGGTTTACATTTATAAAAATCTATCTCTGACCTATCAGCCAAATTAGTTGTTCACACTCTAAAAAAGGGTTCCAAGAGCAATTTTAATATCATCGTTCCCTGATGATTTCAGCCCTTACAGGGTAAATACCATTAGTTTTCAGAAAATTAACATTGTGAAATATCTGCGGGAGGGTCTTTTGGAAAGGTTTTCCTCCCTGATAAAGAAGTGCTCAGGAAGAAACTGTCCGTCTTGCCTTATGAGTGGGAGGGAGTAAGAGAATGAAGCAGTAAGAGAATGCTGCAACAGCCCCACTGTGACCATGTTGGGGCCAGAGGCAGAAAGCCCATGTGCTCAGAAGACAGGGAGACGGGCACCTGAGTGACTCTTGTCAGTTGAGCTTCTGACCCTGGATTTCAGCTCAGGTCATAATCCCAGGGTCCTGGGATCTCTGTCCCTTCCCCCACCACACACACTTTTTCTCTCTCTCACTAAAAAAAAAAAAAAAAAAAAAAAAAAAAAGAAGGAGAAAAGCAGTGACTTCTCTGATACTCTGATAACTCTGGCACCATTTAACTATACTCCTGTAATAATGGAATAAGGTATCTCTACTGTTTAGGCCACTAACAATTAGTTGGTTAACAGCTCTGTTACCACCTGAACCCCAAAGCACGTTCTATCATAAAAGCAACAATTCAAACTTTCTCTAACAACTGCATATTATTTAAGAAGAATAAACTCCAATTTTTCATTAAAATATAAATACTTAAAAATCAAAACCATGACCTAGAAAAAAATCAGCACTTAGTTTACTCCCTTTCAGTATTTCATTTAATTAAAAAAGTGAATATTTTAATTTATTTACATTATAGTATAATTTGAAGGCAACGTATTGGGAAGACCAATAAATCACTTAAAGACTAAACAAAAAGCAGTATTATGCTTGATCATTTTAGAATGCAAAATCATGTATCTGATATCTGGAAAGAAATTTAAATATATAATTAATCTCCATTTACACCTATATCTCAGGGATACCTATAAGCAAACTTGCTATTCCATTAAAATGGCAGAGATTAAGAAACAGTCAGCAGATGATTTATTCTGCCACATGCTATTCTGAGTTACGAGCTCCTGAGATTGCTCCGCAAATACACTGAAACTCACTCATGTCTTCCAATTATTTTCTTAGACCACTAAATCTTTATCTACATTATTCATATCTATCTATATCCCAGGGATACTACTTGAAATTGTAGAAAGTATCAGCCTCCTAAAGAATATAGTACTAACCTTCTATACAGAATTAAGGTGATCAGGCTGTTTGTGCCCCGATGTAACCAGACCCTGCCGGTGTTGTCCCAAAGGCTGAACTCATCATTATGTTAACACATTTGTTACCTCTACATGACATACCAGTGGGTCAAGATCCACCAGTTAAGGAGTCTGGTATAGGTCATACCTGACATTTAATTAATACAATATATTGTGGCTTAACGATGGAAACTTCTCCTAAGAATAAAATTCACTGCTAAGATAATGGTAGACAGGAGTGGGAGTCCGGGAGGGAGGGGAGCAGAGAATTCGCTCAAAGGTAGAAATCACCACAGCAAGACCCTTGATATAAGAACAGTCTTAATTGTCAACAAATACGTTCAAGCGAGCCATTGGGTATGGTCATCTACATGCTTTTTAAATCCACCCTTTTGGAACTCTTTCCAGATTCCTTGACGGCATGGTGCCAATAATAAGGCAATTTTGTGGAAACCCCAAAGAGTAGTTGGCTGAGGTTGGGGGTCGGGAGGCTGTGGAGAACCAGAGGCAAAAACGCTCATTTCCAACTCTAGTTGCAAAGGCGTTAAACATTAGTCATGATGAGAGAATCCAGCTGAAACTCTAATGAGGGCCAGAGTAGGCAAGCAGCAATGCTGAGGAGGGAATTGGTCAGAGGGAAGGGAATAGACAACCTGCTGAAGGCAAAGAGGCAAAGATGGTTGCTGGTATTGCCAACAGAAATAGGGATTACAAGGTTCGGTGCTCCTCTGTTGACATATGTGTCAGAAAGGGTGTGTCTATACATATACTCATTATTATGTCAATTTCTTAGAAGTATTTAAGTGTCCCCCACAAAATGTATGGAAATTAAGTTGTTCCATTTGTAAGTTAGAGTACTGTTTCAACTTCTGTGAAGGTGTTATCAGTTTCATTTAATTAAATACACAATCTTGATTTACACATTATCAACACTGAAAGATCTCTGAGATATGGAATATCCGCCAGCATCAAAAAAACTTAAGGAAATCTAAAATCATTTCATTAGTGTTTTTGCTAACATGCTATTTCAAAGAACAGCAAAGCATAATTGATGACATTATTTTTTCCTTGTTTAGACATCAGTTAGCAGGCAATCTCTATCTGTGCACGTGCATCTCTTTGTGTATGTTAGTCTGTACATCCCGTGACTAACAGGTTGATTTACAGTTTCCTAAAAACAGAAATCACATAAACTTGCAAGTTACTCAAAATAGTTGTAATTTTTAGCCAGGAGTAAAATTAGAAACAAGGATTTGATAAAACTTGATACCTAAATTATTGTTAGCTATTACTATCTTGTGGCAATAAACATTAAATCTAAACATAATTCATTAAATAAATAATATTTTAAGATAAAAGGGTAACATAGGATATTACTTTAAATGGAGAAACATCTTTTCCTCTATGATGAAGAATAATATATGTGTCCTAGAAAATTTTTCTAGTCTGTGCCCTTCATTTTATTTTTTTAATGTTTATTTATTTTTGAGAGAGAGAGAGAGAGAGAGAGAGAGAGAGGGTGCAAGCAGGGGAGGAACAGAGAAAGAGGGAGACACAGAATCTGAAGCAGACTCCAGGCCCCGAGCTATCAGCACAGAGTCCAATGCGGTACTTGAACTCATGAGCCATGAGATCTGACCTGAACCGAAGTCGGATGCTCAACCAACTGAGCCACCCAGGCACCCCTGTGTCCTTCATTTTAAAATAAGAAATTTAAGACACAAGTTTGAGTCCAGGAAGAGAGATCTTATACATATGATCCTATCCACAGGAGCTTTTTAAGTTTCTGGGTTATTTCTAGGAGCATAACTGCTTACTTTTCTAGTCATCTTATTCACTTAGGAACTAGTAAGAAATGTAAGAAGCAATAGTCAAACATAGCACATATGCTAGCTAGATAATACATTTCTGCTTATGATCTCTTTTTCTTTTTCTAAATGTTTGATAAAGACTTTCCCTATGTAATCATGAAGGTGAGTATGTATACATTGTTGTATGACTTTTTATGGTATAGTTATTCTCTTTTACATTTTTAGTGATCCATAAACCAACATCAGATATTTTGGGCTGGCTTTGTTCTCTTTTACCCTTATTACTTGCAGTGTAAATTTGCTATTATTCATTTACTACTATTCCTTTTCTCTTTTGATAACATATTTGGTTCTAGGAGTCAGAAACTAAGATTTGGGGTTCAATTCAGTAAATACATATTTAATTACTACGTGCAAGACTGTTTTGAAGGCTTTGTAATGGGTACACAGTAGATAGCATTAAGCATTAAAGTGGTGTATATATATATATCACTGGTGGTTTTACAAGCTAACACATTAAAGCTGGACACATTATTAAGTACATTTATATCAAACAACTCAGCCTTACTTACTGTTATATTCTTTCCTCTTTGGCCTGACACCTTTCAGATTCACTCTTATGCATGTTCCCCAGAGTTCTGCAGATATGTAAGAGCAAATTCTTGCATTTTTTGTCTGTAAACTATTTACCCCTGGGTCACAGTGTGTACCTATCCCCATGGAGCATGTTGCTGTATCCCCCTTGTGATAAGTCCAGAAAACCAGCATCAGTGGTATTGAGTCTTAAAGAAAATGAGCATCCACTTTTAAAGCATCTGCCCCAGGTGAGGTTATCACAAAATTTTCAAGCAAAGATAAGGTAGTCTCCTCAGACATAGGCAGACAAGCTATATCACTGGTAAGGGAGGTTCACAGTGATGTGGGGGTTCAAGACTGTCCATTTATGTGGGTCACATCAGATGTCCCCATTCCAAGCAAAGGACTCTATTCTTTACCAATTAATGCCCTCACTTTGAAATGAGAAACATGGTAGGACTGTGAATTAATTAGCGTTAAAATTTAACAACCCATATGAGGCAATTTTATATTTAATTTTAGAAATAACAGCCCTGTTCCTATAATAAACAAGAGATTATTAAGGCTGTCATACAGTTCTCTGGTTCTTAGACCATGACTTTAGCTGGGAGTTCAAGGCCCCTGAGCTCATCATTTTCTTTCTGTGAGCACCCTAGTGTGCTCAATAGAATTCATTCCATATCCCTGTCCTCATGGCCATCATTACTACCATAATGTTCAAATGTGGCAGCTGTGTGAGCTTCCAAGGCACTTGCTTCATGTGGCACTTCATCGCAATCACCCACAGGTGATAACTTGGTTAATATGATTCCACTGCATACAACAGTCCTGGAATCCCATTTTCCATTAGCAAAAGGCTCAGCATTGTGTTCAAATCCTAGAGCATGACCAAACCAATCCCAAATTCCAATCTTTGTGGGTGTATCTCCTGAGACCAATACAGTAGCATTTCTATATCAGCCAGGGTTCAGTCAGAAAGCAAAAACCACATAGCAACTTCACTAGAAAAAGCTCAACATAAAGTATGGACAAAGATTGACTATAAATAGGTAAAGAGAGCACTCAAAGATATAGAGATAGCTCATACAGAAGTGACGCAGAGCACTCAAGAAAGGAACAGATCTGGGAAAAGCCCCATGCTCCTCCCAGGACTGAGATCCAGACACCACTGGAGAGGGAACAGTGATAGCCTTCTGGATGATGACAAAGTCTGCTGACGTGCTAGAAGCTGGGGCTGGCGAGAAGAAAACTCCCTTTCAGGGGGCCAGCAGAACGGGGTGTGAGTGGGAAACTGTCCTCCAGGTTTCCAGAGAAACTCTCCACAAAGCTTTTTGCAATGCTGTTGTCACTGGAACTTGCTGGAGATGAGGGTCACTGGAGATTCTGCATGCTAACAGGAGCAATCACACTGGAACCAGCAACAAAAACTCCTCCAGTGTCCTTCTAGCACCTTCAACTAACAATGCTCAATATCATGCCTACAGGCAAAGGAGAAATGTTCACATGATCTAACTCCAGTATCACAAGCCAGGCAATGATAGGACTGAGAGGCAACAACAACAACAACAACAAAAAGACAAAAAAGAAAATGTCTAACTGGCACAGGTACAATTTACTTATGCATATTTAAAGTAGTGGGAACTAAAACAATATGATTCCCTTACTCTATAATGGCAGTGCTGGGACCAGCTATAGTTTCCCATCTGTAAGTTAACTTAGACAAAGCAAGATAATCTAGTTGTATGCTCCAGGAATTCCCAACTCCCAGGTGATAGACTATGAGCAACCAAACATGTTACTTACCAGGAGTAACAAGCTTGCTCATTAGGACTTATTTGGGTAGCCTTACCTGTTGATACCTACCAATTCGAAAGTTATGGCTAAGTAAAAACTCTGTCAATTCCAACCAGTTTCCTATGCTGCAAGGCCCACCTTACGGTTCATTAGTCCAGGGCCTTTAGGCTTTAATCCTAAAATCCTTAAGGTTTTAACCCTAAAAATATGCTCCTCTGACTGCCACCTTCTGAGATTTCAGAATAGCTCTCCCCTATTGCAGTGAACCTAATTAACTCAGCCTGCCCCAATCCTAGGTTTTGCGGTGAGGAGCTGAGCGTCAACTAAAGGATCCATAATCTAATGAAGGAGCTGAGAACTTGCTTGAGGGTAATGTAACAGGCTGTTTAGCTGAAGGCAGAAATGCCTCCTTGAATATTACGCTTGCCTTCTAAGGACATCTTTTTCCTGTGGTGTGCTTCTTCCTGAGCTGATTACTTGCTCTCACACTCTTGTTCAAGCAGTTGTGGAGACCAAATGGAGAATGTTTCAATGGGAAGACTCTGTGCAATACTGGGTACAGACAGCCCTTTTTCATAACCTAAATGCAGCATTCAGCAGAGTTTTGGATTCAGGAAAACTCTGCACTGCGTCAGCAGCTCTGACACCCATAGCAGACGGAGCTCTGGGCTAGACATCAGCCTCTCAGGGTGGGAATTCATCATCCCCGGAGGCAACAGTGAGCCCTTTTATGCTTCTCAAGAAGCAGAGGTAGACACAAAATAGATGGGGGCTGAATTATAAATTTGCTGATCAGGGTAATAGATGAAAGGGAGAGTAAGCAGAAAAGGTAAATTAGTGTATATTAAAGAGGCAGAGAAATGAGCACATGAAAAAGATGTTCAACATCATTAGCCATAAAAGAAATGCAAATTGAAACCACAATGAGTTATCAGTACACACCTATCAGAACAGCTAAAGTAAAGGTAGTAATAACACAAATGCTGGCAAGGACACAGAGAAAGTGAATCACTCACACATTGCTGGTGGGAACGTAAAATGGTACAGCCACTCTGAAAACCAATTTTGTAGTTTCTTATACAACTGAACAGGCAATTACCGTAAGATCCAGCAATTGCACTCCTAGGTATTTATCTCAGAGTAATGAAAACTGTGTTTATCCAAAAATCTGTACACATGTTCATGGCAGCTTTGTTCCTAATGGAAAAAACTAGAAACAAACCAGATGTTCTTCAATGACTGCAAAACAAACTAAGGTACATGCATAGCATAGAATGTTCCTCAGCAATAGTGACAGATAAACTAATGATATAACAACCTGGATAAATCTTGGCATTTAGTTGGCAGAAGGAAATTATGACAAGTAAAAACACAGCCAATCCCTAAAAGTCATATACTGTAGGATTCCATTTATATGGCATTCTTGGAATGACAAAATTATAAAAATGGAGAACAGAGTAGGGGTGGCCAGAGGTCAAGGATAGTGGGAGGCAGGTGGGTATAGTTACAAAATGGCAACATGAGGAATCATTGGCTAATAAATCATTCTGTATCCTGACTTTATCAACGTCAGAATCCTGGTTGTGATATTATACTATAGTTTTGTAAAACATCACCACTGTGGGAAAGTGGGTAAAGGGTCATGGGATCTGGCTGTATGATTTCTTACAACTGTGTGTGAATCTACAATTACCTCAAAATTTAAAGTTTGACTAGAAACAATAACTAAAGATAGGTCATCTGACTTCAGCTCAGGTCATAATCTCACAGCTCATGAGTTTGAGCCCCGCATCGGGCTCTCTGCTGTCACCACAGAACCTGCTTCAGATCCTCTGTCCCTCTCTCTCTCTCTCTCTGCCCCTCCCTTGCTCATGCTCACACACTCTCTCTCTCTCTGTCTCTCTCAAAGATAAATAAACATTAATAATAATAACAATAATCATAATAAAAGACAGGGAAGTACTAGAAGAAAGGAAGATAGAGTCCATTCCCTGGTCATCATTCCCCCAAATTTAAAGAAGCCTATGTGGGTTAAAGCTTTGTTGTTGATTTGTTTCTTGTTTCTAGACATAGAAGGATGGATGTGTGCTTGTTGTAAATTCAGCACTGTGCAGAGTAGATGTGAAAACTGAATGCCGTGCTTCACAATGGCAGGTCCCAAAAAGCTGAAGCTGTAAATGGACTCTGACCTTGGGGTGACCCAAATGTACCAGACCCTCACTGGACCTAAATTAATACTTGCTCTTGGCCATAAAATAAACGGATTTAATTTGAAAAACAGGATGTGTTTTAACCAACTATATTCAGACTTACGCATGCATTTATCCTATTTGGAGAACAAACTCTCAATCTTTAATTAGCATAGTCACCATAAATGCTACATTTTACCATATAAAATCCCCTAACTTTGCCCCTTTAGCAAATTATTTAGTGAATTTCTTCACTGAGGGTGTGTGTGTGTGTGTGTGTGTGTGTGTGTGTGTGCACGCGTGCACACTCTATGTGACTGTTTCCTTGCCTGGCAGGTAAATAAATTCAGCTTCAAAAAAATTAAAAAGTTCTTCTCTTTTTTTATTCTTTGTTAAGTTTTAGGTGCAAGCAGTAGGCCCAGTGTTAAAGTTAAATATTTATTTACTAGACAAAAGGTAGTGGTAAAAAGACCGATCATCAGGAGTAAGAAATAGGTTGTATTAAATTTGAATTCAGAGGGAAATTTAATGGATATTTAAGAAATCCCACATTCCAAACCCCAATTAAATCTGAAGTTTCAAAACAATAAAATCTCTATTATAATAAATAACATCACCGTAATTTACTATTTCATTCATTCCTAATTTCTTTGCCTATATTAAATAAATACTCCTTAATTTCACTATTCTTAAAAACCAAACTGGTCCCAGCTGCAGCTATTAAGAGAGTTTTTTAATTCCTCTTACAGTTTGCCTAAGAGTTTTATTTTAATGAGAATACATAATTACTGCTAAACTGCATCATTACAAATTCATAACTTTCACTTAATGAAAGAAAATGTCAAAATATTTATTTCACTCTGAATCTTCTAAAATGGTATTAAAGTCTTATATAAAATAATGCCATACAAAATAGAGTAAAGAATGCAAATATTCATCATTCAAGCTCATAGACAAACAGATAAAATATCAGAAAACTTTCTGGAGGTTTTGACAGCAATTACCTCACACACAGCTTGAACTAGATGATTGAAGACTCATTTGTGTCCCTCAGTGCATGCTGAATTAGGTTTAGTTCCAGAAGCATTTACTAATAAGCATTATTTTTTTAAAGGAGTGGGGATGGGTTGATAAATGTTATACATTGTTTCTGCCTGAAAGGATTTTACATGTTAGTTAAACTGTGGTAAAACTAACTAGGTTGTATTCTATTTCTGTCTTCCAAAGGACCAAAGAGTACACCTGTCTTCTTATACTTTATAGAAACGAAACAGATAGATAATGATGGCGGTACTGAAGTAAACTAATTTTCAACATAATTGTGGAAGAGTAAAAGGAAATATGCCAGGAAAAAATGTTATCTATTTCAAAGTCACTTAACCAGACTGACCCAGACTATCACATTTCCTTCATGTGTATTACCCAAATCAATATACCTCCTCTTAAATATGCAAATGAGATGCCATATTTCATAAATCTAGAACTACAGTATTCATAAATATTTTGTCTTCTATTTAGAAAGGGAAAATTCTGCCAATTAAACTATGATGTACCATCTAATACATCAATTTTAAGATGTATTCTGATTTGTAAGATCGTGAAATATTTTAAGGAATGTGTGTATTAGAAGTGATGAAATAGTCCTTACAATTTAGACCTGTAAAGAGCTGTTTACCCATAAAGCTGTTTATCACCCACACAACTGTGCCATAAACTAAGCTTTAAATGCTGTTCAATTCAGGGAAAAACATGGAATCAAGGACATGGGTAAAATCTCACCTAAAACATTGAGGCACTTAACAACCTTCCTGGAGACCTTTCTCATCTCTAAGATGGGAATATTGATCATTAAAATAATAGCAAGATAATATAATTATTCATGCTCATAATGATTAGAACAATAATAATCAGTCACTTTGTGCAAAAATATATTAGATTATTTTTTAATTTTTTTTAATGTTTTTATTCATTTTTGAGAGACAGAGAGAGACAGCATGAGCTGGGGAGGGGCAAAGAGAGAGGGAGATACAGAATCCAAAGGAGGCTCCAGGCTCTGAGCTGTCAGCACAGAGCCCGATGCGGGGCTCAAATTCACAAACCAAGAGATCACGACCTGAACCAAAGTCGAATGCTTACCTGACTGAGCCACCCAGGTGCCCCAAAATAAATTAGATTCTTAAATTCACTTGATTTCCCAGGATTATTGTCTGTTAATATTTTCTTGATCTTTTATGCTTAGTTTCTTAGCCTAAAACATTTATCAGCATATAAACAGATACTTAATATTTATTAATGAGTGTTCAAATGTAAACTACTTTATGTCTGATCAGAGAAACCAGGAGCTGATTCCTTGAAATAATTAACAAAATTGATAAACCCCTAGCCAGATTTATCAAAAATAAAAAGGAAAGGACCCAAGTAAATAAAATTATGAATGAAAGAGGAGAGATCACAACCAACACTGCAGAAATACAAACAATAATAAGAGAATATTATGACCAATTATATGCCAACCAATTGGGCAAGCTGGAAGAAATGGACAAATTCCTAGAAACATATAAACTACCAAAACTCAAACAGGAAGAAATAGAAAATTTGAACAGGCCCATAACCAGTCAAGAAATCATATCAGTAATCAAAAATCTCCCAACAAACAAGAGTCCAGGGCCAGGTGGCTTTCCAGGGGAATTCTACCAAACATTTAAAGAAGATTTAACACCTATTCTTTTGAAGCTGTTCCAAAAAATAGAAATGGAAGGAAAATTTCTGAGCTCATTCTACAAGGCCAGCATTACCTTGATTCCAAAACCAGCCAAAGACCCCACCAAAAAGAACTACAGACCAATTTCCCTGATAAACATGGGTGCAAAAATTCTCAACAAGATACTAGCAAACTGAATCCAACAATAAAATAAAGGGATTATTCACCATGATCAAGTGGGATTTATTCCTGGGCTGCAGGGCTGGTTCAATATCCACAAATCAATCAATGTAATGCATGACATTAACAAAAGAAAGGATAAGAACCACATGATCCTCTCAATAGATGTACAAAAAGCATTTGATAAAATATAGCATCCTTTCTTGATAAAAACCCTCAAGAAAGTAGGGATAGAAGGAACATACCTCAAGATGATAAAGGCCATATACAAAAGACCCACAGCTAATATCATCCCATTGAGGAAAAACTGAGGGCTTTCCCCCTAAAGACAGGAACATGACAAGGATGTCCACTCTCACCACTGTTATTTAATGTAGTATTAGAAGTCCTAGCCTCAGCAATCAGACAACAAAAAGAAATTAAAAACACCCAAACTGGCAGGGAGGAAGTCAAACTTTCACTTTTCACAGATGACATCATACTCTGTGTGGAAAACCCATAGACTCCACCAAAAAAAAAGCTAGAACTGATACGTGAATTCAGCAAAGTCACACGATATAAAATCAATGTACAGAAATCGGTTGCATTTCTATACATCAACAATAAAGCAGGAGAAGGAAAAATCAAGGAATCAATCCCATTTACAATTGCACCAAAAACTATAAAATACTAGGAATAAACCTAACCAAACAGGTAAAAAATCTATACACTGAAAACTATACAAAGCTTATGAAAGAAATTGAAGAAAACACAAACAAATGGAAAAAAACATTCCACACTCATGGCTTGGAAGAACAAATGTTGTTAAAGTGTCAATACTATCCAAAACAATCTACATATTCAATGCAATCCCTATCAAAATAACACCCGCATTCTTCACAGAACTAGAACAAACACTCCTAAAATTTGTATAGAACCAGAAAAGACCCCAAATAGCCAAAGTAATGTTGAAAAAGAAAAGCAAACATAGATCAATGGAAGAGAATAGAGAACCCAGAAATGGATCCACAAACATATAGCCAACTAACCTTTGACAAAGTGGGAAAGAATATCCAATAGAAAAAAGACAGTCTCAGCAAATGGTGTTGGGAAAACTGGACAGAGATGCAGAAGAAACCCGGACCACTTTCTTACACCATACACAAAAATAAACTCAAAATGAATGAAAGACCAAAACATAAGACAGGAAGCCATCAAAATCTTAGGGGAGAAAACAACCCAGAAATGGACCCACAAACATATAGCCAACAACCTCTTTGACCTCAGCCAAGAAATTTCTTACTAGACATATCTCCGGAGACAAGGGAAACAAAAGCAAAACTGAACTGTTGGGATCTCATCAGGATAAGAAGCTTCTGCACAGCAAAGGAAACAATCAGCAAAACTAAAAGGCAAGCAATGGAATGGGAGAAGATATTGGAAATGACATGTCAGATAAAAGGTTGGTATCCAAAATCTATAAACAACTTATGAAACTCAACACCCCCCCGAAAAAAAAAAAAAACAAATAATCCAATGAATAAATTGGCAAAAGACACAAATAGATACTTTTCCAAAGAAGACATCCAGATGGCTAACAGACATATGAAAAAATGCTCAACATTGCTCATCCTCAGGGAAACACAAATCAAAACCACAATGAGATACCACTTCACACCTGTCAGAGTGGCTAAAATTAACAACTCAGGCAACAAGACATGTTGGTGAGGATACAGAGAAAGAGGAACCCTTTGGAACCACTGGTGGGAAGGCAACCTGGTGCAACCAATCTCGGAAACAGTATGGAGGTTCCTCAAAAAATTGAAAATAGAACTAGCCTACAACCCAGCAATTCCACTACTAGGTATTTACCCAAAGGATACAAAAATGCTGATTCAGAGAGGCACATGCACCCTAATGTTTATAGCAGCACTACTGACAGTAGCCAAAGTATGGAAAGAGCCCAATGTCCATTGACTGCTGAATGGATAATGAAAATGTGTACACACACACACACACACTTGAATATTACTTGGAAATCAAAAAGAATGAAATCTTACCATTTGCAGAAATGTGGATGGAACTAGAGCGTATTATGCTCAACAAAATAAATCAGTCCGAGAAATATCATATGATTTCACTCATATGTGGAATTTAAGAAACAAAACAGATGAACCTACGAAGCAAAAATAAGATAAAAACAGAAAGGGAGACAAACCATAAGAGACTCTTAAATACAGAGAACTGAGGGATCCTGGTGGGGGTGTTCGGTGGGGGGATGGGCTAAATAGGTGATGGACATTAAGGAGGGCACTTGTTGGGATGAGCACTGGGTGTTGTATGTAAGTGATGAATCACTAAATCCTATTCCTGAAATCATTATTACACTATATGTTAACTAACTTGTATTTAAATTAAAGAAAAAAGAATTCTAAAAAACAGATACCAAAAAAATAAAATAAACTATTCTATGTCTAACATGTCTCAATGTAAAAAGCTTTCATATCAACATATGTATATCACCTAAAAGAAACACCACACCTTGACCATATATTTTTCATGAACAACATTTCTCATTATACCATTAAAAAGAACCAAATACATTTTCACCAAATCATTCAATTCAAATTCAAAATTCAAAACTTTTACTTTTTCATGTCTTTGCAGAATGAGCAAAATAAATCAAGTTCTCTCTCACTCTACCATACATAAACCTAGAATTCTTGGGGCTACCGTTTGCTATTCCCATTTTATTACCCATTTTTTTAATCTCCCTACCAAAATTAGTATGTCTGTGATTCATTTATCACATCAGTTCCTAAAACACCATGGAACTAAACTATTCCAAGTATTTTCATAATTATTGTCTCTTTAATGACATATGCTATTTAACTTCCCTCAATCTATTTTATGGATGCTCTGTGAAACTTTTCCTTGTCTTGTGTACCTTACTCTGGAAGCTGTTAGAGATTGGGATGGTGTTTTCCCTGTTCTTTTTATAGTTCCTGTAAAAATATAATGGGTGGGGCGCCTGGGTGGCGCAGTCGGTTAAGCGTCCAACTTCAGCCAGGTCACGATCTCGCGGTCCGGGAGTTCGAGCCCCGCGTCGGGCTCTGGGCTGATGGCTCAGAGCCTGGAGCCTGTTTCTGATTCTGTGTCTCCCTCTCTCTCTGCCCCTCCCCCGTTCATGCTCTGTCTCTCTCTGTCCCAAAAAAATAAATAAACGTTAAAAAAAAATTAAAAAAAAATATAATGGGTGGTTAGATAATAAATACAACAATAGTAATTTTTCAACTCTGAGCAATTTTCCATTTTACACTGATTTCCTACGCTAAAGATTTTACTGTCTTCATGGAATCACAGCACTTTAGAGCCCAAAGGCACTTAAATATCAACCCACCTATTTTAGAGATCATTCTCTTCCATCAAAAATTACCATTTCCTGATGTTTAGCATTTACCAAGCACCATAGAAAATGCTCAGTTTCAGGTATTTCGTTCATTTCTCACATGACCCATTATGTAATTATTAGCCCCATTTTACAGATGAGAAAACCAGATCTCAGAGAAATGAAGAAATTGGTCCAAAGCCACCCTATTCCCTAATGGCAGAACTATGGCTACAATGCTGTGTGCCATTTCACTATACTCCCTATCAACAAGAACATCCACAATGAATGCTTAAATGCTTAAATGCTAAACCCTGTGTCACTATTTTTGCTATTTCTTCCTTTCTTTCCCTTTGTTCCTCTTCCGTTTCTTCTAAATTAAAAAAAAAGCACATTTTTCTCTTCATATGAAATAATGAAAACCCTTTAATACATAAATCATCAAAACATTTTCTCCTATTTCAATTCCAGGATACCATCCTGAATTTCAGACCAACATGAATGACCCCTAAATACCTCTAGTTGGATGTTGCATGCTGTATCTATTTTTTTTCTACTGTTGAATGCATCCTCTGTACTCCTCTCCCAAACTTCTCTAGAGTAGAAACCTGGGATTTTATTCTTTCATCTCCTTTTCATACATCCAAAACTTATCCATCTACCTTCCTATTATCACTGGGATTTTTCACTTTCTTTCCATTCTTACTGTCCTCACTTTAGTCCTCGCCAAGATCGTTGGCTGCCATGATCGTTAAAGTAGCCTACAAACTTTCTCTACCTGAATCCACTCTATCTGCTCCAATTCTTTCTTAATTCTAAACAGGGTAATCTTTTTAAATGTAAAATGGATCACTTAATTAAAATCTTCCAGTGCTTTTCAACCACCTGTATGTCAAAGTCTAAAGTACTTAATCTGGGTTACAAGGTCCTTCTTGACTTAGCATTTGTCCTCTTAGTTCAGTCTCTTTGCTGGACATTTTTTCCAACTGATCCAGACAAACTGCCTAACTCTGATTTGTTTAACTGAAAGGAAGCAAAAATATTTCTAAAACACAAATATCTTGGCATACATATCAAAGAATAGCCTCTTTAAATGTCTCTGAACCATTCGCAAAAAAATAGTCTGGCATTGAAAAGAAAACTTTTACAAAAAAAAATAATTAAATAACACATGACTAAAGTCAGCATATATTTTTTGGAATTTCTCAGTCTTATCAAAATTGCTAATTATAAAATTATTAAGTTTCTTAATAGAAATTGAGTTAGAGCCTGCCTTATTATTTGCAACAGTCCTTTTTGCAAACATCATATCTAATGTTAATTTTAATCTAGCTTTCTGTTTACTCAATAATGCACAATTATATTGGTTTCTGACACTGAATTAGACATAAATTTGACTTAGAGCCATTTGAGGGCATCAAAATTTCAGCTTCTATATTGCTTTCTATGATATATCATTTCTGTTGGACCATTTATTTACATAGTGCTTTCAAAAGTAAATACAGAACAGCTATTTTCTTCCACTATAGATTTGTAGCTAGAAAGATGTAATAGATATATTAGTTTTCAGCTTACTGAGATCATGACATTATCCTAAATGATCTGCAAGAAAAATGTTTACATTATTCATTGAAAAATTGATTGTTTCATTGCCATGGCCATTTTAATATGTCCTCCTAGATGATAGAGATGTATGCTAAGTCAAAGGGTTTCAGGATATAATAATCTAGAGTCATATTATCCAAATACTAGCATTCAAGCTAATATCAAAGTATGCTAAATAAAAAACCTTTTGAGTGTATGAACCCCAATTATTATCTAAATAATAATTGAACACACAGAACAAACACATCCAAGAAAATGATCCATATCATTTTAAAGCAAAAAAGGAAAAAAAATTATCTATAAATCAATTCTATGCATTCATATATCCATAGTACTGATGGAATTCATTAACACACTTACTTTATATTGCTTTCAACTTAAGGTAATTATTGATATGCATTTATGAAAATAAATATAAATAAATTATTCCTACTCAAATTTAGACATAGATTCACAGATTGAAATTAATTGTAATGCTATCTTCAATGTATTAACTTACAAAAAATTAACAGATTTGTAAATACGTACCAATCAAATGAAACACAGCAATTATCAGTAGTAGGTTTAGAGTCCAACTCCAAAAGCATTACATTGGATCTAGAAGTTCATTTTGCAATCATAAATTTTAGAGTGATAAAAGTTAAGTCTACAATAAAGAGATGTATAGACATGAAACTTTAGTTGCTTGTGGCATATTTTAAAATATGTCCATAAATTTTGAAATATCCTCCCTTCAAAAGGTAGAACCCAATGAATTCTCCTTTGAGTGTGTTTTGAACTTTGTGACTCACTTCTCATGAACAGAATAAAGCAGCAGTGATGGTGTCCAATTTGGGAGACTAGGTCATAAAAGACACTAATGTTTCCTCCTGGCTCACTCTGGGGTAAGTTAGCATCATGTTGTGATTAGCCCTACTGTGAGGCCCAGGAGAAGCACAGAGGCCACCTGTGTTGACTGCTGAGCCAAGCAGACACTGGGGCCCGCTGCCAACAACCTCATGAGTGAGCCTTCTTAGAAGCAGACTCTCCAGCCCCAACCAAGACTGTAACCCAGGCCCATGTCTGGACTGCAATGTCATGAGATACCCTGTACCAGAAATACCTAGAAAAGTCATTTCAGAAATTGTGTGAGATAATAAACTTTTGTTTTTTGTTTTTTGCTTCTAAGTTTCAGGGTAACTAGTTTGGCAGTAATAGATTACTAGTATGGTGTTGAAAAAGAAACCATCCAAATATCTAAAACAAAAACAACCAAAATGCAGGGAGAAGATGAAAGATGTAACTCTCTAGATACAACAGCTGACATAAGAAGGATACTGAAATCAGACCGTGATACAAGATAACTAGAACATAACCATAATGTCATGAAGAAAATCAAAGTAGTTGGAGATGGAAACAAAAAAAAACTGAAAAAAATTTGAGTCTAAGAAGAAATAAAAACTTCAATTTCAGAGTATTAAATGTAGGGCCACCTGGGTGGTTCAGTTGGTTAAGAGTCCGACTCTTGATATCGGCTCAGGTCTTGATCTCGCAGTCGTGGGACTGAGCCCCACATTGTGCTCTGCACTGAGCGGGAAGCCTGCGTGGGATTCTCTCTCTCCCTCCTTCTCTCTGCCCCTCCCTCACTCATTTGCTCTCTCTCTCTCTCTCTCAAAATAAATAAAAATAAACTTTTAATTAAAAAGAATACTAAACATATAAAATTACCAACATTAACAAAAGACAGAATTCCTAAAAGAATCAATCAATGATTTTATAAGTAAAATTTTCAAATGTGCATAGAACACGTAAACCTATTATCCCTATTATACCAATCTATTTCGACTTTGCCAGAAGGGTGTCTGGGTGGCTCAATCAGTTGAGTGTCCAAATCTTGATTTCAGCTCAGGTCATGATCCCAGGGTCATGGAATCGAACCCTCTGTCACACTTTGCACTGAGCTTGTGGTCTGCTTAAGATTCTCTCTCTCTGTCCCTCCATCCAACTCGTGTTCTCTCTCTCTCTCTAAAATAAAATTAATAATTAAAAAAAATTTACCAGAAACTTTTTAACTGCCATAAAGAAGAGGTAACACATAAGACTGATATTTTAGATACCAGGAATTATACTGAGGCTACAGTAATGTTTGAAAACAAATATCCAGCAAATTCATTTTCAGTGAAGAACAATACAAATTATGGACTCTGGCTTTCTGCCATGTTAGCTGTTTTATGACTTACCACAGTCACCTAACTCCCATTTCAAAAACTTTGATATCTATAGCAACACAGAAGTTTGCATTCGAGAGCAAGTACAGACCCTGTAGCAAAATAACTTGAAAAGAGTCTTTATCTCTTTACGATTAATTAAACAACAACAAAGGAGATAGTCTTCACTTACTGCAGATTAAATGACTAAATTTAAACTTTTTCAGACATCCATTTCAATCTGAATAATTAACCAAGGCCACTTTAGTCTCTATGGTTATAAATTCAACACCTTTATCAATACACAGAGGAGATTTATCATATTGTATATAAGTATCCAAAGCATAGGCATTTTTTATTATCACATAACAATAAACCTGACACTCTGCAAAATCATGTACTGAGATTAAGAAAGATTGTAAGAAAAATATGCAACTGGTAAACAGACCAAAAATAAAATTTATAAACCATACAATGTACAAACATAGCTAAAATGGCATGTTACATTCTTAACAACTAAATGTTTCATTTAATATGAGAATGTATCAGACGTGAAAGGAGCTGGATGTAAGGTTGTGTAAAGAATGGAGACAAAGGAAATGTGTACAGAATCAGGGATGACTGTGCAGTCAATACTTCCAAGACAGACGCCACGAGCAAGGATGTGAGGACTACAGATACAGTTTCGGTCCTGTGTTGCTTTGTCACCCCTCCACAGATTGTGTTCGTGTCCTGTGCATGCACTAGCTGTGGTGCAAAAACAGTAACATACTAGAAAATGTGACTCTAACAATGTGATTTCGACATTATACTGACACAATAGCTAATTATCACTTCAGAAATAGGCATTGTAGTAGATGAGACTCTAAGAGATGAAGATATGCCTCACAGTGAGACTCTAAGAGATGAAGATTTGCCTCACAGTTTCTTTTAGTAAATAGCTAATTCCTTCCTTAAAGGGAGCCTTTTTTTGTGATTTCACATTTTTTTGTTCTGTGTGGGATAGGAGAGGCTTGGATTATTTTATTTCAGTACTGTGAGTGAAATTGTCACTATATCCCAATGCATTTGAAACTCTGATATATAAAGTGGACAGAGATAGCATTAAAAAGGAGAATAAAACCCAATCTCACAGAAGAATATAGATGGAAAATGTTTCAGCAAATTACAAAAAATATACCCCACATGAAATAAAGTCCAATCCTGGAAAATGAAGAAGGGTTTAATATTAAGTTATTTAATAATATTAATGCATTCCGTTAAAACTCAAAGAAAAAAATCCAAATATTTGATAATATTCACCACCTATTCCTGATAAAATCTCATACTAAACTAAGGTAATAAAGAATAATTAAAACCTATCTCAAACTGATAGTATTTACTAAAAAAAGAGTAAAACACTGGACTCTTTCTTGTCTGCTAAAATCAGAAATAAGAGGTGTTTACTTCCATTATTCTTTATTATTAATTTAAATGTTCTACTCAGTATATTAACACAAACAATAAATAGAATAATTGCCATTTTTAAGTGATGTGCAAATATAATTATTTGCCATTAATTTTGATGTGGGATTTTATTAAATCTACAAAGCTCAATTCCTCTATATATCAGTGTATCAAACTACCAGTGAGGATTGTTTTTATTTTACCTTTGGAACTTGATGATACAATTCTAACATTTATGTTAAAGAATAAATAGGTGGGGCGCCTGGGTGGCGCAGTCGGTTAAGGGTCCGACTTCATCCAGGTCACGATCTCGCGGTCCGTGATTCGAGCCCAGCGTCGGGCTCTGGGCTGATGGCTCAGAGCCTGGAGCCTGTTTCCGATTCTGTGTCTCCCTCTCTCTCTGCCCCTCCCCCATTCATGCTCTGTCTCTCTCTGTCCCAAAAATGAATAAACGTTGGAAAAAAAAAATTTAAAAGAATAAATAGGTGAAAACACATCTTTAAAAGGTGGGGAAGAAATGTAGCAATACTTACCCACCAGACATTAAAACACAATATAAATTAAAAGAATGTAGAATATAATTGATTAGGACTATAATATACTGATTTGACACAGAACCCAGTATATCTAAGAATGAAATTTGTAATAAATGAAGAATTGAAAGTCCATGCAAAAAGGGAGGAATTATTTAAGAATATCAGAGAGAATATAACCAAGAGAAACTTCCAGCTCCCAAATTTAGTTCTTACAGTCTAAACAGTAGGTGAATAAGAAAATCAGTTGCATACGTTAGAAATAAAACGGGTAAGCTGTATAAATAGAAAGCTTAAGGATGAAAATACATAGCAAAGAAAAACCCCACAAAATATTCATGTTTATTAATAGACAATTCATAAGTTTCATTAATAGGTATATAAAATTTCCACCATTTGAATCAGCTTTAATAGCAATGTGCTTTAATAGTAATAACACTGATTTGATTATAGGTATTCACATACAAAAATTAAATAAATTTCCCATTATATATGAAAAACTCTTGAGAAAATGTGGGCCAAGATTTATGCATGTATGTATGCTTGTGTGTGTTGTGAGTGTGTGTGATTTTATAACATTTTTTAAATTGAGACAGACTTCACCTGCAGTAAAATTCACCGTATCAAATTATACAATAATCTGAATCTTTATCCATCTATCCAAGAATATATGCACAGATCAGAAATACAGTTATAAATTCGGATTCAATCAGCTTACGATTCTTAACCTATAATGTGTAATATTATGGTCATTGTTTCAGCGGGTTGTTTATTTTCTGTGCATCTAACACAGACTCTGGAGGATGAATATCAGGCACATGCAATCTGCTGCCATATGTACCACATGACTACAGGGAATTTCACTGTGCTGTTCATCCCTACACCCCCAGAATCTACAACAGTTCACGAAATGAGCAGGCAACCATAAATAGTTCTTAAAGAAAGGAATAATAAAAATTAATTTCCCAAAGTATCATATTTTTGCCCAACCTTCCAAGTCCATCTATTTACATGTTTAATGTATAACAACTGCTTCACTGAATGCCATGCAATTCATCCACTTATAATTCAATGGTTTTTAGTATTTTCACGGAATTGTATAACCAACACCACAAACAATTTTAGAACATTTTTATTGTCCCAAAAAGAAACTCGGCATGCATCCATTGGCAATCACACCTCATTTCCTTCCAACCTTACTAGGCCTATTCAAAGATTAATGTATTTTCTATCACCATAAACTCACCTCTTCTCTAAAACTCATATAAATGGAATCACACAATATGTGGCCTTTAGAGAACAGATATTTATAGGATCCTAGGGCCTGGTCTGGGTGATCGTAAGGTCTTACAAGGTGGAGAAGTGGGTTGGGAGTGGGCTACATTTATGCAGGTTGGTGATCTTCAGAGGAAAATATCTTGAAGCAGGTCTTCCAGGGTAGGCTATTAGTTTTGATAAGTTAAACTCTTTCAGCCTTTCTTCCAGGAGCAGGTATTTCTGGAACATACAGCAAAGTTACTTTTGCTTAGACTAAGTATTATTTAACAAGGGACAGAGAATTATCTTGGTTTCAGTTATTCAGCCTCATATAACATTGTTTTCCAGGGTAAAAATTACAATACATGCTTAAATTTTTGTTGTCTTAGTGTATGATTTAGTGTCTCCATGTAAACATTAACTTGGAGCATGTAATACATGACAGGAATGCCACGTTTCTGATTTTAAAGCAAATGCTTCCAGAAATTCCATTATGCTCTTGGTATTACACAATAGTTCTACACCTTGGAAGGTTTTTATTTCTATTAAGTTTTTTCTTTATTTTTTAACCTTTATTTCTATTATGTTTTAATCTTAATTTATTACTACATGTATGTTGCTACTATTTGACACACTGTACAAATAGATATTCATTGAGGTTTGCATCTTTTATGATTATAGAGTATACTTCTTCATTTCTTAGATTTTTGGTTATTTGTTATCTGTTGTTGCTGTCCTGTATTTAACCTCTGGGAACACCCTCCCAACTCTCTGTTGACACATTTAGGTCAGCTGACCTCACACATGACCCCAGGGTGGTTAATCTGTCAGTGGAGGCTTCAGGGAGGAAAAAGTAGCCCAAAGCCAGAATGGTGAGCAAGACATTGGAGATTCAACGGCAAATAAGGTCCCTTCTTTCTAGTGCTAGAGGTAATCAAGTTAAAATGAGGTCCTTTGGTGGGAGTACATCCTATTTGGTGTACTTACAAGAAGCAAAATTTGGGTACAGACTCACATAGAGGGAAAATGATGCAAAGAAAACTCAAGGGAGAAGAGAGTCATATACAAACCAAGCACAGGGGCCTGCAATAGATCCTTCCCTCACAGCCCTTAAAAGGAACCAACTCTGCTGATACCTTGATTTTTGACTTGTAACCTCCAGAACCGTGACAGTAAATTTCAGGTCAAAGACATACATTTCAAATGTCTTCCAGGGAATCACCAAAAAGCCACATGATGACAATTCTTTGGGCATGAGACTCTGAAAGAGCTCTAGCTTGGTTCGGTGAACTTCATTACCAGGAATAAGGGCTGTTATTTGTCAAGGGTACCAGTGAGCTAGAGGGGAAGAGATGAGACTAAGGAAAGCTAAATGCCACAGAGCTCACTGTTATCAATACTAAGTAAATTTTCTTGAGTAAATACTCCCCGGGTTGCTGCAACCTTTTGCATAGCTTCCAGAATTGTGAACATTTTGATTCTGACACTTTTGCTAAACAGTTTCTTGCTCTGATGGAGGGGTAAATTTTTGAATGTCCTTACTGCAACATTTTGCTGACATCCTATACAAAAAATTTTAGCAAAGCATGTTTTGTAATTGTACAAAAAAGAGGAACGTTTAAACAGAGGAAGGTTTAAAAATAAATGGTAGCCAACTTATATAATGACATTATGAAGCCATTAAAATGTTTTAAAAGTAATTAATCATATATAGAAATAGTCATGATATTTGAATCATGATTCAAGATTCAAGAAAACAGTATCAGCAGCTAACATTTATTGAACTTTCTACATGCTTCATCTATGACAGATGATTTACATGAATTATCTCATTTTATTTCCACACCAATGCCTTGAGGAAAATACCAACCTCTCCATTTTATAGACATGGATACTAAACCTTAGAGACAGTCACAAGTAGTTTTGCGACAGTCACAAAGGAAACTAGTATCAAAGTAAGTACTTACATTCTGACTCTAATAGCCTCACTGTGAACAGCTTCCTCACAAACCTCTTGATGGGATCTCCCTACTACCTTGCCATGCAGCCCCAGAGCCCCCTTCCATTTTCCTAATATTTCAGGTATGTCCATTTATTATCACTATTTGTTTTACTGTTTTACTTCTCATTAAAATATGAGCTTCCTGAAGAGAGAAGCTGTGTCTCTATCTTGATCATTACTGTGTCCCAAAGGACTGGGCCCTCAATCAGAATATAATAATTTTAAATGAGCAATATAAAATGTATGAACAAATAAATGATTTAGTGGATATATAATATTCTCATTATTCTTATAGTTTGAAAACATAAACCGATCTGTATTAAATGAACATCCACTCTGCTGGTAGACAAAAGGAAAAGGCAATGGCAACTAATCATTAGTTGCATCTATGATGCATCTACAATGCATCATATGGCATCTGCATGACATATTTCTTGGTCTTCCTAACGCAACACAGGATAGCAGGGCATGCTCTGGCTAAAGCCTTAACAACAGAGACTGCTTGAGGAATCCATATATGTCTTATAAAATTAAGTTTGAGGGTAAAAAATGCAGAGTGAATAAATCATGTTTAGGATGTCAGAAATGGGCTCTCTGATGAAAGGGTAATGCTTAAACTGAGCCCTAAATCATAACCAATGCCAGAGGAGCACGAGAAAAAGTTGCAGACAGAAGATAGCAAGCACAGGCAATGTTCTTGGGATATGAGAAATGATAAACTTGAGATACTGAGAGTGGAAGGCAGAAGTTAGAGATAAAAAATGAAGTTTAAGAAGTAAGAAATGGTTTGTTAAGATCTCACAGAATCTTTATAGGCCATTTAAAAAATGTTGGATTTGTTCTTAAAGGTAATGGAAGGTCATTGAATGCATATAGAGTAGGTTTAAAAGTGGATTTAACAGGGGTGCCTGGGTGGCTCAGTCAGTTGAACATCCAACTCTTGGTTTCAGCTCAGGTCATGATCTCACAGTTTGTGAGGTTGAGCCCCAAATTGGGATTCTCTCTCTCCTCTCTCTCTGCCTCTCCCCCCAACTTTTGCATACACTCTCTCTCTCCAAATAAATATTTTTTTAAACATGCATTTAACATACTTAGAATTGCATTTGTACAAAACATCCTGGCTACACTGCGAAGAATAATGGGGCCAGATACGGCTATAAGAGTCTACAGGATACAGCAATGGACAAGCCAAGTAGTGATGCTGGCTTGGACTAGGGCATGGAGAAAAACAGGACTGCTGAGAAATTAAGGAAGTTCAAATGCCAGGATTCAGTAATTTATTAGATAGGGGTAAGGAGGGTGGTTAAAGGAATTCAGGATGACACAATCCTTCAGATTCCCAATGTTACCATAATCTGCAATGAGTTACATCATTTGCAAATCCCCTCAATAATTCTCTACTGACCCATTATTCCTCTAACAAAAGTTAATTCCAACACAAAGAGTCCTTGATTTTAGCAATTTGATTTTCAACAAAATCAACTCTCTGTCTCTCTCTCATCATGGCCTGCCATAATAGCAACAGCTAATATGTGCTGAATTCTAGATGTGTGCCAGCACTGCTCAACGTACTTTATGTTATTAAATAATTTAATCTCCATTTCAGAGATGTGAAAACTGAGGAATAAATTATTAAATTAATTGAACATGTCAACATTTGCATAGGCAATGAGGCGCAGAGATAAAAATGCGTAAAAAAAATAAATGTGCAATTAATTTGTAAGCTTAATATTATATGTATGAAAGTGTACACACAGAGGCATTCCATGAATAATGAGGGATAGAGAGAAAATGGGAGAGAGAAGGAACATGTCCACTTTTGGGTTTTCAACTTCAGTAACAGAAAATTATTTTTTGTTCTTCCAAAGTTAATTTATACTTAAATCATAATATATAATCATGAAGTATCCCAATGTTAGGTAAACAAGATATATAATATATATAATGGTCTTTCAGGACAAGAGCTGCTATGTCTTCTCAGCAGGGCAGACTATTCTTTTTCACAAAAAAATTAATTTTATTGTTGTGCTTCAATTCAAATTCTCAGAGGGGAGTAGCTGAAAAGAAATGCTCCTTCTTATTTCATTAAAAATAATAAAGCGCAGAGAATATTTCATCTGAAATACCCCCCAACCCCATTTTCATTAACTGCACTATTCTAGATGTCAACTCTCTGATTCAGAATTGGAAAGGGTACGTTTTAGAGGGCTCTAAATCTTTGATTTCAGAATTACATACATGATTCAAGTCCCTAATTACCTCTAAATTCATATCTACTCTACTGAGCAGGTGCTTGGAAAACGATTTATGGAGGTGACTCAATTGCATTCATAGACCTATTTAGGTTTTGCTTCCTCAGGGAGGTCTCTACTGACCATGGTAGCTACCCTTTCATGGCACTCCAATTCCCTCTGCAAGCCGTCTCATGGAGCATACTTCACAACCATTCGATATCTGTCTTTCCCACGACTGTCTGTTCCACAAGGTCAAAGGCTGAGACTGTTTTGTTTCCATGCACAGCCCTGAATCTTAGCTCACAGATGGGAACTAAGGGTGCTTTTAATTACACATTACTATGCAGGATTTTATTCAAAAATATAAGCTGACCAATGAGAAAATAAAAATGGAGCTATTGATGACAACTCCAGCCCTTCAACTAGTTTTCTCCAGCTGATGATTAAAACACTTCTTTGAAAATTACCAGAAATAAATTGGACAAGAACAGGAAGGCCATGGGAGGTGATGTCTTGGGAAAGTCACATGGCTACTCTCATCTGGCTGAAATAAGCTCATGTATAGCTCCTCCTTGTGTAGCTTTTGAATCTGCCTACATGGCTCTCTACTCATCTCCCAAGCCTCAAATCATAATTCCAAAATCCTCACCATCTACACTAACCACCTAACCCTGGATTCTCCAAATTTCTCGTCTTCTAGAATATGTGAGTTATTCTGACCATCCACAGCCTTTAATTTCCTTTCTCCATTAGTAATTTCTTAGCAATAATCGCTCCTCGAATAAACCTCATTGGCTACGATACTGCCACTGCGCAAAGCTTCCATTAGTAATTTCTTAATTGTGTACACATGTATATATGGTAATTTCTTGATTGTATTTACATAAACACACACAAACACATATATATGTAATGTTATGTTCTATATTAGACTCTACATCTTTTAATAATGGGAACCATTTTATAATTTCTTTTTTCTTACCTGCTAACTTCACCAAAGCCTAAAATGGCTCACAAGGCAATCAAAACATATGGCCAAAAAATTACTGTAAGTGAGTATACCAAGCTCCATGGAAAATATAGACTTTCAAAAGTTTCTGGTCATTAGAAATTTTTCTGAGAAAAAAAATATAGATATGTACTTGAATAAATTAGATGGAGACTGCAATTAGTCATACAGTTCATTTATTTTGGACCTTAAGTCTGTTTGGTACTTGAATCCATTTAGAATCATTTGGTTGTTTGATCTAGGAGCATCTTCCTGCATTTGGATTATACAAATGCTGAATTATTACCCTTTCAGGACCATTTGCAATTTAATTGTTCCCAGACAGAGCTTTAATAACAGTGTATATAAAATAAATATGCAGGATTTTTGTCCAAAGCATAGTAAACTCTTCACTCAAGTGTCATTTTCCTTAATCTGCCCCTCTCTACTTTTTCCAGTGAGGAGTTAATTGAGTTTCTCACAATCTCGTGCCTAATTCCCATGCCAAATCATTAAAGGCTCAATAACTGCTTGAATAGATTAGAAAACCACCCTTTGATGGATCCCCACAAAAATGTTTTTGTGACAAAATCCTGTTGCTGCAAGTAACACATTCAGTCTTAGTGCAAAAGTCTTTCTAAGACACTCATGGAAAGAATGAAACAAAGTGTTTCAGCGATCATCCCCAATCTGAAAGTACCAGAAGGCATCAAGTTGAATGACAAAGTATAGTGAGACTGAATAAAAAGGAAAAGTCTGATCCAAAGTATTTACCCTCTAAAGTTGAATTACATGAACCTGCTCCTGTTTCAAGTATGCTCTGCAGTTTCCATTCAAGCCGCTTCTTTTGTATAACGAGTAAGGAGAAAGAGAAGTACATAAACACAGCGATGCTTTGAATAAGGACTGAATATAAAGACATCTGTCCTCTAACATTTTGCAATTGTGCCTAATAATGACACACCTCCCTCTGTTTTTTCCACAAGAGTCAAGGATGAGTTCCTAAAGGAGCCTAGGGTAACAGCTTTCAACATTTTGTGTTAACAAGTACCTTGCCTTTGTGCATTTTAAAAGGAGAGAGCTAGGATTTTTTTCTATTAGCCAGTCTCCCACCACCGCCCCTCCCCCCCCCCCACTAGATCAGAGAAAGCCACCAGGTTAGCACAGAATTTTTCTAGGGGAAAAAAGAAACCCTCTATGTTCTTTGCTTTATTCAAGGTGACTTCTATAAAGTCATTTCAAGGTTTTAGAATCACTCGAATGACTGTAGCTATTCAATAGGTATCAAGCTGTCTTAGAGTAAAACAAGGGACCATTATTTGTAAATCATTTTTGTGCAAACTTCAATACCACAAAATGAGACTTAGAATACAATGTGCTGCAATTACATTTAAGCTCTAAATCAAATCATCATGACTCAAAGATACAGATAGTGTAGCCTACCTCAGTGAGACCATTCTTCTTCCAGGGGCATTCTCCACAGCTGGAGCCAATAGTCATGGAGAAACAGAAGACAAATGTTCTAAAATATCTCCCTAAATGTAGACCATGTGGGGACTTCAGCATCAACAGTAAGCGAGAGCAACTATCAAGAAGAGAATCCACCACGGGGTGCCTCGTGGCTCAGTTGGTTAGGCATCTGACTTCGGCTCAGGTCATGATCTCACAGCTCTACGAGTTCAAGCCCCATGTTGGGCTCTGTGCTGACAGCTCAGAGCCCAAGCCTACTTCAGATTCTGTGTCTCCCTCTCTCTCTGCCCCTCCCCTGCTCGTGCTCTGTCTCTCTCTCTCAAAAATAGACAAACGTTAAAAAAAAAAAATTTTAAAGAGAGAATCCACCAAACTAGAATCTCTGAGAGACCTATCCATAGCACTGTACCAGAGAGGTTTTATTTAACATTATGCTCAAAATAAGATTTTATGCTAACATAATAAATTAATAGAAATAAGCACCTGATCTATTTTAGGGCTATATTCATTAACTTTAAGGAATTTCATATAAATTAAATGAAATCTTTGCTGCAAAGTTTACTTTTACTTAAGAAAAGTGCCAATATGCCAATACCTTCCTCCCTTGGTGCCTCACATCCTGTAGTAACAAGGAAAATCATGGTCTGCTTTGGATTGTAGGGAATTAAATGCATTGGATTTCACAAATGCCAACATACACGCAGTCTATTATCCCTTGATATATAAAAGAAGACAGCAGCTCTTTGCCATGGAAGTGGCTGAAAAGGCTACAGGTGAAATCAACAGAAAGAAAACGTATAGGATTTGTATAGGATTTTTCTTTTCTTTCAAATGAAGAAGGCATGCATCTACTACTACCCCAGCCCAAAATGTTAGAATACCAGTGTCAGAGGCTCTAGACTAATCAGTTCTAGATGGAGAAGAAAAGAGCTGATTGCAGTATTTGTTGATTCTGGTGTAGGTACTTCTACTCTGGCCAATTTCACGTCACCAAGTGATACCAATCTGCTACAAAATTCTTGATCACCTCCAGCAAGCCAGAATCTAAAGGTGAGTGTACACTATAATCCCTGTTTCTTTAAGTGGACAGAAGCAATGGTTTGAATATTAGATTTTTCACAGAAGGCCAAAGAAGGGGAGGGGGGCCAAACTTCTGCATGTATGTTAAAATTAGAAAAGATAATGCAAAAAATTTGGCAAAAAATGACGGCAACTATACAGTGATCCCTAAAATATTTGCTTGTCATAAAAGAAAGCAAAGACTATTTTCAGTGAAATGCTATTGTGAAGCTCAGACTACTGGGGATTGAGGACTCAGCACCCTCTGATGGTCCCTATCAGTGCCTCTATCTGGAGCTAGGAAAAAGCGGGAAACAAGTTTAGCATTTAGAAGAGGACCCAGGTCAAGACTGGAGAGCCAGGAGCTGAAGCGACCCAGATACATGAGGCCATAAGAGAAGGCAATGAAACAACCAGGATCTTATTCCACAGCCTAAGTCCCTGAGGGAAAATCGTCAGGACACTTGTAAGCTCAATTAACTAAGTACAATGGGGGGTATCAGAATAAACTATGTATTTTTTTATCACATGGGAAAACTACCCTCTACATCTCCCAGATCTTCAAACACTTCATCTCTCTCTCTATCAAGCTAACAATGCTGGTATTATTTTGTTATTAAAAATTATGGGGCACCTGGGTGGCTCAGTCAGTTAAGCGTCCAACTTCGGCTCTGGTCATGATCTCGTGGCTCGTTTGAGGCCCGTGCTGGGCTCTGTGCTGACAGCTCAGAGCCTGGAGCCTGCTTCAGATGCTGTGTCTCCCTCTCTCTCTGCCCCTCCCCACTCGTGCTCTATCTCCATCTCTCACAAGTAAATAAATGTTAAAAAAAATTTAATTAGCACTTACTACATGATTATTTTTGATAGGCACAATGGCAAACTTTGCCTTAATTCTCTCATGAGATATAGACTTTTAAATATTCTGTGTTAAAAAACACACACACACACAAAACAAAAACCTGAAATAGAGATATGATTTTTCTCAAAGCACAAAGTATAAATTAAGACAGCTGCAGCTGTGGGGCACCTGGGTGACTCAGTCAGTTAAGTGCCCGACTTCAGGTGAGGTCATGGTCTCTCAGTTCATGAGTTCAAGCCTCACATAGGGCTCTGTGCTGACAGCTCATAGGCTAGAGCCTTCTTTGGATTCTGCGTCTCCCTCCTTTTCTCTCTGCCCCTCCCCCTGCTCATTCTCTCTCATTCTCTCTCTCTCTTTCTCTCTCAAAAATAAATAAACATTAAAAAAAAAAGACAGCTGCAGCTTAAATCTGGGTATCACTCCAACACTTGGGCTTTTCATGATTCTACTTCCTCTCCTCTATAATCCCCTTTGAGATAAATTTAATAAAACTAAGAAAAATCGAATATATACAATTTTTTGTTATTTTTTAAAGTAATGGAAGTAACCTTAAAAGTAATTTTAACTAACATGAAACCCAATGTTTAAGAAAGCAGAAGTATAAATAAAATAAATATACTAATGTCTAAGCTGTCTGGCCAGCTCAGTATTGATAAGCAAAACAAAGTGTCTCATTCTGTAAGCCAAAAAGTAACCTTCACTCCATGTATGCTAATTACATCGACATTTCATACCCAAATGTAATAATAAAATCAGCTTGGATTCATTATTCCCAAAACTCTTGAATCAAGCAAAAGAAAGCAGCTACGGAAATGGCGAGCCATAGCCGCTGACAGAGACTTGTCTTCATGTGACACACTCCTATAGAAGGCAAAACTCCTTCTCGATCACACAAAGCTAAGTTAAAAGCAAAAATTAAATCTGGCTTTCTGGGCTCTAATTCTTTCAATCTAGCTTCCTCTAACCAGGTTCAGAGACAATATTGCACTTCCAATTCCCATTTTTTTCCCTATCTTGGAAGAAAAGCATGTTGCCTTCTCTGTTTCAACAGACCAGTCAGCATTCATGCTACAGCACAATCGTGCCAGACTAGGATTACCCCTTGTCTAGCCACTGTTCTTCTCAGCCAGCAGCAAGGTCTTCAACTCGGAACAGATCAAATTCATCTTTCTCTTTCCAATGTCTAGCAGAATGAGTCCCGTAAGAGTGTTATAGGCGTTGGGATAACTAATGACTATTTTAGGTACAGTTTTTTAGCTCACGTACGTATAAAAATCTTCTCTCCCTCTGGCCCCACACCAGAACCTCCTCCAAACGAATCTGGATAGCATTTTGAAGCTTTAAACAAAAACTTTAGAAGGACGATACTTCTTCAAACTACCTCGCCCTCCCATCTCACCATCCCCATCTCTCTGCTCAGCTAATTACCTCCCCTGCAGAAGACCCTACTTCTGGCTGGATAAAATTCACTTTTTGCACCTTGAGGGATAAAGGCCAAATGTTTGGTGTTGCTCTTCTGATCTGCAGAATAATTTAGGTCTCTTTTATGTAATAAATACTGTAAACCATATACTGATATTGTTTACTTTCCCTGACCTAAATTGCTGATTAAAGGCCCAATTTTGTTAACTTATAAGTGCAACACTCTTGTTAGAGAAATACTACAGTAAATGCAACAAAGTGAAAAAAGGACCCAGAGCTTTATTTGTATTAAATCCAAAGTAGTTCATACATTTAAAAGAAATGGAGACAATATCAACTGAAAAACTGAATTTCTGAGCACAAGCATCCCATTGGTCCTTTCCCCAGTGGTCCAATCCCCTTACTCACTTGATCCTATATCTCAGTAAAGATGCCACAGATGATTTTTAGAAAGAGGTAATGTAGGGTTCATTTACGATGATGGCGGCGTAGGAGGACGCTGGGCTCACCGCGCGTCCTGCTGATCACTTAGATTCCACCTACACCTGCCTAAATAACCCAGAAAACTGCAGAGGATTAGCAGAACAGAGTCGCCGGAGCCAAGCGCAGACGAGAGGCCCACGGAAGAGGGTAGGAAGGGCGGCGAGGCAGTGCGCGCTCCACGGAATGGCGGGAGAGAGCCGGGGCGGAGGGGCGGCTCGCCGGCCAAGCAGAGCCCCCGAGTCTGGCTGGCAAAAGCAGAGGGGCCTGACAGACTGTGTTCCGACAGCAAGCGCGACTTAGCGTCTGGGAGCTCATACGTTAACAGCTCTGCTCAGAAAGCGGGAAGGCTGGAGGACAAAGGGAGGGAGAGCTGCTGAGCCCCCGGACGACAGAGCTCAGTTTGGTGGGGAACAAAGGCGCTCGCCAGCGCCATCTCCCCCGCCCATCCCCCAGCCAAAATCCCAAAGAGAACCAGTTCCTGCCAGGGAACTTGCTCACTCCGCGCAAACACCCAACTCTGTGCTTCTGCGGAGCCAAACCTCCGGCAGCGGATCTGACTCCCTCCCGCTGCCACAAGGCCCCTCCTGAAGTGGATCACCTAAGGAGAAGCGAGTTAAGCCTGCCCCTCCTGCCCCCGTGCACCTTGCCTACCCACCACAGCTAATACACCAGATCCCCAGCATCACAAGCCTGGCAGTGTGCAAGTAGCCCAGACGGGCCACGCCACCCCACAGTGAATCCCGCCCCTAGGAGAGGGGAAGAGAAGGCACATACCAGTCTGACTGTGGCCCCAGCGGTGGGCTGGGGGCAGACATCAGGTGGGACGGCGGGCCCGCCCACCAACTCCAGTTATACACCACAGCACAGGGGAAGTGCCCTGCAGGGCCTCACCACTCCAGGGACTATCCAAAATGACCAAACGGAAGAATTCCCCTCAGAAGAATCTCCAAGAAATAACAACAGCTAATGAACTGATCAAAAAGGATTTAAATAATATAACAGAAAGTGAATTTAGAATAATAGTCATAAAATTAATTGCTGGGCTTGAAAACAGTATAGAGGACAGCAGAGAATCTCTTGCTACAGAGATCAAGGGACTAAGGAACAGGCACGAGGAGCTGAAAAACGCTTTAAACGAAATGCATAACAAAATGGAAAACACCACGGCTCAGATTGAAGAGGCAGAGGAGAGAATAGGTGAACTAGAAGATAAAGTTATGGAAAAAGAGGAAGCTGAGAGAAACAGAGATAAAAAAAAATCCAGGAGTATGAGGGGAAAATTAAAGAACTAAGTGATACACTAAAAAGAAATAATATACGCATAATTGGTATCCCAGAGGAGGAAGAGAGAGGGAAAGGTGCTGAAGGGGTACTTGAAGAAATTATAGCTGAGAACTTCCCTGAATTGGGGAAGAAAAAGGCATTGAAATCCAAGAGGCACAGAGAACTCCTTTCAGACGTAACTTGAATCGATCTTCTGCACGACATATCATAGTGAAACTGGCAAAATACAAGCATAAAGAGAAAATTCTGAAAGCAGCAAGGGGTAAACGTGCCCTCACATATAAAGGGAGACCTATAAGACTCGTGACTGATCTCTCTTTTGAAACTTGGCAGGCCAGAAAGGATTGGCACGATATCTTCAGTGTGCTAAACAGAAAAAATATGTAGCAGAGAATCCTTTATCCAGCAAGTCTGTCATTTAGAATAGAAGGAGAGATAAAGGTTTTCCCAAACAAACAAAACCTGAAGGAATTTGTCACCACTAAACCAGCCCTACAAGAGATCCTAAGGGGGATCCTGTGAGACAAAATACCAGAGACATCACTACAAGCATAAAACATACAGACATCACAATGACTCTAAACCCGTATCTTTCTATAATAACACTGAATGTAAATGGATTAAATGTGCCAACCAAAAGACATAGGGTATCAGAATGGATAAAAAAACAAGACCCATCTATTTGCTGTCTACAAGAGAC